>NW_024070197.1:62867-85513 GCF_014754425.2 Oryx dammah | reverse complement strand
GCCCCGCCTCCTGGCCATTAGGCCGGCCCCCCCGTAGGAGAGGCCCCGCCCCTCCGGATCCATAGGCCCCGCCCCTGGGTAGGAGGGGCCCCGCCTCCTGGCCTTTAGGGCCGCCCCCCCGGGTAGGAGAGGCCCTGCCTCCTTCCGCAAGCCCCCGCCCCTCCCCGAATCCACACGTCCAGTCCTGAGGAGCCCCGCGGTACCGGAAGGTGTCCCCAAGGCGGTCGCGAAAGTAGAGGAAGCCTTCGTGGTCCTTGGCCAGCACGTCCCCGGTGTTGTAGTAAAGGTCGTTCGGGCGCCGCACGTTCTTCACCAGCTTCTTTTCTGACAGCTCCCGGGGCCCGCGGTAGCCCAGGAAAGGTTGGTGGCGCAACACCTGGGTGAGCAGGAGGCCTGCCTCCCCTGGGGTGGGAGCGGGAGTCGGGCACTAGCCGCGGCCGAGCGCGTCAGGAGCCCCCCAGGCCGCGGCCCGGACTCCACCAGAGGAGAGAAAGACCCAGAAACGGATCCAGAGACAGAGACAGGAAGTGAGGGTGGTATCAGAGAGTCCCCTCAGGAGAGGAAAAGGCCAACAAGGATGGACAAGGGAGACACACAAATGGTGGCAGGAAGAGAGATTCCGCTGTGACCTTGCCAGGCCCCAGGAGAGCAGACCCTCGAGAAGGTTCAGGACTGGAGCTTCATCCCTGGGAGGATGGGACTTCCACAGAAGGCGCAAGCAAACACCTCAGATGGACACCCAGAGACGCGGCAGAGCCAGAGGTTGAAGCAGAGGAGCCTGGCAGAGCCGACCAGTTGAGAGGGAGGCCCCAGACGGTGGGCAGACAGACCAGGGACACAGGGCCTGGCTGAGGACTGCAGGCGCCACCACTGGGCATCAGCCACCTTGAGTCTTCGGGTGGCACGTTCCAGCCGCAGAGGAGCCCGCGGCTCTCCCCCCTTTGCACACCCGGGGAGGTTCCCCAGCCCCGTACCTGGCCTCGCAGGGATGCAGAGGCCCTGGCTGTCCCTCAGAGGCTCCTCTGTCTCCAGGCTGTACTGCACCAGCTCGAAGGGGGACAGCATCTGGGTAGACGGTGGGAGGCATCAGCAGAGGTCCGGTGGGCTCGGCCCCCACTCAGGGCCCCGTCATGCCCAGCAACTCACCTGGAGGAAGCAGCTGGTCTTGCCCTGGGCCCCACAGCGCCCTGGATAGTTGATGAAGCCGACGTTGCCCTCGGTGGAGCCGTACGTTTCCCAGATCCGAATGGGGCCGAAGCGCCGCTGGAAAGCCTCCCACACTTCTGCCCGGAGTCCACTGCCGATCGCCAGGCGGACTTTATGTGTCCAGTCCTCTGGCCGCTGCAGGGACACCGCGAGAAGGCTGAGGAGGGGCTGCCCTTGGTGTGCCCAGTAGCCCTTACCCAGGAGAGCTATCCTGGGAGGTGATGGGGGCCTATATAGAAAGGATCTGAGTTCTTAACTTGAGAGTAGTTACCTGGAGTCTATACCTGGAGAGAGTTACTTGCAGGGCTTACCTGCGGAGGATACCTGGGAACCTTACCTGGAGGAATGTGTAGGGGTGGCCAGAGGCCTTCTATAGGGTCTGACCTAAAGGAGACCTCTGGGGTCTTATACAGGGGTGGTTATCTGAAGCTTTTACCTGGGGAGGTTTACTGGAGGCCTTAGCAGGAGGAGTTACTTGGGGGGCCTTTACCTGAAGGCAACCTGGGGGACTGACTTGAAGCTTCATCTTGAGGAGTTGCCCGGGGGCCTTACTTGGGTTAGTTACCAGAACCCTCTTCCTGAGTGGTCACCTGGAGATTTCATTTGGGGGGACGTTAGGGATCCCCTGGTGGCTCAGATGGTAAAGAGTTGGCCTGCGATGCAGGAGACCACGGTTTGATCTCTGGGTTGGGAGAAGGAAATGGCCACCCACTCCACTATTCTTGCCTGGGAGTTCGTTCCATGGATAGAGGAGCCTGGTGGGCTACAGTCCACGGGGTCACTAAGAGTTGGAACACACACTCCTTGAGAGAATCACCTGAGTCCACGTGTCATTGATCCACAGCATGAGACCTGCTCAGGTCTAGTGACTTTATCCCGAGCCACAGCCTGCTCTTGGTACTTTACATGTTTGATTCTCACTGCACCCCTGTGAGGTATTATTCTGTTTCTCCAAAGAGGACACTGAGGCTGAGAGAGGTGAAGTCACCCCACCACCACCACCACCACAAGATAGCACAGCTGATCCTCAACACAGCTGTGATGGGAAACCTCGCGGGGGAGCCCCCGTCCCGAGGGCCACTGCGTGAGTCCTGGCCCTAATCTCCCTGAGACCGTCACTGGGATGACTCGGGGGCACTCTGCGCATCTCACCGGGGCTGTGTTGCACAGGTACCGCAGGATCTCGCCCACATACTGGATCACAGTCACACCATGCTGCCGACAGTCGTCCCAGAAGCCGGAGGCAGAGAACTTGGGGGCCAGGACACAGGTCACCCCTGGAAGGGAGGAGAGGAAGGGGTTTCAGGTCAGGCCTCTGGGCTGCTGTGAAAAGGTGCTCTGACCACCTGACTGCGGTCCATGAAGCCCAGGATGGCATCACACTCATCTCTGTGTCACTGGCCCAGCCAGGACTGTCTCCACGAGAAGAGCACAGCCCGACCTGAGTCCAAATCCTGTCTTCAGAATGTGTGGAAAGCTCGGTGCCTGGTACAAAGCGAGCCCTGCTGAATGAGGGCTGTGAGCAGGAGTCA
The DNA here is from genome assembly GCF_014754425.2 of Oryx dammah. NCBI lineage: Eukaryota > Metazoa > Chordata > Mammalia > Artiodactyla > Bovidae > Oryx > Oryx dammah. The sequence continues at coordinate 82,775 of NW_024070197.1, read as the reverse complement.
TTCGTGATTGTGATAAATGTCTTAGGAATGCCTGTCTCGCTGGGCAAATGGATAGTGGGTAGAAGGATGGATGGGTGATGGGGGGCTGGGTTGCTGGGTTGCTGGATGGATATATGGGTGTTTTGAAGGATGGACATGTGGATCAGTACATCTTAGGGGCCACCACAGTCACTCCATGGAGAAGGGCATGGCAGCCCACTCCAGTATTCTTGCCTGGAGAATCCCGTGGACAGAGGAGCCTGGTGGGCTACAGTCCCTGGGGTCACAAAGAATCAGACACAACTGAAGTGACTTAGCACGCACAGTCACTCCAGGAAAGTGCTCCCTCTTTTTCTGATTCCCTCCTCTGCAGCTGACCCTGTGGATGGCACTCTCCCTACCTCAGCCCTAATCCTCAGAAAACCCCGCAAGCTAATGTCGTCAGCCCTGTGCCCAGAGGGATGACTGCTCCTGTGCTTGGGAAGGGAGCAGGTGTGTGTCTTCTTTGAAGCTGCATCTTGATGGAGGTGAAGTATAATGTCCTCTCTGTGAAAATGGATGCTGGGTCCTTGAAAGCAACAGCTCTGTTGGCAACCCCAAGTGAAATGCCTGGATTCTGGAAAGGGCTTCAAGAGCTGCTAAGACCAGGGGGGAGGTTGATAAGGATTTTTCCAATGAAAACGTCCCAATCCTTCGCCTAAGATGGCATCCCAGTTGTAAGAAGTATCTGGTGTGACAAATTGGGAAGCATATGCACTGCACCAAAGTTCTTCCCAAGAATAATTAAACTGAATCTAAAAACATCGCGGGGATTCCTCTCGGGTGGTCCAGTGGTTAAGAATCCACTTTGCAATGCGGCAGACGCAGGTTTGATCCGTGGTTGGGGATCCCACTGCCACAGAGCGACCGAGAGTCCAGGCACCGCATCGAAGGCCCTGTAGGACACACTCAGACCCACTGCAGCCAGATAAAGGAATAAAGCCTGTTTTAAAGTAAATGAAAACACTATGACAACCTGGAGTGGGATGGGGTGGGAGGTGGGAGGGAGGTTCAGGAGGGAGGGGACACATGTATACCCGTGGCTGATTCATGTTGATGTATGGCCAAGACAAACACAATATGGTAAAGCAATTATCCTTCAGTTAAAATTGTTTAAAAAGTGAGTCTCTTGAAAAGAGCCCCCCCCCCCCTCAAAAAAAGTAAAAATAAAACAGGGACTTCCCTCGTGGACTAGTGGCTAAGAGTGTATGCTCCGGATTCAGGCGCCCCGGTTTGATCCTCGGTCAGGGAACTAGGTTCTGCATGCCCCAACTAAGACCTGGTGCGGCCAAAGAAACAAGAACTGTTTTAAAAATAAATGAAAACATCTCTAGAAAGACTATCTAGTTTTAACAGGAATGTGGGAGGGAGAGGAACAGAGACCGAGCAAGAACAAAGAACACTTGAACTGCAAAAAGACAGATAATTGCGCTAATTTAAAAAAAAATATACGTAATCATTTATTTGACTGCCCTGGGTCTTGGTTGCAGCATATGGGCTCTAGCTTCCTGACCAGAGATCGAACCTGTGTCCCCTGCAGTGGGGGCACACAGTCTTAGACGCTGGACTACTAGGGAACTCCTGGGAAATTTTTAACATCAGGTGAGCATCAGATAGTATCCAAGAGTTACTGTTAACTTTTCAGGAAGGTGTGAGCATCACAGTGGTCACAGGTGTTTTAAGTTCTTACATATTAGAGACACATACTGCAGTATTTACAAAGAGAAAGAGTATCTAGAATCTGCTCCAAGATAATCCAGAAAGAAGGGAGTTCCTATTAAATAAAATTGGCAACATGTTAACAATTGTTGAGGCTGGGTGAGGATTTCAGAGACTTCATCAAACTATCTCCTCTGCTTTCCCGTATGTTTGCAATGGCCCACGATTTTAAGATTTTTGAAGAAATAATGAGAGTAAAAAGTGAGAGTAAAGGGGAGGTGATAAAACACAGAAGAGCAAAATGCTGCTAGCAACTGCAGCTGAGTGGTGAGAACCCGAGGGTTCATGCAGAAAACTTTAGGGATTCTGATACTCCAGTACTGCAGCTGGGTGGTGAGTACCTGAGGGTTCATGTAGAAAACTTTAGAAATTTTGATATTTCAAGACATTCCATGTTAAAATTTCAGAAACGGCAACAGTGGCAACAAAACCGACCGGGCGGTCTGTACGCTGAATTCGTGGACAGGAGTCTAGGGAGACAACCGGAGGGAGGCTTGCTGCCAGTCCCCTCACTGGCTCCACCTGGGACACTGACTGCCAGGAATGCCTGACACCCGCAGCAGCAGCGCTCTCTTCCCGCCCGCAGCACAGCCACGACAGCATGCGGGTGTCTGTCCCTCTGTCCAGATGGCCCTGGGCTTTGCTGTCCCTTGTCAAAGATGGGAACCTGGGGTTCTGGGTAACCTATGGGGCTTGTCACCCTGACATCCAGGCTGGGAGTCCTGTGGATTGAGTGGGGACCTCAAAGAAAGAAAGGCTTACCAAGGTCCAGGCAACTGAGGACTCCAAGGACAAGCCCCATGGTGTGGTACAAAGGCAGGACCGTGTAGACCACGTCATCGGCTGTGACCCCACACAGAGTCAGCATCCCTGCTACCTGCAGCACCCGCTCGTAGGTGAGGATGGCAGGCTTGGGGAGCCCTGGGGAGAAGAGGGGAGAGGGAGTAGGGCAGGCCCGCAAGCTCAGGGGTTTGAGGCTCTGCAAAGATGGCCAGCGTGGGTGGATTTTCATCGGTGTTCAGCGTATGAATTCCAAAGGTCAGGGTTTCAGCGGCTGTTTACTGGCCAGAGGCAAGGTTCTGGCACCGACCATTCAAATAACACTGGCTGTCAATGTTGGGGCCAGGGGTCACAATCCAGGGGCAAGGAGGGTTTCAGAGGCCAAGTTTGAGGGCACAAATCAGGCTTGAGGTCAGGTCAGCAGGAGAGTGCAGAGGTCGGGCCTGGACGTCGGGTGTGCTCACCGGTGGTCCCCGAGGTGTAGATGAACAGGGCTGGGCTTCGCAACTTGATGTCTGCCCGCAGGTCAGCAGGCACGGGGTCTGAGGGGGCGGCGGCCAGGGCGGCGCCCAGGGCCCCCACCCCGGGCGTGGGGGAGCTTCGGCCCAGGTAGAGGCAGTGCACCTTCTCCGCCTGCAGCTTGGGCAGGACCTCCTCCAGGTTTGCCCGGAGCTCTGCGGGAGGGGTCAGAGGAGGCTTCAGGTGGTGGTGGGGGGAAGCCCCTGCAGTGGGAGGGGCGAGATGTGCCGAGGCCCCCCCTGCATCCGCGAAGCACACCTGCCTTACCTGTAATGGGTATTGGGGTGTGAAATGCCCACAAATAGCCACGGTGAAAAAAAATCAACAGAACTCTGGTACCTTCAGCATTTCTGTCCAGCAACTGGGTTTGGGTCCTAAGAGCCAGCCGGCTGCGGGCTAAGAGCCTGCCGCCACTGGGAACCCCTGGACAGCAGTCCTCTGCCGCCCTCTCCCGCCCGCTGCCCAGCCCCTCCAACCCCTCTTGTCCAGGGGTTCTCACCTGGGTCCACCACCAGCACGTGGGCCCCGGAGCTCAGCACCGCATGCACCAGGGGCGGCCCGCGGCTGTGAGGGTTGATCCAGACCACTGGGCAGCCCAGCTTGGCCAGCCCCAGCCACAGGCTCAGGGCGGGGAGCGTCTGCGAGGGCAGCACCAGCAGGGCGGTGGGCTCCCGGGTGCACAGGCCTGCGGTGCCGGCCAGCTCGGCCTTCAGGGCCCAGGCCGCCTGGCAGGCCCTGGCGTCCAGCTCCCGGAAAGTGACCGCGCGGCCCCCCGGTCCGGTGCACACCAGGATTGTGCGGTCCGGCTGCGCCCGTGCATGCCGCTCAAAGGAGTCCACGAAGGTGTCCGGCGGCCGGCGCCGCAAGCGTGCCCAGGTGCGGAGGCCCAGGCGGAGCATCAGGAAGGTGTAGGCCAGGTCGGCTGGCAGCCAGAGGAGCTCGGGCGGCGGCCGTGCAGGTAGCAGGGTTAGTAGCAGGGCTGCAGTCACCAGGCTCAGCCAGTGCGGCGTCCAGGGGCCCAGCCAGGGCCCTGCCAGCACGGCCAGGCTCAGCAGCGCGCCGCAGGCGGGGCCGCCCAGGAGCCAGCGCAGGGCCAGGGCTGCTGCCGCCGCCCATGGCGACTGCCCCAGGCCCCACAGCAGCAGCAGCAGCAGCAACGAGAAGGCCAGTCGCCTCCAGAGCCCCATGGCACTTGCTCCGAACTCCAGGGAAATGTCCAGGAGTGCCCACCTCCACCCGCGACCCGCCCCTGTGCAGTGACTCATGGACTGTTGACCGCGGTGTGGGCCCCAGGACTCTGCCCTCCCGCCTTCCTAACCCCAGGTGTTTGTTTGGCTCTGCCTACTCTTCTGTGTGTCGTCGGCCCCTCTGCCCCGTTCCTGCCACTGGGTGCCAGTCTCTTGGGAAACAGTCCTCTGAACTTCCAGCCAGGCAGGATAGCAAGGCAGCTCCGGCGCTAGCAGGCCTCCCGGGAGGCTCCCTGTGCACCGACCCAACCTGACTCCGCTGGAGCTGGGTGGGGGCCAGGGACACAGCAGGTGCGCAGTAAGCTCTGAATGTCGCAGCGCCTGAGTTCAAACCCAGTCCTGACCCCTCTACCCAGGTGCCCTGCTCTGACTCTGCTGTACCCCTGGCATCAGTGGGGACCAGGCTCATGAGTGTGGGTATGACGAAAAAGCCTCAGCAGGGGAGCTTGGAAATGAGCTGCGGGCCTAGGATCTCAATGTGGGCCTGCAGGCCACACCCCACGCACACACCCTTGCCTCCGGCTCGGGATACTTTGCAGGTGGTGTCCGGGCCTTGCGCCAGCGTTGTGAAGGAGGCCTGCAAGGAGGAGCCTGGGGCTGACCCTGGCTGGTATCTTCAGCAACCCCGGTAGGCAGCCCGAGAGGCCAGCCACTGGTGTCTGTGCTGCCCCCAGCCCAGCCCGGCTAGGGACCCTGCAGGCCAGGAGAGTAATTCTGGGGTTCAGGCCCCTGCCTAGAAGTAGCCTGGCCCCCAAAATCCCCTGCCCCCCAAAGTGAGTAGTTCAACCATCAAGGCCATCAGGACGCAGGAGGGGAAGACTGAAGGCCAGAGAATCTGCCCGGAAGATCTCCGGAGGAAGGGCCTCGAAATCTGCATCTTGGGCGGGGGAGGGGTGGAGGGGTGGGAGTGAGGAGGGATGGGGTGGGTTGTGACTTCCAGACCCTTGTCAGAGAGGGCTGCCTCCCCGCCCCCCACCCCCCCAACAGGAGCGAGGGCTCTAGGGAGCCAGGCGTCTCCCAAAAGAGAACAGAGGCACGAGACGGCAAAGCGGCCCATCCTGCCGCGCGCAGCCCAAGGGAGCGCTGCCCAGGCGCACTGCACCCCAACACCCACGGCGGTCACAGACGGTGAGGCACACATGGGCCGCGGCTCGTGCTTCTGGGTTTGGACCCCACGGCCCACAGTCCTTTATTACAGAGCAGGGCTCCCAAGGCCGGGCCTCAGTCCGTGGCGATGCCCTAGGCGCCAGATGAGGGAGGGGTGGCTCGGGTCGGGGCGCTGGGGACCTCGTAGCCTGGCACAGGGTCAGAGGAGCCTGGTCAGAGGAGCAGCCCCCGCCTCACTGGAGTTGGAGCCGTGAATCCTGGGCCGGCGCCATGGCCGAGCCCTAGGTCAGCCTGGAGATTATCCTGTTCTTGGAGGCGGTGGAGTCCCTGACCACCCCCAGCCGGCCGCCACCCGGAGGGCCGAGTACGCAGGACGGGAGGAACGAAGCAGGCGGGGCTGGGGAACAGGGTGGGCAGGAGCAGGGCCTGCGCTCGGGGACAGCGCGGGCCGGCGGCGGGAAAGCGGCCAAGAGCACGCGACAGGTGTGACATCGGCCGTGGACGCGGCAGCCAGCGGAGCGGCGAGGCCAACCCCACGGGGCGCGGCCAGGCCCCAGGCCCGCGTCAGGGCGCAGGGTGCGCGGCCAGGTGGCGCTCCAGCAGCGCGCGGTGCGAGAAGACCTTGCCGCAGGCGGGGCAGGGCGCGCGCTCCGGCCGGTGGGTGCGCATGTGCACGTTCAACGAGCTTTTCTGCGTGAAGCGCTTGGCGCAGACGGCGCACTGGAAGGCGCGCACGCCAGTGTGCGTGACCATATGCTTGAGCAGGTAGTCACGCAGCGAGAAGGATCTCCAGCACACGGCGCACTGGTGGGGCTTCTCCCCTGCGGGCGACAGGGCGGGAAGCGAGCTCAGGTCAGCTGGGAATGGGCTTCGGGGCGCTGTGCCGGACCACGACTCCCCTCCGCACTCAGACGAGTCATTAAACCCGGAATCCCCCCAACCGGCAGGGACGCCCCTCTTCCAGATCCTAACGGTGACACCAGGGTCACTACCTGTCAGTGACTCACGACTCCAACAGGTAGCTCCTAGCAGGAAAGCCCGCAGGTCTGGGACATCATTGCCCATCGAGGCTGACCACTCAGGTCTACCCCCACCTCCAGGGACGAGACCACCCCCCTCAAACTTCCTGGTGTCGGGCCCAGGGCTGGGCTGCCCCTCCTCCATCCCTGCCGCGCCCAGAGAGCCTTCTGAACTCTGGTCACTGGCCGCCGTTCAGGCCCAGCGGCCTCACACTGGGGAAGACCCAGGTATACTTGCCCCTCCCTGCTGGCCTGCACAGAACCCCCGGGCTTACAGAGCAGGCCGCCCCATCATCCGAATCCGAGAGGGGAACCAGGATGTGATGACCCTTGGGTCATCGACAGTTCACGAAAGGCCTAGCTCCAAATCGAGGGGCCCAGAGACCCACCCCGGCTCACCCGAGTGGATGAACATGTGCTTGGTATAGTTTTTTCGAGAGCTGAACGTCTTGTGGCAGTGGCTGCACTCGTAGGCGGGCGGCTCGGTACCCGGGCCTCGCGCGGGAGTGGTCGAGGGGGCCGCGGGAGGCGCGGCCGCTGGGGCCAGGGCCTCTCCTAGCGGCGCGCTGGGAGCTGCGTCCGGCTGCAGCGCTGGGTAGAAGGCGGGCGGGGGCGCGGGGGCCGGCCCCGAGGGCGCGGGAGGGGGTTGCGCCGGCGGCCCGGGGGCTCCCAGGTGGAAGGGGAAAAGCGCCACGGGCGGCCCCGGGGTCTTCACGCCAGGTGGGCGGGGCCCCGACAGGACGCAATCGGGAGGGGCAGGGGTCTCGGCCGGACAGCCTTCGGGGGCGGCCTGATCGCCTTCTTGCCAGGCGGAGACGTAGCCGTCGGGGAACACGTCCTCGGCGGCCGAGGTTCCCCGGAGGAAGTCCCTGCCGGGCCCGCTGTAATCCGAGAGGCCGGCGGGCACGGATGGCTCCTCCCGCGTGCCGTCCGCCGCGGCGGACAGGAAGCCCGCGGCGCAGTCGGGGAAGGCGGGGGGCGCCTGGATCTCCCCGGGGCCTCCGTCCTCGCCGTCGGTCTCGTCGTCGGCCTCGTCGTCGTCGTCGTCGTCCACGCCGTCGTCCGCGGTCAGCGCGGGCTCGGAGGCCGCGCCCTCCGCCTTGGCGGGCGCGGGGGGCGCGGGCAGCTGCAGGCGCGCCGGCTGGCGCTGCTTGCGCGGGTGCGCGGCGCCGGGGGGGCCCGGGGGTCGCGCCGCCAGCAAGTGCCGCAAGCGGTGGCGCAGCTGCGCGGGCGCCAGCGGCGGTGGCACCGGCGCGAGCGGGGGCACGGGGGCGCCCGGCGCGGGCGCGCGGGCGCGCGCGATGATCTGCGTGCACTCGTCTATGACCGTCTGGATGCGCAGCACCGACGCGGCGGTGAGCACCTGCAGCGCCTCGCCCTGCGCTACCACCAGCGAGCCGCTGTAGAGGAACTCGACGAGCTGGCGCACCGTCTGCGCGGGCACCACCGGCGGCACGCGGATCTCCGAGTGGCCGAGCAGCAGCTTGTCCTGGAAGAAGGGCGAGCCGGCGGCCAGCACGCAGCGGTGGGCGCGCAGCGAGGCCTCTCGGATGCGGACCGTCACGTCACAGAAGTGCCCGCCCAGTCGCTGCCCGTTGAGGGTCTCGAGCAGGGACCGCGAGAAGTTCTGCAGGTGGATGTGGTGCACCGCCTCCGCCGCCGCCGCCGCCATCTGCGCGGGACGGGCGGTGTGAGCTGGGGGACCTCCCCTCGATCTGCACCGGACGGGGCTGTGTGTGGAGGGAGTCAGCCATCCCGTCAGCGGGCCGGGGGCCGCACATCCCCAGGCCTCAGGAGTCCCAGCCCTCTCCAGTGCCCCTGGCCCCTCCAAGTCCTGGTTCCGGACCCAGCAGGACTACCCCCCCACCTCCAGGACTTCTGTGGCGCCCCCCCGCGCCCCGCGCCCCCCGCCCCGCCGCAGCCTCCAGCGCACCACTGGGAGAGGGCTGGGGACACCAAAGCTTTGCGGTCCTCCCGGGCGTGCTTACTGCCAGAGTGGGGAGACCCAGGGCCCACCTCCCCTATTTTGCCCTACCGACTCCCTCTTCCACTAACTCCCATCCATGGCCTCCCCCACCTCCTCCAATACGGTGGAGAAGAGGGCAGGAGCCCCTATATAGAACACCCCTTCCCCACCCTGCCAGCTAAGACTCCCACCACTAGGGACTTCATCTCCTCTTGGCACGGCCCTCAAGCTTGGAGCATCCAAGACCCTTGCAGACCCAGACCCAGAGGTCTGCTGCCTCAGAACCTGGTTATATCGAGTGTATGTGCAGGTCTTCGATGGGGTGGGGCTGGCATGAATGGCCTCTGGGTCTAAGGGTGCTCACAGTCACAAAGAGTTGAGAGGAGGTTGGGCGTTAGCTTGGCAGGTGTCCTGAGTGCGCACTAAGTGGATTCAGTCGTGTCTGACTCTTTGCGACCCCATGGACTGCAGCCCACCAGGCTCCTCTATCCATGGGAAGATGCTCCAGGCAAGAACACTGGAGTGGGTGGCCATGTCCTCCTCCAGGGGATCTTCCCAGCCCAGGGATGAAACCCGGGTCTCTTATGCCTCCTATATTGGAGGCAGGTTCTTTACCACTGGCGCCACCTGGGAAGCCTGGCAGGTGCTGCCGGAAGGGAGGAAAATAGATGCTCTCCGGCTGAGGCGAGCCCGTCTAGTGGGAGACGTCTCGCAGCCTGTGCTTCCTGGAATCTTGATGCGACCTTTGGGGCACCCATGACACCCAGGGTGTGGGTGTGGCATCGAGAGGGGCCTGTGGACTGCCCACAGCTGTGTGATTGGTTGGATGCAGGTGGAGTAGCAGAGACATCAGGTTCACTTCTTGTCCAACGATAGCCTGGAAATCCCAGCACTGCCCACCCTCAGGCACCGAAAAGGGGAAGGGATTCCCAGGGATCTCTGGGAATCTGAGAAGCTCAGCTACTTCACCGTCAAACAGGCAGCATGCTTGCTGGGCCTCAGTTTCCCCTTTATCAAACATATGAGAAACCCTGAGACGGGCCCACTCTGCAGCAGTCTGGTTTAGGTGAGGCCTCGAAATCCTCGGAGCCTGCTGGGGTCTCAGACTCATCCCCTCTAGCTCCTTACGTCCAAATCGACTTTCCTCTGCTGGGGGCCGTTCATGCCCGTATCTGACCCCTCGGACCACTTGGCACACCTCCACCAGGTTCCCCCACCTCCCGGTCTATGCCCCACCCGACAGCCAGAGGGAGCCTGTTGAGCTCCATTAAGAACAGATCGGGACCCTCCTTAGCTCTGGGATCTCCGCGGCAATTCCTTCCGCAGGCCGAGTCTACACGAGCCGTTACCTCTGCCGCAAGCACCCTGCACTGGGTTTAGTCGCCGCACCTAAAGGACTTCCAGCCTGTGCCTGGGCGACGCGGGCAAAAGCCCGCGCCCCAGTCCGGTGGGGCTGGCCCTTCCTCTTCCGCCCCGCGCCCCGGCAGGCTCCGATCTCTGCAGGTGCAGCGGAGCCTCGGAACAAAGGCCCACCTTGAGCCGCGGCTCCCAGGCATCCTCGCCGCCGCCCCTTGACCCATGCCGTGCCCTCTGCTCCGAGCACCCTGAGTTCCCTGCGCCATGCCTCGCGCTCCCCCGACCCCAGCAACCCGTTCTCCGATCGGCTCCGGCTGCGCCCGCCCCGGCCCTGGCCGACCCAGGTTCGCGCCTCCGCGCCCCGGCCCGCGACATGCCCCCGTCCTGCAGCGCCCCCTCACGTCTGCGACGAGCGCGCCAAGCCCAGCGCGGGCGCCCCTCCCCCTGGCACGCCCCGGCCTCCCCGCCGGCCTTGCGGCAGGGGGATGCTCGCCTGACCCCACCTCCGGCTCCTCCTCAGGCACCAGGCCGGGCGGTGGCCGCCTCCAGCTCACCACCTCCGAGGCCGCACTTCCGGGCCACGACGCCGACGGAACCGAAGTCCGCAGCTGCCGCGACGCGGCGAACCACTCGGTCAGAGCACGTTTCCGGCGTTTCCATGGAGACTAGTCGCCGCCGCCAGGTCGCACTTCCGGCCAAAGTCGCAGGGGGCCGGGGCAACTGCGCAGTTTCGCCCTAGCTACGGGGCGGGGGCGGGGCCTGCGTTGTCAATCTGTAGGCCACGCCCCTCGCATGTGCTGTCGGGCGGGAGAAGGTGAGGTGGGGTGAGGCGGGTTGAGGGCGGGAGGGCGGTGGACTCCCAAGCCCCGGGCGGGTCCCGGCAGGTCAAAACCCCCCGTGTGGATGAGGACACCCCAGGCCTCCACCTGTGTGGGTCTGGGGGCTGCGAGTGGAATGTGGGAACAGACGGGCACCACCTTGCCCTGGCCCAGGGAGAAGGTGAGGCACCCAGACTCGATGCCCCTACAGGGGGCGCACCTGCCCCAGGGAGGGGCGTGAGGAGGGAATGTTCAGAGCGCTTTCAGCAGACCGCACTCCGCGCCAACGCGCAGAAAATAGAGGCGGTAGAGGCGATGAGACGGGTCTTGCGTCTAGCTGGGAAGTGGTGAGCAGTCAGAATCCAAAGAGGCACTTTAGAACCCAGAATCTGTGGGAAGAACTGTCCGGGCAGAGAAACATCCTGGACCCCCGAGGACCTTGAGTTGGGCCTGGCTCCCCCAGGGCCCTGGACAGCCAGGCCCACTGGATGTTGACCAGCCGGGCCTTAGGCTCTACTTATGTGGGCTGAAGGAAGAGGAAGGTGATGCCTAGACCACAGTGGACTCCATGCTTTGTGAAGCAGGTTCGGAGTCCAGAGTGAAAGGGGCCGACTTCTCAGCTCCAGTTTGAGGATAAGGTCAGAGCCCCTGCCTCCTGTCTCAGGCAGCTACTGAGCGGCTGTGTTCAAAGGAGGGAAGGGAGCATTCCGTGGCCCAGGCCCCAAGGAAACATTAAAATCCCAGTCTCATGGCCTCATTGTCCTTGTTAAGAATCTGAGTCCTTCAACAATGGCCTGCCCGCCTCCCTGGATCTCTTGTGTCCAACCTCTCGCCCGGTTTTTATCACTGGTCATGCTTCACTGGCTTCACAGGCCCCTTGCTGTGCCCACCTCGGCCTGTGAGGCCAGGGCCGCACCTATGTCCTGTGTCTTAACAGCTGTTGCCCCTGCAACCTAAACAGGAGTGAAACTGCCAAAGCTGCCCTGGACTGGCCTGATACCACAGGATTTGGGGGCATTAAGTGAGAATTCTAATAGTTCATAGTACCTAGCAGCTATAATTAAGGTTACTAATCAGCTGACTAGATGAGATAGTCCTGGGTTGTTTGGATGGGCCCTAGGGAATCATAAGTGTTCTTTGTTGTTGTTCAGTGGCTAAGTTATGACTCTTTATGACCCCATGGACTGTAGCATGCAAGGCTTCCCTGTCCTTCACTGTCTCCTGGAGCTTGCGCAAACTCATGTCCATCCAGTCGGTGATGTCATCCAGCCGTCTTGTCCTCTGTCGTCCCCTTCTCCTCCTGCCTTCAATCTTTCCCAGCATCGGAGTCCTTTCCAGTGAGTTGGCTCTTTGCATCAGGTGGTCAAAGTATTGGAGCTTCAACTTCAGCATCAGTCCCTTCAGTAAATATTCAGAGTTGATTTCCTTTGGGACTGTCACGTGAGTGTATGTTCCTCGATTCCTTGTCTCGTCACAACAAAGATTTGGAGTGATGGACATTAAAGCCCCCTCGGCATGTCACAGCTCCCAGGTCTTGGATAGACCGTGTTATAGCTCTTAGACAAATCAGTGTTGCAGCTCAGTGTTACAGCTCTATTTTATTTAGAAGATAGCAGGAAGATCCATCTTCGAGGCGTGAGGGCACGTCGATCTAAAGACACGAGGAGAAGAGTGCCCCAGTGCACGGGAGAGCGAGCGAGCTAGCTTTGGTTCTTTTATTTATGTTTATCTCTCCCTGGGCCTGTCCTATGTAAATTGGGCCAGCCAGGAGTGTTGTTTGTTTTACTTGAGGTCCTCACTCTGGTCCTCGGACCTTCTTTCGTTTCATTTTCGCGGGCTTTTCCCTTCCTTGTCTTGTAGCCACCGCCATTTTGGACTCCTTTTCCCTGTTTTACCTACCCACTCCAGTGTTCTTGCCTGGAGAATCCCAGGGATGGGGGAGCCTGGTGGGCTGCCGTCTATGGGGTCGCACAGAGTCGGACATGACTGAAGCGACTTAGCAGCAGCAGCAACAGGACTGACTGGTTGGATCTCCTTGCAGTCCAAGGGACTCTCAAGAGTCTTCTCCAGCACCACCGTTCAAAATCATCAATTCTTTGGCACTCAGCCTTCTTTATGCTGAAAATCTCACATCCATACATGAATACTGGAAAAACTAAAGTTTGACTATACAGACCTTTGTGAGCAAAGTGATTTATCTGCTTTTTAACACATTGTCTAGGTTTGTCATAGTTTGTCATAAGGGTTCTTAAAGGTAGAAGAATACTTGAAGTAGAAGGACTCCAAGGTTTTGAAGGCAGAGGGATGTGTGGTGAGGAATGCGTGGGTGGTGGTAGTGGACTCTCGAATCTCAGAAGAGCCCTGGGAGACAGCCAACAAGAGAACAGGGACTTCGTCCTACAGCTTCTTGGAGCTGGCTTTTCCAGCAACCTGACCGAGCTGGGAAGCAGACTCTTCTACCGCCCAACACACTCATACAGTTTTTGTTTTCAGTTCAGTTCAGTCGCTCAGTCATGTCCGACTCTTTGCGACCCCATGAATCGCAGCACGCCAGGCCTCCCTGTCCATCACCAACTCCCGGAGTTCACTCAGACTCGCGTCCATCGAGTCAGTGATGCCATCCAGCCATCTCATTCTCGGTCGTTTTTGTTTTACTTGATGTTAATTATTTTTCTACTGTGCCACATGCCTTGTGGGATCCTAGCTCCCCGACGAGGGACGAAACCAATGTCCCCCACCGTAAGAGCACAGAGCCCTAACCACTTGGCATCCAGGGAAGTTTGCACAGTTTGTGGTAGGAGTCAGAAGCCTCAGCCCCTCCTCCCAGCTCACTCAGGGTCCCTAATCTCCCTCCAACTTCTTGCTGTGGCAGCCACCAGCCAAGGGGAAGCCCAGTGTTCAGGTCTCCAAGCCCAGCCCTATCCTGGTGGGCATGGGCTGTGCCAGGTGTGGGATCTCACACGCTTACAAAGTAATGCTCAAAATTCTCCAAGCAAGCCTTCAACAATACGTGAACCATGAACTTCCAGATGTTCAAGCTGGATTTAGAAATGGCAGAGGAACCAGAGGTCAAATTGCCAACATCCACTGGAGCATCAGAAAAGCAGGAGAGTTCCAGAAAAACATCTGCTTTATGGCCTACGTCAAGGCCTTTGACTATATGGATCACAGCAAACTGTGGGGAATTCTTCAAGAGGAGGGAATACTAGACCCCCTGACCTGCCTCCTGAAAAATTTGTATGCAGGTCAAGAAGCAACAGTTAGAACCAGACATGGAACAACAGACTGGTTCCAAATTGGGAAAGGAGTGCGTCAAGGCTGTATATTGTCACCCTGTTTATTTAACTTATATGCAGAGTATATCACGTGACATGCCAGGCTGGATGAGGCACAAGTTGGAATCAAGATTGCCAGGAGAAATATCAACAACCTCAGATATGCAGATGACACCACCCTTATAGCAGAAAGCGAAGAAGAACTCAAGAGCCTCTTGATGAAAGTGAAAGAGGAGAGTGAAAGAGTTGGCTTAAAACTCAACATTCAGAAAACTAAGATCATGGCATCCGGTCCCATCACTTCATGGGAAATAGATGGGGAAACAATGGAAACCGTGAGAGACTTTATTTTCTTGGACTCCAAAATCACTGCAGATGGTGACTGCAGCCATGAAATGAAAAGATGCTTGCTTCTTGGAAGAAAAGCTATGACCAACCTAGACAGCATATTAAAAAACAAAAACATTAATTTGCCAACAAAGGTCCATCTAGTCAAAGCTATGGTTTTTCCAGTAGTCATGTATAGATGTGAGAGTTGGACTATAAAGAAAGCTGAGCACCGAAGATTGGGACTTGAACCCATGATCTTTAATTAGTCACTTACCAGGTGTCTGGACTTTCTGAGGCTCAGGTTCTTTGTGTCTCATGACAGGAAGAATTCAGTGAAGTGGATTTATTCAGAGAGAAACACATTCCATAGAGTGTGGGCCATGGCAGAGGGTGAGTGCAGCCTCGAAATGTATGTGGTTAGCTTTTATGGGCTGGGTAATTTTATAGGCTAATGAGTAGGAGGATTATTCCAACTATTTTGGGGAAGGGCAGAGATTTCCAGGAATTGTGTCAGTTCAGTTGCTCAGCTGTGTCCGATTCTTTGTGACCCCATGGACTGCAGCATGCCAGGCCTCCCTGTCCATCACCAACACCTGGAGTTTACTCAAACTCGTGTCCAGCGAGTTGGTGATATCATCCAAACATTTCGTCCTCTGTCATCCCCTTCTCCTGCCTTCAATCTTTCCCAGCATCAGGATCTTTTCCAATGAGTCAGTTCTTCTCATCAGGTGGCCAAAATTTGGAGTTTCACTTCAGCATCAGTCCTTCCATTGAATATTCAGGACTGATTTCCTTTAGGATAGACTGGTTGGATCTCCTTGCAGTCCAAGGGACTCTCAAGAGTCTTCTCCAACACCACAGTTCAAAAGCATTGATTCTTCAGCACTCAGCTTTCTTTATAGTCCAACTCTCACATCTATACATGACTACTGGAAAAACCATAGCTTTGACTAGATGGATCTTTGTTGGTAAAAATCTCTGTTTTTTAATATGCTGTCTAGGTTGGTCATAGCTTTTCTTCCAAGAAGCAAGCATCTTTTCATTTCATGGCTGCAGTCACCATCTACAGTGATTTTGGAGTCCAAGAAAATAAAGTCTCTCACGATTTCCATTGTTTCCCCATCTATTTCCCATGAAGTGATGGGACCGGATGCCATGATCTTAGTTTTCTGAATGTTGAGTTTTAAGCCAACTTTTTCACTCTCCTCTTTCACTTTCATCAAGAGGCTCTTGAGTTCTTCTTCGCTTTCTGCCATAAGGGTGATGTCATCTGCATACCTGAGGTTATTGATATTTCTGCTGGCAATCTTGATTCCAGCTTGTGCTCCATCCAGCCTGGCATGTCGCATGATGTACTCTGCATGTAAGTTAAATAAGCAGCGTGACAATATACAGACTTGATGTACTCCTTTCCGATTTAGAAAATAGAACCAGTCTGTTGTTCCATGTCTGGTTCTAACTGTTGCTTCCTGACCTGCATACAGATTTCTCAGGAGGCAGGTCAGGGGGTCTGGTATTCCCATCTCTTGAAGAATTTCCCACATTTTATTGTGATCTAAACAGTCAAAGGCTTTGACGTGGTTCACAAAGCAGAAGTAGATGTTTTTCTGGAACTCTCCTGCTTTTCTGATGATCCAGCGATGTTGGCCATTCGACCTCTGGCTCCTCTGCCTCTCCTAAACCCAGCTGGAGCGTCTGGAATTGTGTCAGTGCTCACTGTTTGATCCTTGACGATCCCCTTGGAACTGTCAAGGTGTCTCTGGGTGTGTCAGCTTGCTAATGTGTTACAATACTCATCTGTTACAATACTGACGTGTTACAGTGCTCGTGTTGTACTGAGTGTATACTCAGGATCAGGAGCTAATCAAGTCGCCTTGTCTGCCGTCTTGGACACATTCCTTTGGTTCTCCCCAGTTTAAGTTCTGCCCTCGGGCCATGTTACTCTTTCAGCCCTTTGGCTCTTTCTCCTTCCCTCCGGTTTCACCACTGTTGCTTCTCCAAGGTCAGTGCACCTGGGTCCTCTACTGGGCCCTTGGATTAATTTCCAAAAGGTAAAAAAAAGAAAACAAGAAGCACAGAAAACAATAGAACACACACCGGAGCACTACATTCTCAAGCTACCAAGTATTCCTGTGTTCTCTCTTTTTATTTTTTTGTTCTGTTTTTAGTACACTAAAAACCTTTTCTCAAGTAAAAATAAATTTTTTTTAAAAGTAAAGTGAAAGTTTCTCAGTTGTGTCTTACTCTTTGTGACCCCATGGATTATACAGTCCGTGGGATTCTCCAGGCCAGAATACTGGAGTGGGTGGCCTTTCCCTTCTCCAGGGGATCTTCCCAACCCAGGGATCAAACCCGGGTCTCCTGCATGAGAGGCGGATTTTTCACCAGCTGAGCCACAAGGGAAGCCCTACAAAGAGTTATGAGGGAAGCCTTTAAAATAAAGCTTGTAGGTAGGGGGGGGGGGAGAGTGGGGGAAGCAACTGGACTTGTCACACCTAGGTAATTCTGTCCTTATGGCCTCCTGTTCCACCCTTGGGTTAACGCATCCCTTGAGGCTAGGGTCAACTGCTTATTTTAACCAGTGTTCCTTAGTGACTTCCCCTTCCTTCCATTGCTCCTCCTTGACCTGGGGCTGGGAGCTCCTGGCACCCTGGCGCAGGGACCCAGTACAACTCTTCCTACCTCTGAACACCAAAGTCTCTGATAAATTCTCCATGTCGTGTGCACATATGGCCCAGTCGTCTTTAGTCACTTTACCATTCCGGCTCAGCTGGTAAAGAATCCGCCTGAAATGCGGGAGACCTGGGTTCGATCCCTGGGTTGGGAGGATCCCCTGGAGAAGGGAATGGCTACCCACTCCAGTATTCTGGGCTGGAGAATTCTATGAACTGTATAGTCCATGGGGTCGCAAAGAGTCGTACACAACTGAGCGACTTTCACTTGCACTTTCTTTAGCATCCTTTTGCTTTAGAACGTTTCTCTCACCTCCACTGAGATCCCTGTGTCCTTGCATGTGAGTCTCTGATCCCACCCCTGTTCCAGGCAACTGCAGGTCTAACATCACTGTAGACTTGCCTGTGCTGGACATTTCATAGCAGTGAAACCGCACCATATGAGGTTGCCATAGTTTTGGTTGGGCTGCTGTGCCTGCCACCCAGCTATTATGAATTTTATCTTGTTGGATTATTCCTTGTTTTCCTTACAGAAGCTGTGCCCTTGGCCTCAGGTCTGAGGAGCACTTCCCTGCTAACATGGGTGACTGCTGCTGAAACCCTAGGCTTGCTCTTCCAGCCTGTCTTCCTGCTGTGTCCATGGAGGCTGAGGCCTACTGAGCCCTCGTCTTCTCCACTCTGCCCGTTTTGTGTTTAAGATGCTGGCTCTCTCTTCTCTTTATGTTTTATCTTCATTTTAGTTTTCTTGAAGTATAGTTGGTTTATAATGTGTTAATTTCTGGTGTTCAGCTCAGTGATCCAGTTACACATGTATACATTTTAAAAATATATTCTTTCCCATTACGGTTTAATCGCAGGATATAGAATATAGTTCCCTGTGTAGGACCTTGTTGTTTGCTGCTGATTGCTGATTTAGTTGCTCAGTCATTTCTGACTCTTTCCAACCCCATGGACTGTAGCCCGCCAGGCTCTTCTGTCTGTAGGATTCCCCAGGCAAGAATACTGAAGTGAGCTGCCGTTTTCTTCTCCAGGGGATCTTCCCGACCCCAGGACTGAACTCACGTCTCCTGCATTGGCAGGTGGATTCTTCACCACTGAGCCCCCTGAGAAGCTCACCTTGCTGTTTATCCACCCTGTATGTACTAGTGTGCGTCTGCCAATGCAGGAGACACAAGTGTAGTCCTTGCCTCTCCCACTGTGGCGGGAAGGCGGACCCCTTCCAGGGCCTGAAACTGGGCTCTTGTCTAACAGTCGGAAATGAATTGTCCGAGGAGACACATGTGCTGACAAAGCAAGAGATTTTATTGGGAAAGGGCGCCCGGGTGGAGAGCAGTGGGGTGAGGGAAGCCAGGAGAACCGCTCTGCCGCGTGGCTCGCAGTCTCGGGTTTTATGGTGATGGGGTTAGTTTCCGGGTGGTCTTTGACTGATTATTCTAGTTCAGAGTCTTTCCTGGTGGCGCTCGCATCGCTCAGCCAAGATGGATGCTAGCGAGAGGGATTCTGGGAAGTGGACAGCCACACGGTGTCTCCTTTAGCCCTTTCCCGAACTCTTCCGGTTGGTGGTGGGTTATTAGTTACGTATTCCTGATCAGGGTCTCCAGTCATAAAACAACTCATGCAGATGGTTACTACGGTGCCTGGCCGGGGTGGGCGGTTTCGATCAGTGTGCTTCCCCTAACCCTAACCCTTGGCAACCACAAGTCTGTCCTCTGTGTCTGTGTATCTGTTTGTATTCATAGATAGGTTCATTGTGTCATGTTTTAGCTTCCACATATAAATGATATCGTATGGTATCTGTCTTTCTCTGGTTTACTTCACTTATTACGATAAGTCCTAGGTCCACCCATGTTGCTGCAAATGGCGGTATTCCATTCCTTTTTTCTGGTCAAGTAACATTCCATTGTGTATATGTATCACATCTTCTTCAGCCATGTATCTGTCAGTAGCCACTTAGATTGTTTCCACGTCTCAGCTATTGTAAATAGTGCTTCTGTGACCTCTAGAGTGCTTATATCTGTTTTTTTGCTTTTTTGGCTGTGTGGCATGTGGGATCAAACCTTGCCCCCTGCAGCGGAAGCGTGGAATCTTAAACCACTGGACAACCAGAAGTACCTGCGTAGGTCTTTTTGGTTTATGGTTTTGTTCAGACGTATGCCCAGGAGTGAGACTGCTGGATCACATGGCAACTCCTGTTTTTAGTTTTTTACGGGACCTCCATACTGTTCTCCATGGTGGCTGCACCAGCTTGCATTTCCACCACCAGCGTGGGAGGGCTTTCCTCCTCGCCCTCTCCAGCGTCCATTCTTTGCGGACTTTCTGATGACGGCCACTCTGCTGCTGCGAGGTGACGCCTCACTGCAGCTTTCATTTGCGGTTCTCTAGTAATTAGCCATGTTCAGCATCTTCCTGTGCCTGCTGGCCATCTGTATGTCTTTTGTTAATTCTTTTAACTTTAGGGTTCCTCTTTTAAAAACGAGGATGATTTCCCTGCTGCCTGACTTCGGAAGCTTCCTTGCTCCTTAACGTGTCTCCTCCACATCCCCACGTCACCGTTTGTCCACAACAGCCCTGAAGGCTGGCTTGTCCCTGCCTGGGACCCACTCAGGATTGCTTAGGTCCTTTGTTCCCTACTGACCTGGAAGCCTCACCTCTTCTTTTGAAATAAAGGTGATTCACATAACACAAAAATTAACCATTTTAGAGTGAACAGTTCAGTGGATTTTAATGTGGTTTCAGTGTTGCATAATCACAGCTCCATTTAATTCCAGAATATTTTCCTCCAGTAGCTCTCCATTTTCCCCTCTCTCCAGCCCCTGGCAATGACTAATCTCTGCTGTATGTTTCTGTGAATTTGCATATCTGGATATTTCACGTAAATGACATTGTGTTGTATGGTAGCATTTGTATCTGATCTCCACCTAGCATCATGTTTTCAAGGCTCATGTTTGCTGGAGCGCGCACTAGTGCCTCCTTGGTCCTTTTTGTGGTTGCGACTCCATCGCGTGAAAGTGCCACGCTTGTCTCTCCGTTCCTCAGTCGGTGGACTTCCGGGTTGTTTCCACCGTTGCCCATTGTCGGTGGA
>NW_024070197.1:27840-62857 GCF_014754425.2 Oryx dammah | reverse complement strand
TTGTCGGTCGACTTCCGGGTTGTTTCCACCGTTGCCCATTGTCGGTCATGCTGCAGAGAACAGTGCGCTGCCAGGACTTGTCTGAACACCGTTTTCAGGCCTTTGGATGCGTACGTAGTAAATGCTGGATCAGAGTGGTACGTGGAACTCTAGCCACTTGAAGAAATGCCAGTTTTCTTCCAGGATGGCCACACTACCTTACATTCCCACCAACAAGGCAGGAGGGCTCCGATTTCTGCGTATCCCTGCCAATACTGTGATTTTCATAAAGAGAAACATTTGTTTTATTCCTTATTTCTTTGGCAGCGCTGGGTGTTACTTGGGGCGTGTGGGATCTAGTTCCCTGACCAGAGGTTGAACCCAGGCTCCGTGCATTGGGAGTTTGGAGTGTTAGCCGCTGGCCTACCAGGGGAGTCCTTATTTTAATTGTTTTTTTAAACCATCCCAAGTGGGTGTGAATCAGGATCTCGCCCTGGTCTGACTCGTGTTTCTCTAATGACTGATGATGTTGAATGTCTATTCATGTGCTTCCTCTCCCAGCCCGTTTGTATGTCTTCCTTGGACCTTCTCTCCTTTCCAACAGTTGTACTGAAGTATAATTTACAGGCCATAAAGCACACCCATAGCAGATATACTCCATATGGTGCAGCCATTGCCACAGTCCGGTTTCATAACATTTCTCTCTACCTAGAAGGTTCTTTCGTGGGAATTCCCTGGCAGTCCAGTGATTAAGACACCCTACTTCCACTGCAGGGGTCATGGGTTCAATCCCTGGTCAGGGAACTAAGATCAGTGTGCCTCACTGTGCAGCTAAAAAAGAGTAGAAAACAGGAGAAACTTCCTTTGCGCAGTCTGTGTCCATTTCTGCTCCAGCCCCAGCTAGTCGCTGCTCTGGCGTCTGGCTGGAGGTTTACAGCCCCCTCAGTGAGGACGGGTGGGGGACAGTGGCTCCTAGCTTCTGGCAGGACCTGCCCCATCCAGATGGCCTCTCTCACTGCCTCCAACATCCCCTTCAGCTCCCATGGATGGAAAATGTGATCTAAAGACTTGCTGGGCTTCGGGCCAAATGTTGCTGGCTGGAACCAGCTGGCGGGTGATGAGCGCCGGCAGGTCCCATGCAGGTTCTTCTGCTGCCGCTCCTAAGGGGGCGCAGTGGTGGCCGGCTCCTCTCGGTCGAGTCCCCGCCGCTGTTCACCTTGCAGCGTATATGGCATGGATTCGGGCCTGCTCCAGACTCATTACCGCCTTGGAAATGATGCTTTCTGAATTTTAGCATTTAATTATCTCATCGAGGACTGGGACCATGTGTTGCCCTGAAACACAGTTTCCTTTAGGAAGACAGCATCAGTCTGCATTCTCAGTGAGGAGATGCTGTACAAGCAGCACCATATGGTGGCAGATGGCCCTATTTTTCTGACTCTTAAAATTTTAAGCTGTAACATTTTCAGAAAGACTTTTATTCGCTTTACACAACAGTAAAAATTATATATTACACACATTGTTGTTTTAGTTGCTAAGTCATGTCTGATTCTTTGTGACCCCCATGGACTGTAGATGACCAGGCTCCTCTGTCCGTGGGATTCTTCAGGCAAGAATAATGGACTGTGTTGCCATTTTCTTCTCCAGGTGACTCTTCTTTCTGAGAACGCTTGGGCTTTCCTGGAAGCTCAGCTGGTAAAGAATCTGCCTGCAATGCAGGAGACCCTGGTTCGATTCCTGGGTCTGGAAGATCTGCTGAAGAAGGGATAGGCTACCCACTCCAGTGTTCTTGGGCTTCCCTTGTGGCTCAGTTGGTAAAGAATCCGCCTGCAATGTGGGAGATGTGGGTTCGATCCCTGGGCTGGGAAGATCCCCTGGAGGAGGGAATGGCTGCCCACTCCAGTATTCTGGCCTGGAGAATCCCGTGGACCGAATAGTCCATGGGGCCGAAGAGAGACGCGACTGAGCGACTTTCCCTTAGCTGTGAATGGGTGGATTCATTGTGTGTCAGTCAGTGACGGCGGTTGGCTTTTGATGCACGAGTCCTATCATTCGGTTTGGCTTCGGAGACGTCTTAGCAGGCTCCAGTCTTCCTCTGGGCGCTGACTGGTGTCACAGGTGCTCCCCGCACGCTCTCCCACTGCAGGGGCACCGATTCCATCCCCGGTTGGGGAACTAAGTTCCTTCATGCCCCGCGGCCAAATAATAGAGAAAAATAAGCAAAGACACATAACCAAGTGCTCCAAGCTTACCCGGAGCTTTCCCCGAAATCCTTTGTCCCAGGACCCCTGGTTCCTAACTGCAGAGAAAGAGCTAAAGCTCTGGGCTCTGGATATCTCCTATCCTTTCCCTCCCTGCCCTCCCTGGGGGCCAGAGATTCCCCAGGACTGTGGGAGCTTGGACGACATGGTCTACGTATTGGGATCGGTTTTCCCATCTGTGAAATGGGGGCTGCAGTAGGCAGAAGGGTGGCCCCAAAGATCTATACGACGTAATCCTCGGAAACCTCATCAGGAAAGAGGATCTTGGCAATTGTGATTAGGGACCTGGAATTGGGGAAATTATTTTCAGTTATTTGGGTGGACTCTGAATGTTAATTCACACACACTTTTATGAGAATGAGGCAGAGGGAAGGTTGTCATCTGTTTTAGTCAGTTCTAGGCACAAAAACAAAATAGTGAGACTACAGACCAAGGCCGGAAGCTTGTTTCTCACAGTTCTGGAGGGTGAGAGATTGAAGAACAAGATGCCCACAAGGTAGGTTTCATTCTGAGGCCCCTTCTCTTGGCTTGGAGAAGGCTGCTGTATGGCTTTATGGTCACGTGACCTCTTCACTGTGATCGCAGCAAGCTGTCTGGTCTTTCCCCCTACTTTTAAAAAAAAAAAAATTGTTTTTGGCCACTCCTTGTGGCTTACAAGATCTCAGTGCCCTGACCAAGAATTGAACTGGGACCATGGCAGTGGAAGCCCAGAATTCTAACCACTAGGACACCAGGGAACTCCCTGGTGTGTCTTCTTAACTAGACACTTAATAGGATGGCGGTCCATGACATTGTACAGAAGGCAGTGACCAAAACCATCTCTAAAAAATACATGCAAGAAGTTAAAGTTGTTGTCTGAAGAGGCTTTACAAATAGCTGAGAAAAGAAGGGAAGCGAAAGGCAAGGGAGACAGGGAAAGATATACCCAAATGAATGCAGAGTTCCAGAGAATAGCAAGGAGAGATAAGAAAGCCTTCTTAAGTGAATAACAATACAAAGAAATAGAGGAAAAAATAGAATGGTAAAGATTAAAGATCTCTTCAGGAAAACTGGAGATAATCAAGGGAACATTTCATGCAAGGATGGGCACGAGAAAGGACAGAAATGGTATGGACCTAACAAGCAGAAGAGAAAAAGGAGAGGTGGCAAGATAACACAGAACTATCTGAAAAAGATCTCAGTGACACAGAAAACCATGATGGTGTGGTCACTCACTTAGAGCCAGACATCCTGGAGTGTGAAGTCAAGTGGGCCTTAGGAAGAGTTACTACAAACAAAGCTAATGGAGGTGATGGAATTCCAGCTGAGCTATTTCAAATCCTAAAAGATGCTGATGCTGAAGTGTTTCACTCAATATGTCAGCAAATTTGGGAAACTCAGCAGTGGCTATAGAGCTAGAAAAGGTCAGTTTTCATTCCATTCCCAAAGAAGAGCAATGCCAAAGAATGTTCAAACTACTGCATGACTGTGCTTATTTCAAATGCTCACAAGGTAATGCACAAAATCCTTCAAGCTAGGTTTCAGTAGTACGTGAATCTAGAACTTCCAGACGTACAAACTGGGTTTGGAAAAGGTAGAGGAACCAGAGATCAAATTGCCAACGTTCGTTGGATCATTGAGAAAGAGAGTTCCAGAAAAATACCTGCTTCATTGACTATGCTAAAGCCTTTGACTGTGTGGATCACAACAAACTGTAGAAAATTCTTAAAAAGATGGGACTATCAGACCACTTTACCTGTATCCTGAGAAACATGTGTGTAGGTCAAGTAGTAACAGTAAGAGCCAGACAGGGAACAATGGACTTCCCAAATTAGGAAAGGAGTATGACAACGCTATATATTGTCACCCTGCTTATTTAACTTATATGCAGAGTATATCATGTGAAATACCAGGCTGGATGAATTACAAGCTGGAATCAAGATTGCTGGGACAAACATCAACACCTTCAGGTATGGAGATGATATTTGGAATGACAGACTAATTAGAGCTCAAGCAGACAGATCCTTTATTAAACAGGCAGCAGGTAGTACACTTCTGAGACATGGGAGCTGACTGACGATGAAGGGCTGACCATGATCCCTTTTTGTTGCTCAGTTGCTAAGTCGGGTCTGACTCTTTGCGATTGCATGAACTGTAGCACGCCAGGCTTCCCTGTCCTTCACCATCTCTGGGAGTTTGCTCAAACTCATGTCCCTTGAGTCAGTGATGTTATCTAACCAGCTCATCTTCTGTTATGCCCTTCTGCCCTCAATCTTTCCCAGCATCAAGGTCTTTCCCAGTGAGTTGGCTCTTTGCATGAGGTGGCCAAAGTATTGGAGCTTCAGTTTCAGCCTCAGTCCTTCCAATGAATATTCAGGATTGATTTCCTTTAGAATTGCCTGGTTTGATCTTGCAGTCCAAGGGATTCTCAAGAGTCTTCTCCAGCACCATAATTCAAAACATTAGTTCTTCATAGCTCAGCCTTCTTTATGGTCCAACATCTGTACATGACTACTGGGAAAACCAGGAAAACACTAGCTTTGCCAGTATGGACCTTTGTCAGCAAAGTGTTGCCTCTGCTTCTAATAAGCTGTCTAGGTTTGTCATGGGCTTCCCTGGACTTCAGCTGGTGGAGGATCCGTCTGCAATGCAGGGGACCCCGGTCGGATCCCCGGGTCGGGAAGATCCCCTGGAGAAGAAGAGGTAGTCTCCCTACTCCAGTCTTCTTGGGCTTCCCTGGTGGCTTAGACCGGAAAGAACCTGCCTGCAGTGCGGGAGACCTGGGTTCAGTCCCTGGGTTGGGAGGACCCCCTGGAAGAGGGCATGGCAACCCACTCCAGTGCTCTTGCCTGAAGAATCCCCGTGGACAAAGAAGCCTGGAGGGCCACCGTGCTGTCTCAGAGCTGGACACGACCGAGCGACTAATACTTTTACACTTCCATTTTCAGGGTTGCCATAGCTTTTCTCCCAAGAAGCGATTGTCTTTTAATTGCATGGCTGCAGTCACCGTCCGCAGTGATTTGGGGGCCCAAGAGAAAAAAACTTGAGTCTGCCTTTCTCCTTTGTATATCCCTCGTCTCCTCCTCTTGGTTCTGCCCTGTAGGAAAATGCAAAGAGGCATATTCTCAACGCCAATCAGGGAAGGGGGCGTGTCTGGGCTCATGCGAAATAGAGCTTTTTACGTGTTCATATAGGTGGGAGTGGACTGAGCATTTGCAGGCTCTATTGCACATGTCTTTCCCATAATTCCGTCTGTTATAATTGGATGTATGTATGTGTAGAATATTTATGAGCCCTTAATAGCTGCCTAAGGTTACTTGAGGACACAGCTGTGCATCAAGGGTGCTTTTGCCAGAGTGGGAGAAACCTCTGTGGTTAGTTTGTATCCACTCACTGTGTGCTGATGGCGCCTGTGCAGGAGCTGGAAAAGCCTGTTTTTTTTTTTTTTTTTTTTTCCCCTGTTATTTATTTTTATTCAATTTTTTTGGTTAAAGTTTCTTTTAAAAAAAATTTATTTTTTTACTTTACAATATTGTATTGGTTTTGCCATACATGTGGTTATTTTTGTAACATATCTGTGAGATCTCTTGGGTGTGTTTGGGAAGGGGGTTAGAGATCAGCTTGCATGGTTTTTGGCTAGGCCACTCCTAGTTGCTGATGCCTAACTCAGACTTTATTTTTTTGGGCTCCAAAATCACTGCAGATGGTGACTGCAGCCATGAAATTAAAAGACGGTTACTCCTTGGAAGAAAAGTTATGACCAACCTAGATAGCATATTCAAAAGCAGAGACATTACTTTGCCGACTAAGGTCTGTCTAGTCAAGGCTATGGTTTTTCCTGTGGTCATGTATGGATATGAGAGTTGGACTGTGAAGAAGGCTGAGCGCCGAAGAATGGATGCTTTTGAACTGTGGTGTTGGAGAAGACTCTTGAGAGTCCCTTGGACTGCAAGGAGATCCAACCAGTCCATTCTTAAGGAGATCAGCCCTGGGATTTCTTTGGAAGGAATGATGCTGAAGCTGAAACTCCAGTACTTTGGCCACCTCATGTGAAGAGTTGACTCATTGGAAAAGACTCTGATGCTGGGAGGGATTGGGGGCAGGAGAAGGGGATGACAGAGGATGAGATGGCTGGATGGCATCACTGACTCAATGGACGTGAGCCTGAGTGAACTCCAGGAGTTGGTGATGGACAGGGAGGCCTGGCGTGCTGTGATTCATGGGGTCGCAAAGAGTTGGACACGACTGAGCGACTGAACTGAACTGAACTGAACTTCCTACATAAAATACAGTGATACAGCTCTTAATGGCATAAAGTGAAGAGGAACTTAAAAGCCTCTTGATGAGGGTGAAAGAGGAGAATGAAAAGCAGGCTTGAAACTCAACATTCAAAAAACTAAGATCATGGCATCCGGTCCCATCACTTCATGACAAATAGAAGGGGAAAAACTGGAAACAGTGACAGACTTTATTTTCTTGGGCTCCAAAATCACTGTGGATGAAATTAAAAAACCCTTGCTCCTTGGGGGAAAAGCTATGACAAAGCTAGACAGCGAGAGATTTGGACCATAAAGAAGGCTGAATGCCAAAGAATTGGTGCTTTGAAATTCTAGGGTGAGGGAAGACTTGAGAATCCCCTGGACTGCCAGGAGATCAAACCAGCCAATTCTCAAGGAAATCAACCCTGAATATTCATTGGAAGGACCAATGCTGAAGCTGAAGCTCCCATACTTTGGCCACCTGATTGTAAGAGCCAACTCATTGGAAAAGACCCTTCTGTATTTTGCTATCAGAGCTGGTTACCAAGGACGCTCACTGTACATGTGATGTGTGTGCTCTTCTCTACATATCATAAGGCTCCTTGAGAAGGTTTAAAAGTTCATAGAAACAGAAAACAGATCAGTTGTTGCCACTGGCTAGTTGAAGCAGGAATGGAAAGTGAGTGCCGACGGATTCAGAGTTTCCTTTTGGGGTGATGAAACTGTTCTGGAATTAGATGAATTGGTGATTGTACAACATTGTGAATGTATGAAATGGCATTGATTTCCCACTTCAAAATAGATAAATTGATGGGTGTGATATATGAATTTTAACACAGTTAAAAAAAACAAAGGTTTAAAAAGTAATAGAAGGAGCTTCCCTGGTGGCTCAGTGGTAAAGAATCTGCCTGCCAATGCAGAAGACACTGGTTCGATCCCTGGTCCTGGATGATCCCATATTCTATGAAGCAACTAAGCCTGTGTGCCACAACTATTGAGACGGTGCTCCGCAATAAAAGTCACAGCAACGAGAAGCCGAGCTCTGCAACGGGAGAGTAGTCCCCACTTGCCGCAACTAGAAAAACTCCCACACAGCAATGAAGACTCAGTACAGCCAAAGATAAATAGATAAGTTTTTTTAAAGTAACAGACCTCAAATCTCATCCTGTAGCCTACAGAACTGGCATCATCTTCAAGCATTTGTCCTTTTACTCACTGAGTGCCCTCTGTGTAGCAGGCCCCAGGTGAGAGGCAGCAGCCAGGGCAGGGACGTAAACAGTTGGGAGCTCATGTCTTTGTGATTCTCTCATGTTGAAACGTGAAAGAGGAGGAGTCAGAAAGAGAGGTGGGAGAATGTTTTGGGCAGAAGGAAAAGCACGTGCAAAGGCTATGAGGTGGGAGCAAATGGGTCAGCCTGTGTGGTTGGAGCTGAGTGTTGAGATCAGAGGTCAGAAGGGACAGACTCATCAAAGTCTGATTGTTATATGCATGGTAAAATACATAAAATTGCCATTTCAACCCTTTATGGACATGATTCAGTGGCATAAAGTATATTGATGACGTGCAACTATCACACTGTCTTGTTCCCAAATGAAACCTGTGAAGATGGAGAGAGAGATCGGAGTGATCCTGCTACAAGACTTCCCCAGGAAGTGGCTTTGGGGGTAAGACCTGAAGGTTGGAGGTTGAGTCCTGTGCAAGCATGGGGTTTGGGAAGTGAAGAGGCAGTAAGGATGGCTGTCTGCAGCCAGGCATGCTGTCTGCAAAGCCAGAATATAGACAATTTCTAGTGGTCCAGGATTGGAAAGGGTGAGATGCTGTAGAGGGTGGCAAGGAACACAGAGGTTAAGTGTATACGGTGACACCAGCTTACTGGGGAGTAAGATCATGCCCTGCCATACTCTTCTGGACAGGCTGGCTCCTCAGGGAGGACTCAGAGGCAGGTTCTGGCCTGGCCTTGCCCTCCTGCAAGCCCACTTGTCTCCACCATCACGCTTCCCCAAGTTTGTCTGAGCCTGATTTCCACTTGAACCTGCCTCCCCCGATGCTATTCTGAAAGAACTGCCGGAGTCTAGTGAAGGGAACTGGAGGACCCAACCCGTCCAGCAACTTCTAGGCACTTCCCCCTCTCCATTCACTGCTCCCTCAGTGCCTGCCTGCCTCAGGGCCTGTGCACTTGGTTCTGCCTGCACTGTTCTGAGCCGTTGGAGAAGACACTTGAGAGTCCCTTGGACTGCAAGGAGATCCAACCAGTCCATCCTAAAGATCAGTCCTGGTTGTTCATTGGAAGGACTGATGTTGAAGCTGAGACTCCAATACTTTGGCCACCTGATGCGAAGCATTGACTCATTTGAAAAGACCCTGATGCTGGGAAGGATTGAGGGCAGGAGAAGGGGACTACCGAGGATGAGATGGTTGGATGGCATCACCGACTCAATGGACATGAGTTTGGGTGAACTGCGGGAGTTGGTGATGGACAGGGAGGCCTGGCGTGCTGCGTTTCATGGGGTGAACACGAGTCAGAAACGACTGAGTCTGAACTGTTCTTCCCCCAGCTGTTAGGGCCAGCCCTGAGTCCCACACTCTTGACCATCACCAACTTATTTTGACTGTTGGGCCAGGATAGGTATGGCTCATCCCTACCCCACGCAACCGGGTGATTTTGGGGCCCAGCATACAGTGCTGGATTGGGGTCATGGAAAGTGCTCAGCAAATAATTACTAAAGGATTCCGCGCCTCAGGCAGCTCACTGCCAGCCACCAACTTTCCTTCTCCCTCTTCCTAGGAGGGAAGCGGGGTCTGAGGCCCAGGCCGCGGGGGGAGGGCAAGGCCCGCGACGGGGGAGGGGCGGGCGCTGCAGCGGGCGGGGCGGGGCGGGGCGGGGATTGGGGGCCGCGCCCGAGCTGAAACAAAGGCCGGCGCCGAGACAAAGCCCCGCGGCCCCCAGGCCCTGCGGGGGCCAAAGATCCCGGTGGCCGGGCCGCCCCGGAGGCACCTCCAGCGCCGCCTCCGCGTGCGGGCTCCTGGGGATCCGGGTGGGGGAGGCCGCGCTCCGCTCCCCTGGAGCTTTTGCGGGGCCGGTGGAGCCCGCGCCAGGGGGAGTCGGGTCTGGGAGCTGGACGCGACGGCCCTTCAGGCTCTCTGCGTCCTCGCAGAGTAGCCGCCAAGCCTCCTCCCGGACTGGAGGCCGCAGGGCCGGGAGCCCTGCGCAGGGACGGAGGCCCACCCCACGCACAGCTCCAGGGCGCCCGTGCCTCTCTTTTCTTTGCCCGGTGGGAGACACATCCCACCAGACACGTCCCCTTGCCGGCGACCTTGCTTTCCTCTCGGGACCCCTCCTCCCTCAGCTCCAGCCGCAGTCCCTGTTCCCTTGCCTGCGCGGGCCCAACAGATTCCGCCCCACCCCAGGCTTCTCCGCCCAGACTCCGCTTCTGACAGGATTCTCACAGAAAGACCGTGTTCGTCTCCACTAAGATTCCTCCTGCAGGCCTAGCTTCCCCCACCTGAGAGAACTCTCCCAGACACTGCTTCCTCAGACAGGCATACCCGCGTCCCACGCAGATCCTGCTCCCGGCTGAGGCGGGCTTACCCGCCCTACAGATCCTGCCTCCATCCTCGGATGGGCCTCCCCACAGACTCCGCTCCCCTCTTCAGTCCGCCCACCCGAAGAGTGTTAAAGCCAGCGCAGTGGCTGGCTAAAAGGTGGCCAGGGGAGCTTGGGGGCCAGGCGGAATTTCAGTTTCGCGGCTCTGAGCCCCTTGGAGCTAGCTGACTTAGGTCTCAGTGTTTCTCACGTTAAACAATAAACAGGCTAGAACGGCAGTCAGCGGCCCGGCCGCGGGGTGGGGACGCTTGGCCCCTCCGCCCCGGGCCAGCATCGCGCCCAGGTCTCGGCCCCGCCCCCTCCTGAGCGCGCCCGGTGACGTAGCTGCGGGCGAGCTCTCCGGACGGCCCGAGAGGCGGCCCAGGCGGGGGCCGAGCACGTGCGCGCCTGCGCAGCAGGCGGCCTGGAGCGGGCTCTATAGCAGCGGGCACGCGCCCGGCCGGCGGGTCAGGCTGCGGCGGCGGAGACGCGGATGCCCGGCCCCTTCCTCAGGAGAGGCGCTGCGATGGGGTGGCGGCGGCCCGGGGCCGCGCGTGCGTACTCGCGGCCTCGCGCGCTCCGACCCCGCCTCCGGGCCCGAGGCACCCAACGCGCGTGCGCGACGGCGTCGGCGCCAGTTATTTCTGTCCCGCCCCCCGACAGTGGCTCTTTCTGCGAGCGGGCGCGCGGGCGAGCGGTTGTGAGCGTGCCGTGTGGTGCTGATCTGAGCAGCCGCTGAGGCGGCGGCGCAGGCGGCGGCGGCGGGGGGAGAGCGGGCAGCGGCCGGGTGAGCCTCGGTAGCGCCCCGCGCGCAGCGGGCGGCGCCCCAGGCTTTGCCTGGCGGCGCTAGGCCTCGCGGCTGCAGCGGCCCAGCCGTTGGCTGCAAGCGCGTTTGCGCCTGCGTGGCGGGCCCCGCGCCCCTCCTCCCTCCTTGGGCGCCCCCGGCGGCGTGTGAATGGCGGCTTCGGCTGCGGCGGCCTCGGCGGCGGCGGCGGCCGCCTCCGGCAGCCCGGGCCCGAGTGAGGGCTCGGCGGGCGCCGAGAAGCGCGCCGCCGCCTCCTCGGCCGCGGGCTCCGCATCGGCCTCGGCGGCAGCATCCGCCTCGGCGTCGTCACCCGCGGGGGGCGGCGGCGAGGCGCTGGAACTGTTGGAGCACTGCGGCGTGTGTCGGGAGCGCCTGCGGCCGGAGAGGGAACCGCGCCTGCTACCTTGCTTGCACTCGGCCTGCAGCGCCTGCCTCGGGCCCCCGGCGCCTGCAGCCGCCAACAGCTCGGGGGATGGAAGTGCAGCGGGCGACGGTTCTGGTGAGTGCGGTCGGGCCGGGGGCGGCCCCTCCCCCATCCTGCAGCCAAGGTTCGGAGGAGGCTCGGGTGTTGGGGGTCTGTCCCCAGCGTCACAATGGCAGGGGTCATCTGGGTGAGAGGGTCGGGACCGGACAGTGGCCAAAACGGGTGCGGGCTGTGGGTCTCTTATTCGGATGGGGCGACTGTTTCAAGTTAGGCCAAAGAAGGGTTTGATTGCTTCTCCCGGAGCAGAGGGGTGGCCTAGCATGGGGTGGAAGTTGGTCCCTGTGGAGGATGGGATCGCAGTCTGGATGTGAATATGCGTGATCTTTTCCCCCGTTCTTCGCAGTGGTGGACTGTCCAGTATGTAAGCAGCAATGTTTCTCCAAAGATATCGTGGAGAATTATTTCATGCGAGACTGTGGCGGTAAGGCCGCCACGGATTCCCAGGATGCGAATCAGGTATGTGTTGCCCAAGCAATCCTTGCAAGGCCTCTGGACGTGGCTAGGAGTCTGCAGCGCAGAGCACAGTACCAGCTCCAGGCTTTACTATGGCTTTAGCAGATTGTTTAGGCTAAGTAAAGGCATCATCTTACCAGGTTGTATTTTCTGGGTCTGAATGCAGATGTGTCTGGTGGTGCTGTCTCTTCTGACTCTGCCTTTGCTCAGCAGTGCTGCACTAGCTGTGAGGATAATGCCCCAGCCACCAGTTATTGTGTGGAGTGCTCTGAGCCGCTCTGTGAGACGTGTGTGGAGGCGCACCAGCGGGTGAAGTACACCAAGGACCACACCGTGCGCTCCACTGGTATGCAACGCGCAGGGGGCTGCCTTGATTCTTGCCTACATGTTTCTCCAGCTGCTTTTGATGCTGGTTGCAGATGGTGGTGGAGTGTCAGGGAATTTCTGAGGGGTTACCAATTGAAAGGCCTGAGAGCAGAATTCAAAAAGGGGGAGGCTGGTCCTCTGGTGGGTTGCCTCTGCCCTTCCGGATAGAAGGGGAAAAGCCACAGGCCGGAAATGTGTGGAGTGCACAGGGGAATCTCATGGTGCAGTAGAGGGTGTTTCGAGGCTTTGAGGGAGCACTTGAGGGAATCCTCAGGCAGGGAATATGCCTCCAGAGGTGGAACGATCGCAGGTACAGATAGGGAAATGCAGGCTGTTGGGGAATGGTGTGAGGGATCTCCTAGGCCTGAGATTCCCTGGAATGTGGTTTAAGGCTCCGTAGGAAAAGTGAGGTCTTTGGGCCCTGTGTCCTCATAAGCCATGAATGTCCTCAGACTGGCACTGAGCCGTGAGTGCTGTAAGTGTTCTTATTGTTAGATCGCAGATGTTTCAAAGTCTTAACTGGGTATCTTCAGAGTTTTCTGCGAACGTGATGGCAGTTCTTGGGAGAGGGGCTTGGGCTTGGTTTTTTCTCCAGAACTCCCCGTGAATGGTGTTTTGGTAGTCATGCCGTGGCTCCTGCAGCCCAGAGGACAGTTTTCATGGGAAAATCCAGATGGAGGTCATTGCTGTGAGTCATGAGGAGCCAGGAGGGAAGGGCAGGGGTCTCCAAGGGGGTCCTGGGTTCTAAGCGAAGATCAGGGTGCAGGAGGGGGCTGTACTGGGGGCACTGAGATTTGCCTTATTTGTATCTTGATGTTTTTATGTCTCAGGCTGGGTCAGTGTAGCATTGAGATGTGATTGGGGAGGAAGGGGCTGGCTGTTCCCAAGCAATTATCTAATGGCAGCAGATTCTGGGAAGTGGTGGGGGTCACTGTGGTGTATTCGTCTTTGGGGGGTTTTGGCTTTGAGCACTTTCAGACGCTTTTCCCTGTGTGAGGGGCCTGACCCCTCTCTGAGGGTCCTGGTCTGACATCAAGTTTGTCCAGCCTGAGAAGGCTTTGCGAGGCTCTTCATGGGTGGTTAAGATGGTGTGGTCTCCTTTTACCAGAGAAGAGAAGAGAGGTCTCCAGGCGTGGCTCAGGAGGCAAAGGTACCTGACATGTCTTTAGGTCCTCGTTTGCTTTCTGTCTGAGCCAGAGAGCTCTTGCATGTGTCTGGATGCCATGGTTGCCAGAGTCCCCTCCCCTGTGGCACAGAGTCTTTTGAGTGGAGGAGAAAGGGAGCCCAGCAGTGGGGGCTGCAGAGGCAGAGGAGCTCTCAAGTGTCTGCTTGGAGGAGTTTTCAGTAGAGGGAGCAGTGGGGTGGTCGTCGAAGGCCATCGTCCTTTCACTTTCAAGCTGTCAGTCCCAGAAGCTGAAAGGAGGGGAGTGCGGATCTCTTGGTCAGGATAAGGGCAGGGGGTGTTCAGAGCAAGGGTTTGGGCCCTTCCCTTTCCACTGCTGTAGGCCCTCTGTGTTTTTTAGCAGCTAAGCCAGGGCTGCAGGACAGACACAGTGGGAGGCCCCGGTCTGTCTGCTCCTTGAGTTGAGGTGGTGAGGACCAGCTCCTGCTTCATAGACCCCATTCCTCAGGGCCGGCCAAGTCGCGGGACGGTGAGCGCACCGTGTATTGCACTGTGCACAAGCACGAGCCCCTTGTGCTGTTCTGCGAGAGCTGCGACACCCTCACCTGCCGGGATTGCCAGCTCAACGCCCACAAAGACCACCAGTGAGTCCCGGGGCATGGTGGGTGGGTGCTGCCCATTCCCATGCTGGGCGCCCGGGCCCACCTCTGTCCGCCCTCAGGTACCAGTTCCTGGAGGACGCAGTGAGAAACCAGCGCAAGCTGCTGGCCTCGTTGGTGAAGCGCCTCGGGGACAAGCACGCCACACTGCAGAAGAGCACCAAGGAGGTTCGCAGCTCGTAAGTGTGGGGCCAGCGCGGCGGGGCGGGCCTCGGGGCGAGCACCTGCCTGACCGGCCCTGATCCCCCCCCGCCTCCCAGGATCCGCCAGGTGTCCGACGTACAGAAGCGCGTGCAAGTGGACGTTAAGATGGCCATCCTGCAGATAATGAAGGAACTGAACAAGCGAGGCCGCGTGCTGGTCAACGATGCCCAGGTACTTGCTGTGTGGTGCTTGTCCGCCGACAGCTCGCCCTGGCTCTGGTAGCAGCGTCCTGGGGGTTTGGCTCCCTCTGCTGGCTGCTGATGCCATCCTTGGGTGGGGAGAGGTTCTTCTAGTGCCGTTTCCTCCCTGACCTCTCCTGCTCTCCACCTGCAGAAGGTAACCGAGGGGCAGCAGGAGCGCCTGGAACGGCAGCACTGGACCATGACCAAGATCCAGAAGCACCAGGAACACATCTTGCGCTTTGCCTCGTGGGCTCTGGAGAGTGATAACAACACAGCTCTGCTGCTCTCCAAGAAGCTGGTGTGTGCTGGTGGGCACCCAGTCAGCGGGTTCTGGGTCGGCACCTCCCGAGGCCCTGGAGTGCTGTCCTCTGCCTCTGTGCTCATGTACCGCCCTCCCCCAGATCTACTTCCAGCTGCACCGGGCCCTTAAGATGATTGTGGACCCCGTAGAGCCCCACGGCGAGATGAAATTTCAGTGGGACCTCAATGCCTGGACCAAGAGTGCAGAGGCCTTTGGTGGGTGTTTGTCTTGTCCTCTGAAGCTTGCTCTCCTAGGCAACGTGCCTTAAGCTGTTTTACCTCCTTGCTGCAGGCAAGATTGTTGCAGAGCGTCCTGGAACCAACTCCACAGGCCCGGCACCCATGGCCCCTCCTCGGGCTCCGGGGCCTTTGGGCAAGCAGGGCTCTGGCAGCAGCCAGGTGAGTAAGGGAGGGGGCCGTGGGGGAGGAGAGGGGCCTGAGGCCCGGTGGGGGCCGGCCTGCTGAGGTTCACTTGATTTTCCTACAGCCAATGGATGTGCAGGAAGGCTACGGCTTTGGATCAGGTGAGTGGTTTCTGCCCGGTAGGTGGGAGAAATGCAGTGTTCTAGGTTCCTCCAACGTGTCTTTCTCTGTGTCCTGAGCAGACGACCCTTACTCGAGTGCTGAGCCCCATGTGTCGGGGGTGAAGCGGTGAGTGTAATTGTCCTTTGGTGCGTGTAGGGACAGGGTGGTCATGGGGACAGGGGTGCTCAACGCCAAGCCACACCCACAGGCCCCGCTCAGGTGACGGTGAGGTGAGTGGCCTCATGCGCAAGGTGCCACGGGTGAGCCTCGAACGCCTGGACTTGGATCTCACGGCTGATAGCCAGCCACCAGTCTTCAAGGTCTTCCCAGGCAGCACCACTGAGGATTACAACCTCATCGTCATTGAGCGAGGTGCTGCTGCTGCAGCTGCTGGCCAGCCTGGGACTGCGCCCTCGGGGGTCCCTGGGGCCCCTCCCCTGCCTGGAATGGCCATTGTCAAGGTGAGCCTACTCTAGGCTACTGTGGCTGGGGCGTGGAGGTCTGTCCCAGCCAGCATTCCACTAAACCACCCCTCGCCGCCTCGCAGGAGGAAGAAACAGAGGCTGCCATTGGAGCTCCACCCGCTGCCACCGAGGGCCCGGAGACCAAGCCTGTGTTGATGGCCCTGGGGGAGGGCTCTGGTGCAGAGGGTCCCCGCCTGGCTTCACCCAGTGGCAGCACCAGCTCAGGTCTGGAGGTGGTGGCTCCAGAGGGCACCTCAGTCCCAGCTGGTGGCCCAGGTTCCCTGGATGACAGTGCCACCATCTGCCGTGTCTGCCAGAAGCCAGGTGACCTGGTCATGTGCAACCAGTGCGAATTCTGCTTCCACCTGGACTGCCACCTGCCTGCCCTGCAGGATGTGCCAGGGTGCGAGGCTGTGGAGTCTGCAGGGTGGAGGGCTGGGCCGGGTCCCGTGCAGCCCCTCACCTCTCCGTTTCCTCCAGGGAGGAGTGGAGCTGCTCTCTTTGCCACGTGCTGCCTGACCTGAAGGAGGAGGATGGCAGCCTGAACCTGGACGGGGGGGATAGTACCGGAGTGGTGGCCAAGCTCTCACCAGCCAACCAGCAGGTGAGCGGGGGACCCATACGCTGGGTTTTCCTGCAGCCCCCAGCTCCTTGCTGACCCTGACATCTGTGTTGCCTACAGAAGTGTGAGCGCGTCCTGCTGGCCCTCTTTTGCCATGAGCCCTGCCGGCCTCTGCACCAGCTGGCTACTGACTCCACCTTCTCCCTGGTGAGTTCCGGGACTTGGGAGGGTGGGAGGTGCAGGGGCTCTTTGGCCTCACCTTCAGCCTGTGGCCCCTGCCTGCAGGATCAGCCTGGTGGCACCCTGGACTTGACCCTTATTCGAGCCCGCCTCCAGGAGAAGCTGTCACCCCCCTACAGCTCCCCCCAGGAGTTTGCCCAGGATGTGGGCCGCATGTTCAAGCAGTTCAACAAGCTGACCGAGGTGAGCCTGTGGGGATGGGGGTGAGTTGGAGGAGGGGAGGCTGCGGGGCAGAGGTAGGACCCATCCACTGTAATCTGCCTGGCAGGACAAGGCCGACGTGCAGTCCATCATCGGCCTGCAGCGCTTCTTTGAGACCCGCATGAATGAGGCCTTCGGGGACACCAAGTTCTCCGCTGTGCTGGTGGAGCCCCCGCCGCTGAGCCTGCCCGGTGCTGGCCTGAGTGCCCAGGACCTGTCCAGTGGCCCTGGTGAGGGCCCCTGAGCCAGCCCAGCTTGGCTCTGTGTCCTGTCACTCCTCCCGTCTCCTTCCTCCTCTCTCCGGTGGCCTGGCTCCCACTCCTTGGTGGCCCGTACCCCAGTCCCTCACGATCTGGTTTTTACTTCCGTGGATTTAATAAAAACTTCACCAATTACTCAGGCCTTGGTTGGTGGGGACAGTGGTCCTGGGCCTGCCATCAGTCCCTCACCGAAGCTCTCTTGCTGAATGGGGTGGGGCACGTCTTTAGCCATCTGGTGTGTGGGGAGGGTTACATCGTGGGGAGAGTTACATTGTGAGCAGGCAGGGGGAATCCCCAGGTGCCTG
Organism: Oryx dammah; assembly: GCF_014754425.2. Taxonomy (NCBI): domain Eukaryota; kingdom Metazoa; phylum Chordata; class Mammalia; order Artiodactyla; family Bovidae; genus Oryx; species Oryx dammah. The sequence goes on along the minus strand of NW_024070197.1, from coordinate 45,663 downwards.
CTGCATCCTGGACTGGGGCAGAACATTTCTTAGACAGGGTATCACAGTGAGCTGGGTGGGCTGAGACTTCCACTGGGCTAATAAAAGTTGGGCACTGTCTCCCTGGGGGATAGGCCTGGCCTCCTGGAATTATACCAAGAGATCTGGGGGAACCTACCATCTTTGGGGGTGCTAGCAGGAGGGGTGCTGGGCCAGTGTTTGCAGCTCACCGTCACCTCCTGAGGACCTGGTCGGCTTGCCCAGATGAAACCATTCCAGCCCTCTATCCCACACCCTGACTGGCGGGCACATTACCAAGCCTCCTGAGTGACTTCCTAACCTCATGCCAGGCCAGTCACACAGGCCCAGAACTAGTGTCCAACTTATTTTATTACAGAGGGTACAAGGAAAATGCCACGCCGCCCGCTGGCTCCCGGGCAGCGCAGGCAGTCAGTCCCTTCGCAGGTTCTTGAGCCTCTCCTCCAGGTCTGCATCTGCATCCACCAGGGCAGAGGCCGCAGCCTCCGCCTTCTTGCCACTGGCAGCCACACTGAGGGAGCCTCCGGTGGAAGGGAGGTCTGCAGAGAGTGGGGGTTAGGAAGAGCGCCCATGCAGAAGGGAGGAATGCCGGGAGAGGGAGGTGGTGGCTGGGTCACGGGGTTAACACAGGCCCCAAGGTGTAAACACTCACTCGACAGCTCATCTGTCAGGCTCAGCCCCAGTTCGTCCAGGACCTGGGCTACAACAGCATCACTAGATAACCAGAGAAGGCTCATGAGGATCGGGGGCAGGGCCAGGCACCCCTCCCCACCCTCCTGCCAGCCGTCTCCGAACCTCTCCTCTTCGTCGTCCTCGTCCCCCATGGCGTCATCGATGGCGTCGTTCATCATCTCCTCCTTCATGTCCATGATCTCGGCCTGCCGCTCAAACTCCATCATGATCTTCTGGATCTGGGGTAACTTGAGCTGAAAGGGGGAGGAGGGTGAGTCTGGGCCTGAGGTCAGCGGCTGCTGGGCCGGGGTTGGGGGATGGGGAGAGGCAAACCTGTCTGTTCATGGTGCCCATGGCTTTGGTGACACCCTTCATGGCTTGTGCCATTGAGTTGTTAGACTTGAGTGTCTGGATCTTGAGGGACACAGCCTGGATGTTGGCCCGCATCAACACAAACTTTCGGACGTACCGCCTGGTGCGCACCAGGTCTTTCGCCATGATCCGAACCGCGTCCTGAGGAGGGGACAGAGGGCAGGGAGGGAGCCTTGGGGGTGTGCCCACTGAGGCCTTCAGGGGCTCCTAGGGACCTGCCCCAGTGCTCACCGCTACCCCCTACCCCCATGTGTCTCGGGTCACCACTGCACAGATCCCTCTGTAGGCTTTTCACCTCTGGTCCAGGAATCCAGAAGAAAAGCAGGGCCCACCCTTCAGGAATCTTTTTTCTTCCATGTCTAGTCAACACTCATTGCTAAATTTCAATCCTGGCCAAAGAGGATCTCCCCTCCACCTCACAGGTCGTGCTCACTTCAAGAACCCAATACTGATTTACATACAAGCTCAGCTATGACTTCCTCCCCAAAGCTCCTCCTTGCTTTGCTCATCCCAGGAAATGGCACCTCCTCAAACAAGCTGCTCAGGCCAAAACTCAGCCATCTCTTTCTAGCTGGCCCTCAGGGAAAATGGATCCCATGCCACATCTATTGAACTAACTACTTCAACTCAGCCCTCAGCTCCCACTGTTGCCCACGATTCTAAGTGGTCTGGCATGGACCACTCTTGAGTTTCCCTATCACTCCCTCACCAAACGTGTGCTGTTCTGACACTCTTGACACTTGGCTCTTCGCAGGGTTGCTCTCAATTACTCAAGGCTCTAATATCAACTCCACAGAGGTAGCAGTTTTGGACTCAAACTAAGGAAAGCCTCACTTGAACCCTTCACTCCATTTTCCTGGAACACACGTCCCGTTTTGTCCCGTTCGCTGCAGCCCCAGGTTCTGACCAAGCGACGGCACCTGGCCTGGAGCCCCAGCTTGTTCCCAATCAAGCTTACCATCTGGCCCTGCTTGGCCATTTTCTTGATGTCCGCGATGATTTTCTTCTCCTGGGTTTCGAGCTTCTGTCGCTCACGGTCCAGCTCTCGCATGGCCCGGTTCAGGGCGCGCTGGTTCTGCCGCAGCAGCTCCTCTGGCGTCTTGCGCCGCCCAAACAACAGGTCCATGGCAGCAGCAGCCTACCAGTAAGCCTGGGGCTAGCGTGAAACCTGGCTGTAGGGTGGTGTGAGGCACAGCTGGGGTCACATTGTGTATGGGCGGGGACAGACAAGGACTCACAAAAAGGAAAAGGGTGAGCAGGGAGGAAACGAATGAAAGGAGAAACAGTGGCGCCTGGAACTTGGGGAACCCCAGCCACCCCAGCTCCTCTTACTCCACAGTGCCCCTACAGAGGTCCTGGGCTTCAATCTCCTCCTGACTCTGGGATGAGACCCTGGAATGTCCAGTGGACCTAGGCTGGAGATGACCACGTGTGGATACAGCAGGGGGACGGGCGCGGGGAGAGGGGGCTCGAAACCCGGAGCGCCAAGGAAAGGCCAGTTGACAGGGTCCCTCACATGAGGAGCTGGAGGCCGCAAGTGCTACAGACAGGGTCGATGTGGGGGCTCCGAAGCTGACAGCGCGTGGATGGCATTCAGTTTAGGGCGGGGGTCTTAAATGCTGAGGGAATCTGGATGCGGAGAATAAGGCTGGGGCATGTTGGGGACTCCTGTACAGAGGGCGGGATTTTAGGTGATGGCGTGCCTTGTTCACCCAGGAAACTCTTGGGGGCCTTTCGGGGTCTTGAGCACCGAAGGCAAAACAGCGTGGGGACCCCGAAGATAAAGGAGGGCCCCAGGGAGGGGCGAGGCCCTCGAACGCCGCCGCCCACGCGCCCACCCAGGGCCCGCGCCCCAGTAGGGGCGACTCACCGGAGTTGGGATGGGGACTCGCTTCCGTTTCCGGGTCACGCTCCTCTCATCCAGAGCCCTGGAGCGCCCACCAACGACAGCCCCTCGGTTCGGTCGCCTCGGCCGTCACCGCCGTTTCCGGATTAAACCACCTGACGTCACACGCCCCTCTGGCGCCCGGAACGCTGGGCGGGGACAACAGCGCGCGTGCGCACGCGCCGAGGAGCGTGCCGGTCACAAGCGCATGCGCAGCGTTTTCCGTCTCGCTGCCGCAAGCTTGGTGTTCCGTAGGTTCAAGTCCAGCCTAAGGGAGCTGAGCCCCTGTCCCGTCTTGGCCCCGTGGGCTTGGTGCCCTTTCGGGCGCCTTCCTTCCAGCCACCCGGCGGTCCTGCACCCCACCACGTCACCCACTGTAGAGCTCTGCTCATCCGAGGGACCCAGAACTCGCGCTGATGTTTCCGAACCTCAGGTACCCAGTGGCAACAGGCAGTTTTCCTCCTCCGGTAGGAGGGCAGAACAGCAGACGGTGCGGACTTAGCTCCTGTGCCGGCTCACTGGCCGGGAAGCCAGTGGTCACTGGATCCTGCCCCTCCCTTGTCCCAGAACGGGGATTCATCTCATCCTGCCCGAGGGGGAGTCCCCTCATAACACCTGTGCGCGCACAACTCCCACCACTCGCTGCAGGCGCTCTGGCGGCCATCACCTGCCCCTCCCAGCCCACAAAAGGAAGAGGCGGAGGCCATGCAGTAACATTCCCCTTTAATAGCCTGGTGGGACCTCCAGTGGTGGAGGGGTGGGGCGCCGGGTCCCCAGCCACCCAGTCCCCATGGCCACCCGCCCCAGAGCCCAGAGTAGGGGGTGGGGCTGGACAGCACCCAGCGGGGGGCTAGACAAGCCAATTCATTTCCCATCGCTGAGCGGGTCGGGGGGAGGCAGCGCCGACCTTAATCACATGGTGGTTTAAAAAAAAAAACTAGGAGCGGGTAGCAGGGAGGGGTGGCCGGCCAGGGCATGGGATTCCCCCACCGGCCGCCCCATTGTCCCCCCACCTGTGGCCCCCAATAAATATCTGCAGGGGACGCCGGGGCTGGTGGCCCTGGCAGGGGTGGGTATGTGCCAGCCCTATTTCAGGCAGCGCTCGAAGTAGGTGGAGCCGATATAGCCACCCCGCATGGAGCGCTGCACATTCTGCTCAAACAGCCTCCGGTTGTTCTGCAGGACCTCGGCGGCTTCCTTGTTCAGTGGGTCTTCAGGGTTGGGCTCCTGTGGCCGGTATGGGGAGGGGGCGGTCAACAAGCCCAGAAGGCAGAGGGCCAACCTTCCCCAGCCGCCCTCCCACCCCCACCCCTACTCACCAAGAAGAGATACTGCAAGCCATAAATTATGGAGTTTATCGTAAGGACTGGCTTCCAGTCCTCTCTGTGGGCAGAGAGCATCATGATAGGGGCTGGTGAGCGGGCAGCCACCACAGGCCCTGCTGGGACCAGACAGGTCAGGCCCAGGGCATGGGACAGCACGGTCGGGAAATGCTAGCGGGAGGGTGCAGAGAAGCACAGGCCAGAAAGCCAAGGTCAAGCCACGAGGAAGAAAACGCAGAGCTGAAGAGACAGAGGGACACACAGACCACAAGGGGGAGGGAAGGGAAAGAGACCGGTATAGTGCAAGGTCACGAAGGGGGCCTGGCAGGCCGGGCTAGGCAGCGTCGTGGAGGGCCAGTGCCCTCACCTGAGGATGTTGAGGCAGACGTTGCCCTCGAGGTCAATGTTGGGGTGATACACCATCGTCTCACACTTCACCTTGGGGGGGTCATGCGGGTAACCCTGGCCCACCTGGCTCCAGGAGAAGAGAGGGCAAGTGGGTAGGTGCACAGCAGTGCCTGGCTGGGGCCGCAGCTGTTGCTTCCTCAGCCCAGGGAGCCACCCCTGCACACCTGAGACTCACCTTAAAACTGAACACAAACTTCCCGCTCTTGTAGAAGCCCTGTGAAGGAAGAGGAGAGGAGTCAGAACCCCACTCTGCAAGGCCTGGCAGGTGAACCAGCCAACTTGAGGTGGTGTCACCTGCCGTGCCTGAGAATCCAGTTAAGCGTGCCCTCACCTCATCAGGACAGATAACCAGCTTGAAGTTGAGGAGGTCGTCTGGATCTGAGAAACTGATGTCACACGTCTTGGGCAGATTCAGCTCGTTTATGTCTGGGTTTTCACAGCAGAGAAGGGAAACAGGCCAGGAAAGGGAGAGATAGGGGGTGCTCAGAGCAGATGCCAGCAGAGCCTCCTTAGCCTCTCCCAGGACCCCAGTTCAGTCCTGGGCAGTGGGCCACACCCCCCACCCTCTCCCTGCTCCTTCTGCTCCGCGTCTCCAGGCAGGTTCTTCCGTATCTACGGAACACTGCAGATATGCTTGAACTCCTGGGGGGTAAGCTCAAACTCTTCTGAATCCACAGTCGTAAGTCTCCCAACCCAGCTCCTACATGTGCCCACTCCTGTGTGTCCCCCAACAGCCTCTGACTACCCCAAACCCAGCATCCTGACTGTGACCTCCGCTTTCTAGAAGAGTCTCTACTTGTCTGCGCAGATGCAAGGATCTTATTCTCCTTCCTCACCCTAAATCACCACCACCCCCAGTCCCTGGCCCCCACTGTCCATACACTCCTCTCTGCTTGTCACCCTAAACTCAGGATCCCATCTGACCTCCAGATCTGAGTTCCCAAGCCTCTCACCCTATACTATTCTGAGCATAAGAGTTCCAGCATCTCTAGCAGGATGGTCTAAACCCAACCCTACTCCTATCTCTATAATCCCTGGTACCCAGCATCCCTCCCTCCTCCTGTCACCCCAAACTGACACGTGACTCCCCCAGACCCACGACACCCAGGCCCCAGAACCCACTTCACCAGGCCTGACTCTGATTCCCAGTGACTCTAGCGTTAATACATTAAATCTCCCACCCCGATCCTCAATCCTCGGCCCCACTGTCCATATCTCCTCTTCCTGTCGCCCAGGTTCCCGTCTGACCCCCAGACTCTCGAGTTCCCGGTCTCCTCCTTCCGCTGCCACCCTCAGATTCTCGGTCCCTAGTATCAGACTCCTAGCTTTCCGAATACGCTCAGTGGCCCCTGCTCGGTCCCCTTATCTCCGACCACTTTGGTGATCATATTACCCCATCCCCTGCCCCTCGGCCCCCAGGCCCTGTTCTCCGATCCCCACACCCGCGGCCTCCCCGTTTCTGACACCTTTGACCCCTGGCAGCCGCATTACTCCACACCTGACTCCGGTAACACCCCGAGCCAGGCTCTGACCTCCGACCTCCACTCCCATCCCCCGACTCCCCTTACCCTTCTGGATCCGCAGCTGCGCCGCCGACGCCTTCTTGCTGCTGCCCTTGGTGCCGCCCGCCGACTCCTCCTCCTTCTTCTGCTGCTTCAGCGAGAACAGCTTGATCATCCTGCCGCCGCCGCCGCTGCCGCCGCTGCGGGGCCCGGGACCCCGGCCACCCGGCCCCCCGCCGCCGCCCGCGCCGCCTCCGCCACTCGGACCCGCCGCCGCGGCCTCTCCGGCTGCTGCCGCCGCCCGCCGGGCCTGCCGCGCTGCTCCGCGCCCACCGCGCGGCCCGCGTCGGCTCCCGTAGTCGGCTCTGGCCCGGCCCGGCGCCTCGGGCCCGCTCGGCGGCGTTCGGGCCCGCTCGGCTGTTCTCGGGCTCACTCGGCCCCGCCCGCACCCGCCGCTCCCTCCTCACGGCCGTCCGCTCCGGCGTCCTCAGGCTCGGCTGCGGACGCGGGGTCCTCAAGCCGTGTCCCTGGGCCCGGTCACTCGCTCTCTTCGCGAGGGCTCTGCGGCTCGAGGCGGAAGGGGGAGGCGGTGGCCGTGCACTGGACAGGAGAGCCGGCTTCCGCGGCAGCAGCGGCTTCGGCGCGGAGGTCCGCAACGGCCTCGGGCGCCCCGCCGCTTCGGCTATTTCCGTCGCCTGCCCGCTTCGGCTCTTCCCGCCCGGCCTGCGCTGTGCGCTTGCGCAGCCGCTGCCACCGCCCCACGTTGCTCCGCGCTGGGACTTGGGGCTCGGGCTCCTTCGGCTTGGTTCGGGTATTTCCGTTCGTGCAGGCCTGGCTGGTCACTTCCGGGGACGCCCGCGAGTCCAGGGAGGAGGCGGGGCGCGGGGGGGGGGGGGTGTCGCCGCCATATTTAAGTGGGGCAGATGCAGGCCGCTTCACTGGCGGGCCGCCGTGCCCACTGGCAGTCGTGCGTACGGGGCTTGACCCCAGGGGCCACAGACGGAGGCAGGATTAGGGTCAGAGCCTGAGCAAGGCCAGGAGCGTGGCCTAGAGTGCATGACTCAGAACCTTCGGGGTCCCATCTCAGACCCAGAGAACCCGCTCGCAGAGAGTTTGGTTGAGGTAAACTAGCAAATAAAACGTGTGTCAGAGGGGACTATAACACTGTGGAGGTTTACACGCGCTCACACACTTGGGGGCAGCCCTCCGCGCGGGTCTAGAGTTCCCCCGCAGGCGACCTCCGGCCTTCCGCCGTCTGCGTCCGCGAGCTGGGCGGAGCCAGCCTCTCCTCCAATCACAGCTCAGCGTGCGTTGGAAGGCGCGAGCAGGCGGGGCGGAGCGGCTCTGCGACTTCAGGCTGTCACCAAGGACACCGTTAGGCGGTGAGCAGCGCCACGAGGGCTGGTCGGGGCGGGGGGCCGGGCCCGGGGGGCGGCCGGGGCTCTGCCCCTCAGCCTTCCCGCGTCCGAATGAGGCTCCTCCCGCACGCCCCATCCCGTCGCTGAGGCGGCGTGCCGCCGTCTTCCGGAGCACCGTGGGAGTCCGGCGGCCCAGTTGGGCTCGCGCTAGTGGTGGGCAGGCTCAGCCCATGGCCTCCTCTTGGCTACCCCGGCCCGATCCTCGCCCCAGAAAGTAACCTCCACCTTTTCGGGCCGTGATTTGGCGTCCCTGCCGACCCCAGCCTCCTCTCGGGTACCCTCGGCGTCCTTGGGCTCCGTGGTCTCATATCCTAGTCGTGGCTGTGCAGCCGTTCCCTTTTTCTCCCGCTTGCATTCTCTTTCCGCCATTCCAGAAGCCCCCCCCTTCAACCCCTCTGGTCGTCCTCGCCCCACACTGCTGGCTTCGTTGATTTCCTTGAGAGCTGTGTGCTGGAGAGGTGCTGGGGTGACGCTGAGCGATCGGAAGCTGCAGAAAACCTCAGGTTTGGGGCGGATGAGATCACAGCCATCCTAGTGTTCTCAGGCTTCGGGCATGACTGTTCCTGGGACGCGGAGGCCTCTTCCAAACTCAGTTTTCCTTTCTGTTCTTCTCATCCGCTCTACTCTTGGTGATTATTTTTGTACGGCACGTGAGGGTTGATGACCATCCTGCAGTTTCCAGCCAAAGTCTCAGGGATGGTTTTTATTGGGCAGCCTGGTTCATGTGTCCATCCTCAGGCCAGTTGCTGAGACCCTTCAGCTAAGGTCCCATCTCGGGATAGAGTATTGATTCCCTGGAGAGGTAACAGTCCACAGCTAGACTTGTGTGATCTTTGATCTTGTGGCTTCCCCACCGTGCAGTGGGTAAGACTTGATCATGAAACAAAATGCTAAGCAAAGGGGGCCATGGTGTCTGGACTGAGGAGGAGGGCATGGCCTAAGTGAGGCAGGCGGCTGGGTTGGAGGTGGTGCAGTTAAGCTCGTCACCTTGGTGCTCACTCACGTGGCAGAGAGGCACAGGTGGTTTGGGTGGTACAGGTGCTGGTGGCCTTTGGTCCTGCCGCCTGTTAGTAGGCAGCACAGGGCTTAATACATGCCAAGGCCCTGAGGGAAGCTGGGGCCAGTGCTGTGGAGGGACCGGGCAGAGGAGCGGGCAGAACCTGGTGTGTGGGTTGTGAGGGTGAAAGTGCACCTACGATTGTTAGCCTAGCCTCTGGGTCCTGACACTGGGAAGAAATGGTCTGTCCAGGGAATGAGGGAGCAGGAGTGGGCAGGGCAGGGAGGCTGAGTGCTGTGGGCCTCCAGGCTGGGGGTGGATGGCTGGAATCAGAGCAGTGCTGATTGGTGGAGACAAGTGGGTAGATTTGGGAGGCTGGGGTGCTGATGAAAGTAACTGGATGGATGTGGCATGGGGCAGCCGGCTGGGCTTGGGAGTGGACAGTATGAACTCGGATACAGACAGTCCGGGGACAGGCTGGCTGGGCACTGTTGCAGGTTTCCTAGATGACCAGTGCTTAGGTAGTCCTCTCCTGGGTTCTTCTATGGCTCTGGCCAAATGGTCATTCTGTCCAGGCCCTCAGTCTTGATTGCATGGTAACACTTGGGTCTTGACCTGTAGCCAGTGTGACTGGATTGCAAAGGTGTCCCTGGTCAGCTGCCCTCACATAGCTGTTCACGTTGACTTCTTCTCAGAGGGCTGTTTTGGGAGGTGGGTCCCTGGACTTCTCAAGGATTTGGGTGTGGGGTCCCATCCAGATGTCTCCATGCTTTTCACATTTGTTGTAATTTTTCCTGTGTGGAATTTCATGTTTTTATGTAGTTGTATCTGCACAGATTTCACGATGAACACAAAGATGACCAAAGATGAGTTTCCTTTGTTTCAGATTATAAGTCACACAAGTCATAAAAAAAAATCCACATTACAGGATCTTATAAAGTTCCGGCCACATTCCTCCAACCTGAGACCATTAGCTACTGGCTACCTGTGTTCATTCGTGTGCCTTCCCTGATCTGATTCTTCAGCCCCTCTCTGTCTTCCTCTTCCCTCTGATTTACATATCCCACACCAGGTTTCTCAGAACTGTTTGTGACCAGAGAACTGAGTGCTGTCAAAGGGCCCAGGGGACCCCCACCCCCACCCCGCCCCGCCTCAGTCCTGATCGTGCCACACAGGAGTGTCCCTGCCTTGGGGAGTGGCAGACCTTGCTGGATGTAGTTCAGTTCAGTCGCTCAGTCGTGTCCGACTCTTTGCGACCCCGTGAATCGCAGCACGCCAGGCCTCCCTGTCCAGTAGATGCCAAGAATGGCTCTGGTTGTGGCTGGGGCTAGACTAGCGGGGAGGGGGAAGGAGAAGGGTAGAGTTGGGGAGGAGGGGGCCTGAGGCTTGGAGCGGGCCTTCTCTCGCCTGTTGGTAGGGAGCCTCTGGCCCAGGCTGCTTGTCTTTTCCTGATACCAGGGCCCAAGTCTTGTAGGGACTGGGGTGACTCAAAGTGGCAGGTGAAATAGCAGCTGTGCTTCTGAAAGGGCTGTTCCTAGAACCCTCTAGACCTCTAGGCCAAGATCAGGCTGACGCCCGTCTAGGGTGAGGTTTAAGTCCCAAGCCAGACCCTTCTGCATGAAGATCCCTTTTGGAACTGCTTTTCACCCATGGTATCTGGCACTTCCGCCATCCACTGGGGGAAAGGGGGGCCGTGTCAAGGCCCCAGCGGTAGGATGAAAGGGGAGGACAGGGCGAAAAAGCAGCAGTGGCACAGGAAAAGGCTGGAGGGGCCCAGAGGTCCCGGCCTCAAGTCTGCAGAACTCTGACCTGGAGCTGCCAGTGTCTGTCCACCTGTATGTCAGCCGCTGGTGTGTCCTGTGACCAGTTACTGAACACACGTGATCGAGCCCTTCCAGTTGGGGGTTACTTAGGGGTTGTGCCTGGGGCCGGGGAGGGAAGAGAACAGCCCACAATAGCACCTGGAGGGCTGGGGAACTGGCCTAGCCTTGCCGCCAGCTTTGGTTCTCAGACTGGCTGGAGTCTGTAGGAACAGAGCAAAGTCTCCTAAGACTAGATTCCCACTTAAAACCTTACAGCTTTTACAGCTAAGATAGGGCCTCCTCGGTTTCATAAACACATAAACTCAGGCTGGCAGTGGACTAATGGCACCCATTTGATGCTTCAGCGCCCAGTGGTCTTGGCTGGCTGGCAGGGCTGTGCCCTCGTGGTCCTCTCCTGGCCGTTGACTTGGCCGGCAGAGAGGTGGGTTGAAGGCAAATAGTACAGAAGCCCTGCTGTAAGGGGACGTCCCGCAGACGTGGGCAGGCCCCGCGAGGGGCCGCATCTGCCGGGAGCCCTTGGTCTTGCGGGAGCCGCGTGTTTACAGAGAAGGTGGTAGACCTGTAGCGAGGTCTGAGAGGGGTCCAGGCGGGTGGGCAGACAGTGGGTGCAGACCCAGACAGAGGTTCTGTGCAGTTTACTGAGCACCTACTGGGTGCTGGGCCCTGAGAGAGCTGGGTTTTACAAAACCACGCGATCACGGGTCTCAGCAACCCCGTGAGGCAGGTGTTCCACACACCCCCCGCCCCCAGCGGTGGTCGATGGTGGGGCCGCCTGCCCCGGCTACTCTGCACTGTGCACGCGCTGGTGCTGAAGGAGCTTGGTGCTCTGGCGGAAGCGGCGGCCGCAGTCCTGGCAGGCGAAGGGCTTCTCGCGCCGGTGGGTGCGCAGGTGCTGTGTGAGCGTGGGCCGCTGGCGGAAGGCCTTGCCGCACTCGGGGCAGGCGTACGGCCGCTCGCCCGTGTGGACGCGCCGGTGCTGCGTGAGGTTGGCGTGCTGCCGGAAGCGCTGGCCGCACTCGGGGCAGGCGAAGGGCCGCTCGCCCGTGTGGATGCGCTGGTGCTCGGTGAGCCGGGAGACCTGCGTGAAGCCCAGGCCGCACTCGCGGCAGCGGTAGGGCTTCTCGCCCGTGTGCGTCCGCTGGTGGCGCGTGAGCTTCAGGCGCTGGCTGAAGCGCTGGCCGCACTCGGGGCAGGCGAAGGGCTTCTCGCCCGTGTGCACACGCAGGTGCTGCGTGAGCGTGGGCCGCTGGCGGAAGGCCTTGCCGCACTCGGCGCAGGTGAAGGGCCGCTCGCCCGTGTGGATGCGCCCGTGCTGCGTGAGGTTGGAGCGCTGGCGGAAGCTCTGGCCGCACTCGGCGCACCGGAAGGGCCGCTCGCCGCTGTGCACGCGCCGGTGCTGCAGCAGCACCGCGCGGCGGCCGAAGCGCTCGCCGCACTCAGCGCAGCCGAAGCACTTGTCGCCCGTGTGCACCGCCTGGTGCTCCAGCAGCACGGCGCGCCGCGCGAAACTCTGGCGGCACTCGCTGCACGGGAACGGGCCGGGGGGCTCGGGCGCGCCGGGAGGGGCGGGGGGCGCGGCGCTGGGGCCCGGCGGGTCGCCGTGGATGCGCTGGTGCTGCAGCAGGTTGGAGCGCTGGCGGAAGCTCTGGCCGCACTCGGCGCAGCGGAAGGGCTGCTCGCCTGTGTGTACGCGCCGGTGCTCTTCCAGGCGCCCGCTGCGGACGAAGCCCTGGCCGCAGTCGGCGCACACGAAGGGCCGCTCCTCTGTGTGCGTGAGCTGGTGGCGCAGCAGGTGCGAGCTGCGGCTGAAGCTGCGGCCGCACTCGCTGCACACGAAGGGCCGCTCCCCGGTGTGGATCTTCTGGTGCCGCAGCAGGTTGCTGCGCTGGCTGAACACCTTCCCGCACATGTCGCAGCGGCCTCCTCGCTCAGCTCCGGCCCCTGTGCCGGGGCGTCCCCGAGCCCGGCTGCGACCCCTGGGGGCACGCCAGCTCGCCACGGCCAGCCCGTGGCCCAGGCCTTGGCGGGCATCCTCCGTGGGGTTCAGCTCACCTCCCAGGTTGCTGGAGAGCACTAGCGCGTGTGAATAGCCACCTTCGCTGGAGGCTGAACCGAGTCGGCCTGTGAGGCTGGCCACACCGAGGTCCCAGGGCAGGTGGACGTGAGGGCTCTCGATGTCCGGGTCCACAGAGACGTTGTCAATCTGGAGTGTAAACCCTGCATGGCACAAGGGGATCCACTCATGCACGACAGAGAACCCGCTGGTGCCCAGAGACACTCCAGCTCTGGGGAAAGGGTGTGAAATGGAGCGACCTAAAACTGCCCAAGGAGGCAGACGGAAGTCACCTGGGCAGGGGCAGGGGTTCTGTCTGAGCAGGCTTCCGAAGGCGGTAAGGATGGGACAGACAGGTGGAAGACTAAAAACTGGCGACGGGCTTTTCACGTGGGGCCTAAGTTTGCAAAACTGCCTTTCTGGAAGGGCTATAGTACAAAAGTGGCCCTTGCACTGGGCAGGTGGGTGATGTTGGTTCCCACAGATGCAGAGAAGTGGGTGGGTTTGAGGGAGGCTGGAAGTGGAGCAAACAGGCGGGAAAGGCAGGCACCAGGACTTCTGTCTGCTGTGCCGTGCCTGTGATGACAGCGCGGCTCCTGAGGCGCCGCTGAGACCTTGTGCAGCCACTGGGGAGTCTGGCCTCATCTGTAGGGAAGTGTGGACGTGGTGCCGTGGCATTTACAGGGCACAGGAGGCCCTGGGCCTGCCTGCAATTGGACAGGGCTGGGGGTCTGGCTCAAAGGAGCAGGTTCCAGCCAGGCTATGAGCACTGCATCCTTAGATGCTGGAGGAGGGAGGAGGAGGGAATTACATCAGGGACACAGAGAGAGGAGCAGGGGCTTCAGGGATGACAGAAAATCTATAAGCTGCCATGGAAAACGCAGATAAATTACACTGCATCAAAGGAAATCATTTGTGTTCAGCAAAAACCCTCAAGAGTCAAACGGTGAATGACAAACTGAGAAACCCTCCAGAGTCAAGGGTCTAATTAACCAAAGTAACAGCAGCAATCAGTCAACAGGAAAGGGTGTGGGCAGAAGACTAGAAAAGGAAAGGAGTGTCACTGATGCTTAAATTCCCTAAAGCATGCTTAGGTCCCCCCATAAGAAAACTGCACATTAGGGCCATACTTGTCTGCCGCTCCACAGCCTTACTCCAGAACCCAAGTATCTGTGTGCATTGCTGGTGAGCACAGACAAGCTGGTGTCGCCAAGTACATCAAACGATAAATTTCCCGTAGGCTAATCCAACAATTCCACTTCTAAGTACTTCTCCACCAGTTGTTTTCCTCCCTGTGTGAAATGACTGGTATAGGAGGGTTCTCAGTTTTCAATAAAAGGTAAATCAAAAGAGTGTCAGTGGGAGCCTGGATGGGTAAACAGGTGTGTCCTGGGGAGCTGTCCAAAGAGGAGGGCGCTTGCTGTTGTGTGTTCAAGTGGGAAGATGCACGAAAAATGTCAGGCGGGGAACAGGGTGAAGATTAAGCCTCCATGTGTGTTTTAAAGACGGCAGATGAGTACGCATCCACATTTGTGTGCTTTCCTGCACACAGAATCTTTCTGTGAGTCCACACGAAAGAGCAGTGCTGCTGGCTTGTTGGGCTGCAGGACTCAGGCTGGGGAGGGGTGCTCCGCTGTATATGCCCTCGGGCCTTCTGAATTTTCTAATGTGAATGCTACCTATTCAGAATGTTCTCCTGATGAAAACACTGGCTGCACAGACGTTCTGTGGAGGGCAAGGGGAGCAGCCAGGACACCCAGAGGAGCGGAGTCCACGGTGGCTGAGAGAACTGGTATTTGAAGAGGGGGCTGTGGTTGTCTGTGGGCAAGTGCAGCCCAAGGAAAGACTGGGGCAGCAGAGAAAGGACCCGCTGAGGAGCCGTAGGCGGGGCCGCCAGTGTGGCTGGAGAGAGCAGAGACTCTGCTGTGCTGAGAGAGGCAGGGCACTAGCTGCCCAGCAGGGCCCCCAGCTGAAAGTTGACAGTGGGAGCGGTGGCTGCTAGCCCTCCTCTCAGCTTCAGTATGCAGCACTGACAGAGCAAAAGAGAAGAACCTTAACAATAGCTGGGGCAGCTCCAAAGCAAGAAAGGGCTGTCCAGAGCTTGGGCACTGTGCTCACAAGTGCTAAGGCTGTAGAGACCAGGGGGCTGCGGCCAGGTCCCGCTGTGAAGCAGGGGGTTGAGGACTTGGCCTGGGTGAGTCCAGTCCACCCACAGACCTTTGGTGTGTGAGCCTGCAGAGGGATCTCCACGGAACGGCTGGGGTCCCAGGTGAGCCTTCCAGTTCAGTCACGATGGACTCTGTGGCAGCCTGTCACCCAGGATGATGCTTAGTGCAGGGACAGACGAGCTCCCTGCACCTCAGGAAACCAAGCTAGCTAGCAAGTCCAGAAATAACATCAGCTATGTCCAGGTTCTCAAAGGATGGGTCAACATCCATGAAGAATGAGTTTGGGCCTTTTATTGATAAAAACAGCAAATGGGGACTTCTGGGTAATAATAGTATCTATTTAAATTGGTTTCATTGTGAAACAGCATTAAAAACCACCATAAAGGTTTTGTTTTCTTCAAGGTATAAAATCCACAAAGATGAAGAGAAAAGGAAACAAAGCAACCCCTGGTATTTCTACTCTAGGTGGCAGACCGAGCAAACAGTAACTGTGCAGCAGTGGGGAAATGGAAAGAAATCAACCTGTTTGATCTCAAAGGCTCAAAAAGTTCAGGGTTTGGAAGGACCAGCTCCCTCTGGCCAGGCAGGTAAAGGGGCAGGGACACCAGGCGGGTGGGGGAAGCTGACTCAAGCTGAAGCAGGGCTACCTCAGGGACCAGCACTGGGCCCTCTCTGCACACAGTTCTGAGGAAATGGAGGGTGTGGGCACTGCAGTAGCTCTGATTTCTGGATCTCTTCTCCCATCCTGGCAAAAGGCTGGGTGGAGGGTGTGCACCAACACTGAGGAGGTCGAGGGGGTAAGCGAAGCCACCCAGGGGACTGAGATGCCAACCTGTCTCCCAGCCAGGATGCAGGCAAGAGGCCAGACATGCCTTCTTAGGACACTCAGAGGGAAGAGCTGAGGATCCTCACAGCAAGGGCGCCCGCCTCCGTACAGCCCAGCCAGGGCACCCTGTGACTCCTTTCGTGGCATCCACGGTTGTCCCAGCCACCCACTCATGTCACCAAGAAGTGGGTCTCCCAGCCGCCCTCTCTCACCTGCCAGAGAGATCAGAGAGCACACTGGGAGAAAGCTTGAAGACAAGTCATCATTTGTTGGGATCCAAAATCACCATGGATGGACGTAGCTATGAAATTAACAGACACTTGCTCCTTGGAAGGAAAGTTATGACCAACCTAGACAGCGTATTAAAAAGCAGAGATACTACTTCACTGACAAAGGTCCATATAGTCAAAGCTATGGTTTTTCCAGTAGTCATTTATGGATTTGAGAGTTGGAACATAAAGAAGGCTGAGCACTGAACAATTGATGCTTTTGAACTGTGGTGTTGGAGAAGACTCTTGCCGAGTCCCTGGGACTGTAAGGAGATCAAACCAGTCCATCCTAAAGGAAATCGGTCCTGAATATTCATTGGAAGGACTGATGCTGAAACTGAAGTTCCAATACTTTGGCCACCTGATGTGAAGAACTGACTCACTGGAAAAGACCCTGATGCTGGGAAAGACTGAAGGTGGGAGGAGAAGGGGACGACAGAGGATGAGATGGTTGGATGGCATCACTGACTGAATGGACATGAATTTGTGCAAACTCCAGGAGATAGTGAAGGACAGGAAAGCCTGGCGTGCTGCAGTCCATGGGGTTGAGAAGAGTCAGACACAACTCAGCGACTGAACAACAAATTATTATCCTCAGAGAAATAAGGAAAGATGTTACAACTGTAAGAACAGAAAGTGGCTTAAAAAAGTATTCAGGGAAAGAAGACACTGGTGGGAACTGAAACTCTACTAGCAGATGTGAAAATCTCAAAAGAAGAATCTGGAGGATATATGAAGAAATTTTCTGGAAGATAGAGCAGAAAAAAAGGGATGGGAAATTGCAGAGAACAGAACACTGGAGCATTTGTCCTAGAGTCCAATAACAGAGTAACGGGCATTCTAGAAAGGAGAACAGAACAATGCAGGGGAAGGAACTCAAAGAAACAATTCAGGCCAGCTTCCCACAGTTGAGAAATTGAATTTAAAGTTAAACAGGCTCACCAACAGTGGTGATAAAAAATGTTTTGACCCAGTTTTACAGCAGTTAAGAAAAAAATGTTTGGAGACTGAGTCAATAAAGAGAACTCTTCACCCAGCCAAAATTCACTGTAATGTGGCGTGCTAGACGAATGTGTTTTAGATATGTAACACCTCTCAGGACTTTACCTCCTGCTCCAGAGTTCACAGGAAGGTCCACCAGAGCATGGGAGTAAACCCAGAAGTGCAGGGGCCCAGGGAGTGGGGACGAAGATGAGATGGGGCCTGGACGACGGTGGGCCATGGCAGGCATGTGACCGAGGTGGACTGCGCAAGGCGTCTGGCCTGAGAACCTGGGCGGTTGGGTGGGACACTGTGCTCTCCCGCCCAGTCCCCACCTGTGTGAAGGTCCCTCCTGTCTGTCCACCCTGCTGACCTGCTGTCCAGTTGGTGGGACGCAGGCCTGGAACCTGGGGGCCATCCAGGATGCCAGGGCTGGGGGAGGAGGTGGGGAACATGAGTCCTGCTCTCAGGAGGGTCTATGGGGCTGGGAGGTTAATGGAGGGCTTGGCTTTGGAGGGCAGATGCTGAAGCAGGCTGAACACTGCAGGGGCCGCCCAGGCAATGTGGGTGCGTAGGTGATGCTGGGAGGAAGGGGGTCCTGTGTTACTCACCTGGGGAGAAGATGCCCCCAGCTTCCTCCTGCCACAGGGCCCCGCGGTGCTGCCTCCAGGAGGAACCCTCAGGCCCAGGCTCACTACGGGGGGAGGCCTGGTCCAGCACCACGCCACAGTCCTGAAACCACAGCGGTCACTGCTGGTCTGTGTGGCCAGGCCCACCCAGGAGGGACCCACCCGGCCCACACCCAGCCCCACCTACTGAGGCTCCCAGAGCAGGGACTCACCTGGGCCTGGTCAGGGAGCAGAGTGAAAGGAGTCCCCTGTGGGCTGCTTAGCGGCCGAGGACACAGTGGCTCTGGAGAAGGAGGGTGTGGTCAGGAAGCTCCAGGGCGCCCCACCCTGCTGCCCTGCTCAGGGCTGTGCCCGGTGCTGGGACCCGGTGGGGTGGGACCTGGGGCCGGTGTGGCAGGGGGCTCTTGGGGTCACATAGGAATGTGGTGTGGGGGAGGTGGAGGAGAGAAGGACCCCCCCCCGCCCCCCACAACCCCCGCC
>NW_024070197.1:6163-27740 GCF_014754425.2 Oryx dammah | reverse complement strand
CCCCAGCTGCAGATCTCCTCGGGGAGAGGACTCCTGTCTCCCACACACGGAAACTGCAGGAGCTAGCGCCATGCTGACTGAGGACATGGAAGGAACCACAGCTGTGGCAGGCTTGGCCCACAGGGGAGAATGGCCACCACTGGCTGGGCGTGATGTGGGGGCTGCGGAAGCAGAGGGCACACCGCCTGCCCTTACCTGGCTCCTCGGTAACCTCGGACTCCTCTTTCACCCGCAGGCCCAGCATTGACTGCTCCGTGGCCCCAGGGGGCATCTCCAGCCCAGGTTCTGGAGTCTCAGGTGTGGGCTGAGGGAGGGCCTGGAAGTCGGGGGGCTCCGTCCTCTCCGAGAGCACCTCCTGACCTTGCACCTGGACCGTGACCTGGGTAGGTGCCCCCCATCAGGAGCTCAGGTAGGGAGCTCCCTGGCCTCCACCCTCTTGGGATCCCAGGGGTCCTGACTCGGCCTCTGAGGACCCACGGTCCCCAGGCACTGACATAGAGGGCAGGGACGCCCTGCAGCTGCTCTCCTCTGCCGACACCGCCCACCTCCCCCCACACCGTGCAGCCTGAGTCCTGACTCCAGCTGATGGAGGGCTGGAATTGGAACCGCGGCTGCCCTGGCACAGGCTCTGCTGCAGGTGACCCCTTCCAGACCGCGGGGGACTAGCGTCCTGCTGAGCAGGGCGCCCCCAGGATGAGGCAGAGACCCCAGGCCGCTGGCTGACTCACCCATCTGCGGGGCCCTCCTGGCTCCCGGCGGAAGCCCTCCACCAGGGCCGCGGCCTCCTCAGGGCTGCCTGGCTGTTGTCCCCGCACGCGGGCCTGGATCTCGAGGGGCAGCACGCCCAGGAACTGCTCCAGCACCAGCAGCTCCAGCATCTGCTCCTTGGAGTGCGCCTCGGGCCGCAGCCACTGGCGGCAGAGCTCCCGGAGCCGGGCCAGCGCCTCGCCAGGCCCCGCGGCCTCCTCATAGCGGAAGCGCCGGAAGCGCTGCCGTGCCGCCTCTGGGCCCAGATCCCAGGCGGCGAGTTCGCCCTCCTCCTCAGAGTCCTCCAGCTTCACCGTGACAGGCCCCTCATCTTCTAGGGATGCGCGGCCCGGGGAGCCCAAAGCCGCCGGCCTCATCGGAAAGACCAGGCTGGGGCTCTTGAGGCCAGTGTCCACCCCCAGGGAGGAGCACGCGGAGGCTGCTGCGATGGGGACAGTGGCGTGCCGCTCAGGCCAGAGGCTGCCGCGTGGGGCCGGCCAGCCCTCGCTGAACCCCTCTAGCTGGGTGTGTGCAGTCTCTGGCCTGTTCCTGGGCTGGTTCTCAGGCCCCGAAGGCACCCCCTCTGCCTGCTAAATCCCACCCGTCTACACGCACCGCCTGAGCCCTGCCCTCAGCCCTCTCCCGGCAAGAGAGACACCTACACCTACGACCCCCGCCGCTGGGCAGCCGCACCACCGCCACCTCGCCCCCGCCAGCGCCGGCCCATCACTGCCATCCACTCTCCTGCGTGTTTCTCCGACTGCCCCCCAGCGTGGTTTCACAGGGCAGCCCCCCTCCAGCGGCCCCAGCCCACACCTGGGCGAGGCCCACTGTAGGGCACATCACTCTGTCGCCATCCTCTCCCCATCCAGCCCCCTTTTCTGAGCCCCATTATCTCCTCGACCTCCTGATTCAGGTGGGGCTAGCGGGTGATGGCGTTTCAGAGAGGGGTCCCAGGGGCCCGAGACCGCTGGCCTTGGAGCCTGCGAGGAGAGCCGGAGACCCCGACCCAGCCTATTTGCCACGTAATCCTGCCATGTCGCTGTGCCACTGTGAATCTCCGCTCCCCCGTCTGCAAACGGGGGTGACCGCTACACTCGCGCTGCTCCTGCGGCTGGAGGTACGGTGCGAGCTTTGGGAAGAAACCTGCGTTTATTATTTTCGATTTCGAGGCCGCCTGATCCCGTGAGTCTGACCTTGGCTCCTCAAGGCTCCAAGTCGGCCTGAAACCCCAGGGGAAGGCTGGGCCTCCGCGACCCTGCCGGCCCCGCGGAGCTTGCCGAACTACGTCGAATAGCAGCCGGGGCGGGCGGCGCTTGCCTCAGGGAGCCGGGGCAGATCCGGGTGCCGCCATGGCAATGGGGCGGGGACTCCAGGCTCTGTCGCCGTGGCAACCCGCGTTGATTGCCGCGCCGCGCGCGACAAACCCAGGCCAGTTCGCAGGGAGCGCCAGGCCCCTGCCCCGCGCCCCGCGCCCCGCAGGACTGCCGTCCGGGTCCCCGGCCAAACCTTCCCGGCCGAGGGGCCCCGCCTTCACCTCGGCGCTCAGCCGGCCGCACCGCGCCCCCGAGCATGCGCACTCGTCGGCCTCCCCTCCCGGCCAGACTATAGCTCCCAGAGTGCTCCGCGCAGCAGCGCGAGCGCCGCCCCGCGCCCCCGCGCCCCGCCTCAGTTTCCGCGCTCGCCTGTTTCCACCCTCGCCTCAGTTTCCACCCTCCTCCCGCCTGTCGGGCCACTCTCGGGGCCGTGTCTCCCCGCTCTCCGAGCCTCACTTCCAGGCGTCCCGGCACCCGTCGACGCGAGCAAGCTTCTCAGGGGGAAATGCGCCCAGCACCGCCTTCTAGCCAGCTTCCTGAATTCTCTACCGGGCTTCTGGGAGTTAGGGCTCTGCACCAATCACGGCCCTCGCTAGGACGCCCTCAGCCCCGTCTCCATGGCGACTCCCCGCCGAGACTGGGTCACCCCTTCCTCCGCCCCGGGGACCGCAAGCGAGCCTGCCATTTTCGCCGCCCCGCCTCCCCCCCCCCCCCGAGAGCCGGGCCCGAGCGGTGTGGTCGGTTGGCCTTCCGCGCGCGTGCGCGGCCCTTTGACGCTCTTTTGTTGTTATTGGCGGTAGGCGGGCCCCGGGCGTCTCCACGGTAACCGGTGGGCTGAGCAGGTGGTTTCCAGGGCAACCCCGTGTACCGGCTGGTGTCTGAGAGGATGGGAGAGGTGGGGTGACGGTAGAGATGCTGAGCGAGCGAGATAGCGAGGAGAGAGTGAAAGTAAGTGAACACATAGTGACAGAGACACAGGCAGGACAGACAGCGGAGAGGGCTTTCTCCTCTCAGAGACCTAGATCAGAGAGTCAGGGGGTCAGACGTGTGTCAGAACAGTTAACAAGAGGGAGAGAAATCAGGGCCGGGATGGAGAGGAAAGGAGAGACAAAAGGAGATTCGATTTACAGCGAGACGTGCAGATCGCGAGATTCAAGGGACAAACGAGGATCAGGAGTACAGAAGCAAGAGGAGAGACGTGGACAGAAGTTGGAGATAGAGTGAAATGGGTCGAGAGTTTTCAAGAGCTCAGAGAAGGGTGACAGCAAGAAGAGAGACAGACGGAGCAGGAGGGCCACTTGTTAAGGGAACTTACCTAAAACTTGCCAATAAGAGAAAAAAGATGTCTGGGAGTCCTAGCACTGTCTCTAGTAAGACTGCTTCAGACTGATTCCCTAAGCGAAGCAACTCTTGATCAGAGTTCAGATACTGTGACGTTAGATGCTAACTTGTAAAAGGTTGATAGGTTGTAAATGCTTTCTGTCCAGTAGAGAAGGGTACCCCAAGTTTTTTTTTTTTTTTTAACCACCCTGTAGGACACTAAGATGCCTGTGTGGGACACCTACAATCCGACTTTGCGCTATTATTTCAGTGTTCGTTTGTTCTTTCACCCTCTCTGTTGTTTCTTCTCTCTCACCTTCCCAGAACCACCTGTGCCATCCTGCTAGTTCCCACCGGAGGTAAATACCTCTTTGACACATTCTCACTGCATTTGTTTTTAGCGGTTTCAAAAATGAAAATTTTGACAGTCTGAAAACAACCATTTCTCCCCGAATGTGGAACAGATAGGAAGAAAGAGAAAACAGTGAAAGAGACCCAGGGAAGGAAGGTGGTACAAAGGATGATGGAAAGAAAGAGACCGGGTCCCGGCTCAGAGGCTCCAGTGGGCCTCTTGGTGAGCTGGGCCCCAGCTCATCCTGCACAGGGAATGTGAGCTTCACCCAGACCTGGGGATGACCCGCAGAGTGGCTGGTCCAGTCCATGGAAGACTACTGGGAGTCACAACCAAGCAATTCTGTGAGCACTGCAGGTGCTGGATAGTGGACAGTAGGCCTAGTGTCTACTTTCTTGAAAGAGGAAAGAATCATAAAGAAAATGTGTCAAAGAGGATATGTGAGATTAAACAGGAAAGCCTGGAGAAGGGAAAGGAAGAAGAAAAAGCATCAAAGGAGTTTGCTGCAGTGGAGGTAGCTGCCCTGAAAGGATACTAACAGGATTTGAAAAGGTTTGGCTCAGAGACAGAAATTTCAGAGCCAAGCATATTGTTAGTGACCAGTGCTGTTCCATTCATCTCTGCATCAAAATCGGCAGGAAGACAAAAAAAGACCCTTCAAAGGGCAGATGGACAGAATGAATTATCTCTGAGGCTTACCATTTCTATTATGATCTTATCACAGGAGGACCTCAGTGGGAAAAACCTGAAGGATTTCAAGTAGACTTAGAAGCAGTGAAGACTGGGTAGAAGGATTAAGTGAAGATGGTTATACATATTATTATAACCATCAGGGGAATCCAGATGGGAAAATCCTGATGATTTCACTCCACACTCTGGTGATCTCTTATCTAGTAAAGTCAATTAAAAGTTACTTGCTAC
The DNA here is from genome assembly GCF_014754425.2 of Oryx dammah. NCBI lineage: Eukaryota > Metazoa > Chordata > Mammalia > Artiodactyla > Bovidae > Oryx > Oryx dammah. The sequence goes on along the minus strand of NW_024070197.1, from coordinate 23,084 downwards.
CCTGGAAGAGTCCAAATTATCAGATTCACATAGTTACTGATGGTGGAACAGGAAGCAAAAAAGGGAGGGGGAGGGGAAGGAAAGCTCTCTACAGCAATGTAAAAGCTAAAAATAAAGTTTAAGGAAGAAACTAAAAAAAGTGATAAAGGTACTGAAACAGAAACAGAAAGGAAAAGAATACCTAAAGGAAGAGTTCATCAGGTCCAAATGAAGAAAAATCCAAAACTCATTAGGGGAAAAAAAAAAAATCAGTGGATCAGTGGTAAATAATCTACCTGCCAGTGCAGAAGACTGGGTTCGATTCCTGGTCTGGGAAGATCCCGTATGCTACAGAGCAGCTAAGCCAGTGCACCGCAACTATAGAGCCTGTGCTCTAGAGCCCGGGAACTCTACTGAAGCCCACAGCCCTGGAGTCCATGCTCCACAACAGAAGTCACTTTTGTGAGAAGCCCACGAACTGCAACTATAAAGCAGGCTCCGCTCTCTGCAACTAGAGAAAAGCCTGCGCAGCACTGAAGACCCAGTACAACCCAAATAAATATAATAACAAAAATCAAACCCATATGGAGAATGGGAAGAAATTAAACAAGATGTTGAGTCCCATGAGGAGGTAGATTTGGAACTTCAAAGCGCTGAAAATGATATGTATCAACTTCGGAAGTTGATGTTGGTGGGGAACCCAAAGTGATGTCCTGAAGTTTGTGCAAACTCATGTCCACTGAGTCAGTGATGCCATCTAACCATCTCATCCTCTGTCGCCCCTTTCTCCTGCTCTCAATCTTACCCAGCCTCAGGGTCTTTGCCAGTGAGTTGGCTTTTTGCATCCGGTGGTCAAAGTATTGGAGCTTTGGCTTCTGCATGAATCCTTCAGGGTTGATTTCCTTTAGAATTGACTGGTTTGATCTCCTTGCAGTCCTAGGGACTCTCAAAAATCTATTACTGAAAGAATGTGTGGTGGGTCCATCTCCTTGCCGCTCAAAAGCCAGTAAACAGGCCAGCTTGGTAGAAGGGAACGTTTGCTTCATATCAGATGCTGGCAACTGGGGGTGGAGGGTGTCAGACATCTGTCCAAAGGCGGACTCCCACCCCCACCCTCACTCCCAACAAGCAGGGGGCAAGAGCTTTTATAGACAGAAGAGGGGGGTGGCTACATGCAGAAATTGCACAGTCATCTCTAACAGTCATCTTCAAGTTGGTCATCAGTGGTCTGACCAACATGATCTTGGTTGTTTCAGGTATAGTTAATCTTCAGTTCTAGGGTCCATTTGTTCCCATTTCTTTACAGCCAGTTCTTGGAACTGTGGCAGCTCATGTCATGGGTGTAGTCTGGTCATCATGTAGTTCTCCCACCTGGTGTTTTGGTATATATAAGACAGCTCACAGGATATGACTCAGAATATTATCTATAGCCCTTGAAAAAGAACTAAAAGTCCTTGACTATGCTTAATGACATTATTATTTAATCTCCTTTGTTTTGTTTCAGCATTTTTCTCTTCTCTGATTAAACTTATTCTTTGACTAAAGTTTTCCACAGAAAAAAAGGCAGGCACAGGACGTGGTGGTGGTGGTGGTGGTGGTGGTGGTGGTGGTGGTGGTAAGGACCATATAATCCTGCTCTGTTTCAAGTCTTCTCCCACACCAGAATTTGAAAGTATCAATTCTTCGGCGCTCAGCCTTCTTTATAGTCCTACTTTCACATCCATACATGAATACTGGAAAAACCATAGCTTTGACTATATGGATCTTTGTCAAATTTTAAACAGGCTTTTCACTCTTCTCTTTCACTTTCATCAAGAGGCTCTTTAGTTCTTTGCTTTCTGCAATTGCAGTAGTATCATTGGCATATCTGAGGTTATTGATATTTCTCCAGGCAATCTTGATTCCAGCTTGTGATTTATCCAGCCTGGCATTTCACAGGTCACTAGCATACATATAAGAAAATTACAGCTTATTAAAAATTTCGTGAAAAAGGAATTAAAAAAAAAAAAGAAAGTGACGGAAAGCAGACGGCAGAAAAGACAGAAGGAAATTAATAAGCAAGAAAGCCACCCTTGGACAGACATGGCTTTGAGCTCCCCGGCTCGGACTCAGCGCTTGGGCGGGCTCCTCATAGAACTACATTTCCCGGTAGGCCCTGGGCGACCGGGCACAGCAGCCGGCGCGCCGTGCGGGCGGGAGCCACGCGGCCCCCTCCAATCCCGGTCGTCGCCCGGCAACCTCCGCCTCCGCCGCTAAAGATGAAGGCTGGCCTCGGCCGCTGCTGGAAAGCGGCGAGTGAGGCCGGAGATGAGGAGGCTCTGCATCTCCGCCGGCCCAGTTGAGACAGCCGGCCCATGTCGCGGTCCGGAGGTGAGGGGGGTCGGCCGCGCGGAAGCCGAGGCTCCGTGAGAAGGGGCCGAGGCGCCCATACACTCGGTTCTCGTGGGGGAAAGGAACGGACGCGCGGCACAGGGGCCAATGGGAGTCTTCGCCGGCCCCGCCGCTTTCTGGGAAATGTAGTCTCGCGCCTCCCTCCACGGCGGGCTTGGGGACTTTGTAGAGGGCGGGGGAGAGAATATATGGGGGAGTTTAAAATTGTGGGTGAGCAGGCGAAGGCATCGATATGGAGAGAGAGGGACGGGCGCGTGACTTGTTCGGAGTTCGGGGCCTTTTTCTGGAAGCCTTCCCCATGCCTACGCTTCTGTACCCCAGGTGCAGCCCATGGGTCCCTGGAGGTACTCTTCGTGGGTGCCATAGACACTCCCCAAAACACAAAGGCCTGTCAGGCACCTGTCCTTGTTTTTCACACGTTTTCCTTCAAAAAACTTTTACTGTTTTGACCAGGTGCTACTTTCACATGGTTTGAAATGCAAAAGGGACAAAGTGAGAAGTCGGCCTCCCTTCAGGGTGCTTCATTTGATAGGTTAGCACAAGACCATAGAATGCCTCCAGAGTGCCAGGCTCTTCTGCTGGGGACTCAGCGTTGTACTCTGTACGTACAGCTCCTGCCCTGAGGCAGTGTGTGATGGATGCACGATAAAGGTGGGGACGGCTTCTCTGATCAGGTTACATTTGAGCAAAGACCTGCAGAAGAGGGAATAAGCCATGCCTAGTAGAGGGAAGGGAGCCCTGCTGTGCGCCAAAGAGCCACAGTAGCAAAGGCCCTGGGCTGGGGGTGCCCTTAGCCTGCCCTAAGGATGTGGTCAGGAGTAAGCAAAGGAGAGAAGGAGGCTTAGAGGCGCTTGACAAAGCTGGTGATGACTGTGGCTTTGACTCCGGGTGGGAGGCCTGGGAGGACCCTGAGCACATGGGCCATTGGTTTTTTGGTGGGGAGGGCAGCACTTTGCAACTTGTGGGGATCCTAGTTCTCCAGCCAGGGATCAAACCTGTGCCCCCTGAAGTGGAAGCGTGGAGTTGTAACCACTGGACCGCCAGGGAGTGCCCCCCTGACTTGTGTGGAGAAGTTGGCTGCTGTGTGGAGAACCAGCTTCTCTGTCCCCAAGTGCTCCACAGTGGTGGCATGATTTAAGGAAGTTCCCTTCTGTGTTAGTTTCCTGTCATGGCTGTACCATATTACTACATATTTAGTGGTTTCAAACAACACAAGTTTATTATCTTAAGACTTTGGAGCTCTGGAATCTGCAGTGGGTCTCCTGGGCTAACATCAGGGTATTGGCAGGGCTGGTTCCTTCTGAAGCTCTAAGTTTCAGTGGTCACGTTGCCGTTTCTTTTTTTTTCTCACATTGTCTTCTGAGTGAGTGAAATTTTTTGTGTCCTCTTACACGGATCCCTGATTACGTGTAGGGCCCATTTGGATGACCCAGGATAATCTCTGCCTCTCAAGATTTTTATCTTAATCACACCTGTCCGTTTTGCCTTGAAAGGTTGTTTACTCGTTGTTTCCTGGGGTTAGAATGTGGGTGTGTTTAGGAGGCGTTATTCAGTCTCTCACACCGAGTGAGAAGCATGGAGATGCTCCTGCTCATCGGTGTCTGGGCGGTGGATCAGCATTTCTACTCTCTTCACATTCCCTTATGGTTTCAAGAGTTTTGCTGGGGGAAGAGCAAAGTCTCCTGACAGATAGTGTTTTTTTTTGATGTGTTCAGCCTCTTCATTTATTTTTTAATTACAGGACAAATACAATATTGTGATGGCTTTTGCTACACAGCAGCATGAATTGGCCACAGGTATACATACGTTCCCTCCTGCTTGAGCGCCCTCCCCGTCACATCCCTCGAGGTCGTCACCAAGCGCCGGCTTTGGGTTCCCTGTGTCTACATCAAACTGCCACCGGCTATCCACTTCAGACACGGTCATGTGGATACTTTAGTGCTATTCTCTTGAGCCATCGCCCTCTCCTTCCTCCACTGTGTCCGAAAGCCTGTTCTTCACGTCTGTGTCACCGTTGCTGCCCTCCAGCAGACCGTTTGATCTCCTAATCGAAAACTAAGTGAAATACTCCTCTGGTTGCAAAGAATGCTCAGAAGTGTGTATGCAGTTTGCTTAGCATTAGGGAGAGAAGGGAGTGGACCTGCCTCTGAGGCAGTAGTCTGCAGGGCTGCGGGTTCTAGGTCATAGCACGGGAGGGCCAGGCGGTGGTTTAGGCTCTCTCGGACTCACAGTTAACTCCCGTGTTCCCCTTTTCAGGCAGAGATGGCGTGGCAGGAGAGGCCCAGGGGCCACTGTGGCACGGCGCTGGGTACCGCCGACGGGCAGAGGGAAGAGAGCGTGTTGAGATGCATGGCTCGCGGCGGCAGCCTGAAGCCCTCCCAGCCGCAGGGCTTGGGGAAGGCGCCCCTCGGGATTGGCCTCGGCCACAGTGCCAAGCGGGACCGGAAGTCCATCACCCTGCACGTGAAGCTGGAGGTACTTCGGCGCTTTGAGGAGGGGGAGAAGCTGACGCAGATTGCCCGGGCCCTGGAGCTGGCCACCTCCACGGTCACCTCCATCCGTGTCAACAAGGACAGGATCCGGGCCAGCTCTCAGGCAGCCACGCCCGTCTGCGCCACGCAGCTTACGCGTTGCCGGGGTGCACTGATGGGCCGCATGGAGCGCCTGCTGAGCCTGTGGATCGAGGAGCGGAAGCGGCAGAACCTGCCAGTCAGCACGGTGCTCATCCAGAACCAGGCACGCCGGCTCTTCGCCCAGCTGCAGCACGAGCAGGGTGGCGGCGGGCAGGCCGAGACCTTTGGGGCCAGCAACGGCTGGTTTGCCCGGTTCAAGGTGCGCCACAACGTGCTGCTGACGGACAAGCCCGCTGTGGCCGATGCCCAGGCTGCTGCGCGCTACCCGGCAGTGCTGCGCGCCATCCTGGAGGAGGGCTGCTACTCACCGCGGCAGGTCTTCAACGTGGACGAGACGGGCCTGTTCTGGAAGCGGCTGCCTGAGCGCATGCTTCTGGCGTTGGAGGGGACGGCTGGGCCCGGGCCCAAGGCCTCTAAGGACCACCTGACCCTGCTGCTCGGTGGCAATGCGGCTGGTGACTTCAAGCTGAAGCCCCTGCTGGTGTACCCTTCGGAGAACCCGCGTGCCCTCAGGGGCTGCTCCAAGGCCAGCCTGCCTGTGGTCTGGCGCTCCAACCGCAACGACTGGTTGACGCCTGTCATCTTCCAGGAGTGGTTTACTAGCTGCTTCTGTCCTGCTGTGGAAAACTACTGTGCCAGCCACGGCCTCCCGCACCGTGCCCTGCTGCTGCTGGACAGCGCGCCCTGCCACCCTGCCCACTTGGGTGGCCTCTCGGCCCACGTGCGGGTCGAGTTCCTGCCCAAGAACACGTCCACCCTGATCCAGCCCATGAATCAGGGTGTCATCACTGCCTTCAAGGCCCAGTATCTGCGCCGCACACTCAGCCAGCTGGCCCAGGAGGCGGGTGGTGCAGACCAGCCCTCCGTGTGGGAGTTCCGGCGCAGCTACACTGTCATGACCCCTGTGGACAACATCGCTGAGGCCTGGGCGGAGCTGCAGCCTGCCGCCGTGAACAGGGCCTGGAGGAAGCTCTGGCCCGAGTGCGTGCTGGCTGGTGCTCCTGAGCCCAGTGCCGTGGCCCAGCTCCCCCGCAGCGTCGAGGCACTAGCCAGCCACGCCGGCCTGGGCGACGTGGCTGAGGCCGATGTTAGCCATCTGCTGCAGGCCCGCGGGGAGCTCATGCCCACCTCCCCGGGCATGGACGGTGGGTACGTCTGTGGCCCTGGGCTGCCCTGCCAGGGTGGGAAGGGCCTGGCCTCTAGAAGACTGGAATCGGAGGCCACAGAGGGTGCGGAGGCTGAGGACGCAGTTGTGGTTGCACTGTGCCCCGAGCACCTGGCCCGGGCCCTTTCCCACTTTGCCGCTGGCCTGCAAGTCCTCTCAGAGAACGATCCCAACCGGGACCGCAGCCTGCGGGTGGCCCGGGCTGTCCATTGTGCCCTTGCCTGCCTCCGGGAGCTGCTCCGGGAAAGGAGGCGACAGGCTCGGGCTGCTGCGGGGCCTCCCGAGGCCCCATGACAGTGGCAACAAAAACGATGTCAGGAAGCCTGCACTCAGCCCAGGTGGGGCCCACAGAGGGTGGGCGAGTGGCCACGGCACAGACTCTGAAGGACAGACCACTTTAAATGACCTGTGTGATTTGGCTTGGGCCTGAGTGCAGATGCGCTTTGTCTGATGAGTTTTGTTTCTGGAGGGTAGACCTTGCCATGTCTCACTCATGGTTTTCATACCTCATGCACGGCCAACTTTGTACAGTGGCACACAGAGCGCCAGGCTTGAGGGCAGTGTTTTCTGATTGGCAGATAAGCTGCGGGACCCAGGAGTGCCCATCCATGTCAGAGACACACCCTATAGAACAGCAGTTGCCAAGCACAGCCCACCAGAGCAAGCTTCCTTGTGGTGAGGGGCCATGGTTGAGACGAGCCTGTCCTGTTTGCCAACCCTGACTGTCCGTGCCCCATTGTGACTTCCCACCAGTTCTGGATGGGGTTTTCCTACTCTCCTGGCTCACCTTCCATGCCATCGTCACCCCTTTGGGCTTCCATGACTTGTGTTGTCTGAGCCTCCACTGTGCCAGAGCCTATGGGCATGTGTGGCTTTTGATACCAGGCACCATTCGTTGCTTTGGAGATGTCTTCTTCCCTGGGTTTCTGTGCCGTGGTTATCTTGGCTTCCCTCTAGCCTCTGAGGCTGAAACTTTTGTCACTCTGATGGTCTCCCAGATCTAGAGCTCTTTGAAAAATCTCAGTCATTCCTGAGGGTTCAATGGCCGTAATATTCAGCTTGTTCTTCTGTCCCCTTGTTGTTGTTGTTGTTGTTCAGTCTCTGTTGTGTCTGACTCTTTGCAACCCCATGGGCTGCAGCATGCCAGGCTTCTCTGTCCGTCATCTCCTGGTGCTGTGCGTGCTAAGTCACTTCAGTCATGTCTGACTCTTTGCCACCCTATGGATTATAGCCCACTGGCCTCTTCTGTCCATGGGATTCTCCAGGCAAGAATACTGGAGTGGGTTGCCATGGCTTTATCTCCCCGAGTCTGCTCAAAGTCATGTCCGTTGAGTCAGTGATGCCATCCAACCATCTCATCCTCTGTCACCCCCCTTTCTCCTTCTGCCTTCAGTCTTTCCCAGTATCAGTCTTTTTCAAGTGAGTTGGCTCTTTGCATCAGATGGCCAAAGTATTGGAGCTTCAACTTCAGCATCAGTCCTTCCCATGAATGTTCAGGGTTGATTTCCTTTAGGATTGACTGGTTTGATCTCCTTGCAGTCCCAGGGACTCTCAAGAGTCTGCTCCAGCACCACAATTTGAAAGCATTAATTCTTGGGCGCTCAGCCTTCTTTATGGTCCAACTCTCACATCTCTACATGACTACTACTGAAAAGATGATAGCTTTGACTAGATGGACATACGGACCTTTATCAGCAAAGTGATGTCTGATGCACACTGGGGTATCCGCCTGAGTCTGCAGACATACCATGTGGCTTGTCAACACGAAGTCTGCAAGGAAGGCATTCTTGTGCCCCGGCTAGATGAGCCCCAGGTGGTGAGACAGGGCTGTCTGGCCTCCTTTCAACACAGGTACCTGCATGTGCCTGTGTGGGTGCACATGCCCGCTCACACACACCTACCCGTGCACACATGCCCGCTCACACACACCTACCCGTGCACACATGCCCACATGCACACGCTGACAGACCGAGAGTGAAGTTGGGAGAGAGCATTCGTGTCACTCAGCTAGCACTTGCAGAGGTGGGCATGCTGTCAACACAAAAGCAGCCTGAGCCACGGCAGGGGTCCAGACTTCCAGGGAGAAAGGTCAGATGTGGCCCCTGGCCTGCTTTCCTGGCAAGAGCAGCAAAAGGGATGGCAAGAAGAGAAGGTGCTGAGGAGCCTGGTGACTGACTATATTGATAAATTACACAAATTATGGGCATTTTGTAACATGCTGGGTGTGGGGAGACCAGGGTGGGAGAGATTGGTTCCCGAGCTGCCAGTCCAGAGGCGGTTACGTTGTGTGTGACGATGGCTATGACGGGCGACCTGTGAGGGACCCAAATCCGGCGGGGGCCGGAGGAGAGGACTGATGGGGAAGGCTTTCTGGGAGGTGGTGCCCAGCTTTTGGAAGCTGGTCACTTCAAAATGCCAGGCATCAGACAGGGACCTGTTGAGGCGGCCCAGCATGGTGTGGCTGGTAAACGCCTGTGGACGGGCAGGCAGGAGCAGCCCCGGTGGAGCCGGAGTGTGGCCCAGCGGCTGGAAGAGACAGGTGACCCAGTGGGAGGAGATGCCGCATCCTAACGGAGAGAGGGACAGAGACGCAGGTGAGGTCGTGAGGCAGGCCATCGTGGAGAGGCCGCGCGTGTGTGGACCCATCGGCTCCTTTCCTCAGACCTAAGGACAGGACCGGACCTCAGCCAAAGCGCAGTGGAGCACCGGTCTCAGGACCCTGACGAACTCCATTCCTCAGCGGCCCCCTGGGAAATGTAGTATCCGCAGCAGGGCTGGGAGGGTCTTGTGACAAGCCAAGGACTACATTTCCCAGCGGGCCTCAGAGGCGGAGCGGGGCTCGCGCCAATTCCACTTCCCGGCGCGGGAGGCTGTCATAGAGCTGCCAAAGCGTCGGGTTACCCCCACTCACCTCCGCTGGTTCGCGTGCAGGGTCGTAGGGAGGTGGCTGGGGGCGAGGGGCGGGGTGGGAACAAGTCTCCGGAAATAGCCCGTGGGGCAGCCAGGAAACTCCTGGTCCTGGGACCCCAGGGTGTTTGGTCGTCGTTTCTGCACGGCGGCGTTGTTCCACGCCAGCCGGCGTGGCTCCCGAGGGCAGTGAGTCCGCGGGAGACAGCAGGCGCGTGGGGAAAAGCCCGGGGCAGGGGGTGCAGCTGGCCAGAGGGCGCGGGACGAGAGGGCGGAGGGGCACCGCCTGCTCCCTGAGTTCCTCAGCGATTTCCTCGCTCGGCGGCGCGGGCGCCGCTGGGAAATGGAGTCCGGTGGGACTGGGCCTGTCCCGGAAGCGAGTCGCGGCCCGGAAGTGATCCGCGAGGAGCTGGGCTCTCGCCGCGCCTCACGATCAGTTTTTGTGCATCTGCGGTGGTCGCTTCCTTGGCGGAGTTTCTTTGCCTCCGGCCGGCGGCTCCCAGTTCTGTGGACACACTCGGTCAGCTTTTCCGCCCAGCTCTTCCGCCCAGCTCGCCCTAAACGCGCCTCTCCTGAGAAGTCTTCCTGGATTTCTGCAGCTCAGGTCACCTCCCTGCTCCCGCTGCACCTGCGCGCGTGCCCCCCCCCCCCGAGGTGATAGTGCAGGCGGGTCGGGGCAGGGTACTCGGGGGTCAGAACCCGGGTGTTTGGGCGCTGCTGGACTGAGCGGCCTGGTTCAGGGGAGCCCTGACAAACCCTGTTACAGCATGCATTGGCACGGAAAATGATCTGTGTTCTTAAGTTACAGTGGTAGCAAATGACCGGTGGAAAGAAAGAAATTCAGATGCTTTGCAGACGTTACAAAAGGAAAAGCAGATGTCTTCTTCCAATTCCTTTCCCCAGAGTTGCCAGCTGAGGAGTTGCTGGTTTTCAGGATCTTTTGGTGAACACATAGCTGTAGCTCCTGTTTGCTGTTTGGAAATTTTACCCTTAAACAGGACCGGGCCCCAGAGGAGCCTGAGGTGCAGGAAGGAAGGCCCTCTGGGTGGGCGCCCGCCCTTGCTCTGCCTGTGCGGCTGCTCTCCCTGGCCCCAGCTGCCGTCGTGGGCTCCTCCCTTCCGTCTCTCCTTCCAGTGCCCTGCAGACTGCACCCTGCACTTGCGCACTGGGTCCCTGGGCTGGGACCTTCCCTGGTCCCTGGGCCTCCGCTAGTTCCCACTGACACCTCTGCCTGGCTGCTGACTGGGCGTTCTGTCACTGAGACACTGGGCATGTCCACACTCCCCCCGCCCCGCCCCAGGAGCAGCCCTGCTCCTTGGCCCAGTCTGGCCCGAACTCCTGAAGGCTTCCCTCCGGGACCCTCTCCCTCACTGTCCTAACCAGATTCCCATGTGGCCGGGTCTGGGGACACTCTCCCTTACGGCAAGTGGCCTTGCAGGGTGTAAGTGGGTGGAGGGGTGTGGTTGGTCCACAGCCCTGATTGGGGGGCGGTGTGTGTGTCCCAGGAAGACAGTGCGTGTGGCTGAGTGAAGACGGGGAGGCCAGCTTCCCCACACCTCACCATGGCAGCTGACCCGGCACCCTTCGGTCAGGAGGAGCTCGTGATCATCAAGGTGGAGGAGGACGAGGACATCCCGTGGGATCCGGAACCGTTCTCCAAGCCTCAGCCCCACACCCCCCTGCCTGCTCTCGGTTGGGACCCCCGGCTGTGCTTCCGCAGCTTCCGCTATGAGGAGGCCTCGGGGCCCCGCGAGGCGCTGGCCCGGCTCCGGGAGCTCTGCCGCCAGTGGCTGCGGCCCGAGGCGCACTCCAAGGAGCAGATGCTGGAGCTGCTGGTGCTGGAGCAGTTCCTGGGCGTGCTGCCCCCCGACGCCCGGGTCTGGGTGGAGTCCCACTGCCCCGAGAGCGGTGAGGAGGCTGTGGCACTCGTGGAGGACCTCGCTCAGATGCTTCAGGAGGCTGGTGAGCCCCAGGGACCGGGCCTAGGGCAGGGGAATGTGCAGGGGGACCCAGGCCATGACCGTTGGTCCTGAGTGCCTGCTCACTGTGCCCCGGCCCTCTGTGTCCTCATTGCTGGGAAGAAGACTCAGAAGCCATGACCTGTTTGAAGACTTTCCTAGCCTGTGAGCCTCCCAGAGGTGCGAGCCTGCAGTTGGCATGGCATTTCCCCCACTGAGGGTACTCTGGGCCTTCTTTCTCTTTTTCTTCCTGGCAGATTGCCTGAGTGCATGGCATGTGCCAGCCCTGTGGGCCCAGTGGGGAAGGGAGAGAGCAGGGTCCTTGGCCTGGTGGAGCCCAGTCTGGTTTGAGAGTTGGATGATGAGACCCTCCAGGCACAAGTAGGGTGTCCTCCTTTCTCTGGGGGGAGTGGAGAAAGCCCGGCCAAGGGTGGCTTTGCGGTTCGTGCTGTATGATGTCTTCACCTTGGTCTGGGTGTGCACGTACACACCTGAGGAGGTGACAGCCACGCAGCAGGCAGGAGAAATGGCTGGTGACAGCCATCAGTTCCCCGTGGCCTTTGTGTACTCGTTCACTCACAGTCTGTGCAGCTCCTTTGCCTGCTTGGCCCCTTGTATCAAGGGGTGGAAACTGTAGCACTTCAACAAACGAACAAAAACCCATCTTTAGTAAGCTGTAACACATGTCAAAAAATCGTCCAGTTCATGGGTCTTAGCATATTCACGAGGTGGTACAGTCACCACCCGTGTCTGACACCACAGTGTAATCATCTTCAGATGAACTCCGTGCCCAGCAGCAGCCACGCCCCGTTCTGCCCTCTCCCAGTGCCTTGGCAGCCGCTAACCTGCTTGGTGTTTCTGTGTACTTTCTTACTCTGGATGTCTTAGTAAATGGAGTCATACAGTATGTGGCTTAGAGGATGGGCTGCTTTCATTGAGTGTAATGTTTTCACTGTTCATGGTCTTTCATGTCAGTATCTCACTCGTTTTTATGCCTTGTCATATCCAATTGTATGGTTATAGCACATTCTGTTTATTTAACTGTTAATGGATGTTTGGGTTGTTGGTACCTTTTGGCTGTTATGATTAATGCTCATATGAACTTATGTATACTTTGTTTGTGCAGACAGATGTTTTCATTCAGGGTCCCCAAGACCACCCCTTAGGCTTAGTGATTTGCTAGGAGCTGCAGGAATCGACAAGACTGTTATAGTCTTGGTTGTCATTTATTACAGTGAAAGGACGCAGATTAAAGTCAGCAATGGGAACAGGTGCCCAGTCTGTGAGACACCAGGCATGACATTCCAGAGTCCTGTCCTGTGGGAGCTGTGTGGGTCGTGCTCAGTTCCCCTGGCAGTGATGTGCAGCAGCATGCCTGGGGTGCTGTCCCCCGGGGGGCTTGCCTGATGTTACCAAGCAGAATCTTCCAAGGGCTTTGAGGTCCCCTACTGGGAGCAGATCAAGGGCCAAACTTTTGCTGGGAGGGTGCAGGGCTTGGACAGCTCAGGCCTGCTGACACAGCTCTCTACCGACTACCCAGCTGCAGCTGAAGGAAGCATCTGATGACTGTTTCCTTGGCATTTCAGTGACTTGGCTTTTAAAGGCCTTGGGTGAGCTCTTGAGGTCGCACATGTGCGGGTCAGAAGGGGCTGCCACCCTCTGTGAGTCTGAGGGCAGCGAGGTCTCATCCAACTCTGAGTCCCCGGCCAGTGTCCAGCCGCACGTTGACCTCTGGGTGTCCGACCCCTGTGCCCGCGGGGCGGGGCTGCAGACACTAACGCTCCGCTTCCCCCTCAGCCCTGGTCCAGGCCCCTCCTGAGGACCAACAGCCTGGAGACCTCGCAGAGCCAGCCAAGCCCTTCTCGGATGGAGCTCAGGTGAGCTGTGAGTCCTCCACAGTCAGAGATGCCATATCCTGCTGAACTCTGCCCCCCCCACCCTTCTTCACCCCCGCCCTGGAAAGGTCACCATAAGCAGCTGTGCCCAGCAGCCCCTCACCCCCCTGCCCCCAGTCCCTCACCCTTGGGCTGGGCCCTGCCTGGCACCCTGGTCCAGGCTCACTCCATCATATACAGAGTTCAGTAAGTCCCTTGTATATGAATTTGCCAGTTGCAAACTTTTAAAGATGTGAACGTGTGTTTTCAGGTCCAGTCACGTAAGTTAGTTCACGTGTCTGAGGTACGTTGTCACACGTGTGCAGTCTCTACACGGGGTTGTGTGTTTGTGTACTTCACAGTACAGTAGTGCAGTATCTTTATTTCAAGCCCAGGATGTCTGGAAGCAAGCGTAAGAGCAGCAGCGATGTAGCTGGTACTGCTAAGAAGCGCCACGCGATAACGATGGAAACGAAAGTGAAGATAATTGAGAGAGTGGAGCGAGGTGAAAAGATGACAGACGTTGCTCGTTCGTTTAACTTGAACCGTTCAACCATCGGCACTATCATCAAGAACAAGGACAAGATCCTGGAACACGTGAAGTCTGCTGTGTCGATGATGTCGACTATCATATCCAAGCGGCGTGGGAAAGCGATGGAGGAGATGGAGAAACTTCTCAGCATGTGGTTGCAGGACCAGCATCAGCGTCGAGCCCCGCTCAACATAATGCTGATTCAAGAGAAAGCTAAAAGCCTGTATGAAGACTTGAAGAAGAAATACGGCGAAGAATCAGATGGTCCGTCTTTTAATGCCAGCTGTGGCTGGTTTTATCGGTTCAAGGCCAGAACCAATCTTCACAACGTAAAAGTAAGTGATGAGACAACGAGTGCAGATATGGCTGCTGCCCGGGAATTTCCTGACATCCTTCGAGAAATTATTGATGAAGGGGCATATTTACCGGAGCAGGTTTTTAATGTGGATGAGACTGGACTGTACTGGAAGAGGATGCCAGACCGAAGTTACATCAGTAAGGAGGAAAAGTTGATGCCAGGTTATAAAGCAGCAAAGGACAGGCTCACTCTGCTGTTTGGTGGCAATGCTTCCGGTGATATGAAGCTGAAGCCTCTCTTGGTTTACCATTCAGAGAGCCCAAAAGCCCTTAGAAATATAGCCAAGGGCTCTCTTCCTGTTGTGTGGAAGAGTAACCCCAAAGCCTGGGTTACACAGGCCATTTTCCAGGACTGGTTTTTCCACCACTTTATCCCGGAAGTAGAGATATACTGCTTGGAGAAGGACGTCCCGTTCAACATTCTTCTGTTGCTTGACAGTGCTCCAGGCCACCCCCCGTTCATGGACGATTTTCATCCCAATGTCAAAGTAGTGCGTCTCCCACCTGATACTACGCCCTTTATCCAACCCATGGACCAGGGAGTTATATCAACTTTCAAGAAATATTATTTACGTCACACTTTTCGTCAGGCAGTAAAGGCGAGTGATGAGTCAGGAACAACCTTGCGACAATTTTGGAAGGACTATAACATCTACAAGGCCATAAAAAACATTGATTTTGCTTGGCGTGAGGTCACGGCCGGCACCATGAATGGTGTATGGAAGAACCTTTGCCCGCAGTTTGTTCATGATTTTCGTGAATTCGAGAAGGTGGATGAGGAGTCCAGAGAGGTCTTCAGCAACTTAGTGACCCTCAGTGAGAAGCTGGAGCTGGATCTGCGGGAGGATGACTTCATTGAACTCCTTGCCGTGCAACACGAGGAGCTCACAAACGAAGACCTGATGGAACTTGAGGCCCAGAGAAAGGACGAAGAGAGACAGGAGGAGGAAGAACGAAGTGAAGAGCTGAAGAGATTCACGATGCAGGACATGGCCAGGGGGTTCTCTCTGTTTGAGGAGGCACTGTTTGTTTTCGAGGCCCAGGACCCGAATGTAGAACGGTACACGAAGGTCGAGACAGCCGTTCAGAACGCAGTCCAATGCTACCGTGTCATCTACGATGAGAAGAGAAGAGCCACTGCCCAGACATCCCTGGATCAGCTTTTCAAGAGGGAGATGGAATTGAATCCAGCAAGGAGCCAGAACCTGTGCCTCGACGTCAGGTCTAGTGACGTCACAGTCCGCCTGCCGTCTCCTGTTGCTGACGGTCCTTCTCTCTGCCAGCTCCCCCTCTTCGCCCAGCTCCACCAGTAACTTCTTGCCTGTTCACTCCATGCCAGTCCCTCTAATCAGGTGTTGTGCTATACTCCTATACTTTCTAAGGTATTATACTATAAGATTAAAGATGCTTTCTTTTGTGTGTTTATTTCGTATGTATTATTTATGTGAAAAGTATTATAAACCTATTATAATACTCTGTAGCCAATACCACAGGCAGTTCTATTATAGTATTATGTAACCAGTACTGTATACAGTGCTATGCAGTACTGTGTAGGCAGTACTATATACAGTACTATCACAGTACTATGTAGGCAGTACTACATCAGTAGTATGGCAGTACTGTGTAGCCAGTACTATATCCAGTATTATGTATCTAGTACTATATACATTACTGTCACAGTACTGTGTTCAGTTCAGTTCAGTCGCTCAGTTGTGTCCGACTCTTTGCAACCCCATGAATCGCAGCACGCCAGGCCTCCCTGTCCATCACCATCTCCTGGAGTTCACTCAGACTCACGTCCATTGAGTCTGTGATGCCATCCAGCCATCTCATGCTCTGTCGTCCCCTTCTCCTCCTGCCCCCAATCCCTCCCAGCATCAGAGTCTTTCCCAATGAATCAACTCTTCGCATGAGGTGTCCGAAGTACTGGAGCTTCAGCTTTAGCATCATTCCTTCCAAAGAAATCCCAGGACTGATCTCCTTCAGAATGGACTGGTTGGATCTCCTTGCAGACCAAGGGACTGTCAAGAGTCTTCTCCAACACCACAGTTCAAATGCATCAATTCTTCGGCGCTCAGCTTTCTTCACATCCAACTCTCACATCCATACATGACCACATGAAAAACCATAGCCTTGACTAGACGGACCTTAGTCGGCAAAGTAATGTCTCTACTTTTGATTATACTATTTAGGTTGGTCATAACTTTTCTTCTAAGGAGTAAGCGTCTTTTAATTTCATGGCTGTAGTCACCATCTGCAGTGATTTTGGAACCCCCCAAAATAAAGCCTGACACTGTTTCTACTGTTTCCCCATCTATTTCCCATGAAGTGATGGGACCAGATGACATGATCTTCGTTTTCTGAATGTTGAGCTTTAAGCCAACTTTTTCACTCTCCTCTTTCACTTTCATCAAGAGGCTTTTTATCTCCTCTTCACTTTCTGCCATAAGGGTGGTGTCATGTACATAGCTGAGGTTATTGATATTTCTCCCGGCTATCTTGATTCCAGGTTGTGTTTCTTCCAGTCCAGCGTTTCTCATGATGTACTCTGCATAGAAGTTACATAAGCAGGGTGACAATATACAGCCTTGATGTACTCCTTTTCCTATTTGGAACCAGTCTGTTGTTCCATGTCGTTTTAACTGTTGCTTCCTGACCTGCATACAGATTTCTCAAGAGGCAGGTTAGGTGGTCTGGTATTCCTGTCTCTTTCAGAATTTTCCACAGTTGATTGTGATCCACACAGTCAAAGGCTTTGGCAGAGTCAATAAAGCAGAAATAGATGTTTTTCTGGAACTCTCTTGCTTTTTCCACAGTCCAGCGGATGTTGGCAATTTGATCTCTGGTTCCTCTGCCTTTTCTAAAACCAGCTTGAACATCAGGGAGTTCACGGTTCATGTATTGCTGAAGTCTGCCTTGGAGAATTTTGAGCATTACTTTACTAGCATGTGAGATGAGTGCAATTGTGCGGTCGTTTGAGCATTCTTTGGCATTGCCTTTCTTTGGGATTGGAATGAAAACTGACCTTTTCCAGTCCTGTGGCCACTGCTGACTGTGTAGCCAGTACTAAATACAATACTATTATAGTACTATGTGGCCAGTACTATACACAGTGCTATTATAGT
>NW_024070197.1:0-6153 GCF_014754425.2 Oryx dammah | reverse complement strand
ACTATGTGGCCAGTACTATACACAGTGCTATTATAGTACTATGTGGCTGTACTAAGACAGTACTGTTGCAGTACTGTGAAGCCAGTTGTGTTAGATCCCTAGGCTAACTTTGTTGGACCTACAGATGTGCTCTTAGAATAGAACTTGTTCTTATGTAGGGGACTTACTATAGTTTAGCAGTTTCTATTGGACAAAGATAGAAATACAGTGGTCATTATTTATGTCTCCTGATTTTAAAGAAAAATGTGAAGTGTAGGTGCATTCTATAGTAATTCAGACCTCAGCAGGAGTGCATAAAGTTTCTGCCTCACACCCAGTCTGCCTCCCTGGAGATGGCCGCTGGCGGCCACTGAGTGTCCTTCGTCCCTCATGGGCACACAGGCAGTGCACACATGGATGTTTCCCAAGAAGCCCCGTCCACACTCTGCAGCCCACTGCTGTCACTTCATTTGTGCCGGGCTCCCCTCCAGTGGTGCAGGCAGCCCCAGCCTTTAGTGGCTCTGTTGGAGTTGTCTGCCCAGGCCGATGGGGCATGTGGGCCACTGTTCGCCTCTCATTCTGGGACACACATCATTATCTGGGCTCTGTCCTCTTGGGCTCTTCTGCCCTCCGGGCCTGCCTGTCCTCTGGATGGGACCAGAACATCTCTGTGTCAGGGGCTCCTGTGTGTTTGTGATCCTGGTGGGTAACCCAGGGGCTGCCCCATGACGAGAGGAACCTGCTCACACGCAGGAAGGAGAGCAGACCAGCCCAGGAGCGTGGCCCGGTGATGGGGGAGAGGGGACCCCATCCCAGCCCTCCCCACCGCCGACTGCCATTCCTGGGTGTTCCTGAGATACCTCTGGGCCTGGGAGCATCTGCAGCGGCCTTGCCAGACCTGCCCGAGTCAGGTTCAGTTGGCGTCCTGCCGGCAACTCTGAGACACACTGGGGTGCTCCTGGGTCAGGCTCCCATGACCCACCCTGACTGTGGGGCTGCCTCTGAGCGCTGGGCCACCTGCTGCGCTGTGGAAGGACGTGGGGCCGGGGCCTGCAGTACTCTGTCTGGGCGGTTTTCCCCTGCACAAGCATTTCCTGCCTAGAAACAGTCGAACACAGGATGTCCCTGGTGGTACAGGGGCTAGGACTCTGCTCTTCCTCAGCAGGGAGCTCAGGTTCCACCTCGGTTGGGGAAACTAAGATCCCACATGCCCCGTGGCATGGCCCCGAAATAAGTCAATTTAAAAAAACCCACAACACACTCAGAAACTAAAGCCCCGAGTCCTGACACCCTTAGCAACATGGCTCACGTCTGGTAAGTTAGGGCCCTGACGTGGCAACCACCGCTGGCCAGCTGGCTCCTCTCCTTTGGCCGCTGCCAAGCGGAGAGCTGGCATGCGTGTGCCATGCCTGGGGCCAGGCTCTAACGTCTGGTAATTTCTGTGCTTGGTCTGATGTCAGTCTTCAGTGTGTCCTGCCACTCGAGGCTTTGCTGAGGCCTGCGAGTAGGTGAGGTGGGCTGGTGTACTGGGAGCCTGGGTAGGTGGCACTGGGTTTTCGGTGAAGTTTCTGTGGTCCGTGGGGCAATAATCCATCCAGTGAGCACCGAGCTCCGGTCAGATATGGCCCGGAATCCCCCACCTAGAGCGAGACACGAGACGGTGATCCCTGACGGTTTTCCGCGTACCCGTAAATGCCGCCACCTGTTTTGCAGCAGGTCGGGGCAGGGGCGGCAGCGGTCTTAAAATCGGCGGCCGCATGGCGGGAGCAGCAATGTGCTGGAGAGAGCAGTATGGGCCCGAAGCCCGCCCTGGAGAGGCTGCCGTGTGCGCGCCAGCGCCAGAGCGCCAGGCGGGACCGCAAGGCCATTGACCTGCTGGTGAAGCTCGAGGTGTTGCGGCTCTTGGAGCCGGAGAGAAGCTCAGCGGGATTGGGAGGACCCTAGGGCTGTCCGCCACCCTCGTGGCTGCTATCCGCGACAAGGACAAGATCCGAGCGAGTTCGCAAGCATCCATGCCGCGCGCTACCGCCAGGCTGACGCACGGCCGCAGCCTGGTGATGGAGAACATGGAGCGGCTGCTGAGCGTGCAGATCAAGGATCCGAGGAGGTGCGGCGTCCGGGAGCGCGGTGCTGGGCCCGGAGAAGGCCCGCAGCCGCAGCCTGCTCCCGGAGCTCAAGCGGGCGCAAGGCGCGAGGCTGGGCCTGAGACCGTCGAGAACAGCTGCGGCTGGTTCGCGCGCTCAAAGACGCTGCAAGGCCTGCGCGCAGGTGCCCGGCGCCGCTGCAGAGAGAGATCCCGGACGGCGGCGACGCGGCCCGGCAGGTGTTCCGTGGGGAGGAGACCCGGTTGTTCTGAGGTCAGCTGCTATGGCCAGCTTCTCAGAGAGGAGCGAGGCCCTAGATGGCGTGTGGTGGAAGGGGCGCTTTGGAAGTTCTGAAACCTCCAGACTGTTGGGGTGGGGGGCATTCCCTCTTAAATTTTCACATGGAAGTGAGCCTGGCCTGCATGCTTCCATTTTATATCAATCCCTGGATTTTTTTTTTTTTTTTTGGTCATCATTTATCTCAAGTGAACCTCGCAAATACATGGTTTTAGAAGCCTTGATGAACTCTCAAATTTATTGTGTCCTGGGCGCTTTGGAGCCAGTGCGCTCTAGGTTTCCTAGTGGAATTGCCAGAGGCTCTAGGCTCACTGGGCGGTATTTCTCTGCCTTGCTCACTGCACTGAGCCCCTCCTGTCCCCAGAGTTGGGCTCCTGGGGTGGGGTTCAGAGAGGCTTCTGCTTGTTTTCTGGCCTCTCACCCTTCTGCCGGGCTTCAGGACCTGCAGAGGCAAAGGCTGACCCCAGACAAGCCCCACCAAGAGACTCAGGGGTCCCGAGGGCGGGCCTGGGTGGAAGGAGTGTCCGGCCACACGCCTCTGATCTCTGTTCCCCTCAAATCCTAGATGCCTCTTCACCCCCGCAGTGAAGCCCCGCCCCTGCTGACCGGCCGGGGAGGGAGGAGGGACGTGGCCGTTGGTGAGCTGGGGAGCACGGCAAGTGGGGCGGGTGGCCCCGGGCACCCTGGCTTGTCCTCTGCCGTGAGCTCCTGCTCCAGCCCCGGGCTCTGGTCCCCTTGCCTTTGGACGCCTGGCCTGAAAATAGACCTGTCTGTGGGGCGTGTGAGGCTACAGGTAGTGTGGACGTGGGAGATGGGGCCTGAGCAGAGAGGGAGCCCCACAGGCCCATCCCATCTTCAGCCAGGCCTGGAGGCAAGATCGGGGCCCCCAGCCCTGCTCGGCTGCCCACAGTCAGCAAGCTTGCCCCCGGACCCTTGTCCTAGACCCTCTTTTGGGTTCAGCTCCTCTCCCACCCACCCCATGGTCCACCTCTTCTTGCCCAAGTCCCAGGGCACTCCAGTTTGTGATCACAAACTTCCCTGAGCTCCCCTTCTGTCCTGTTTCTTTCGCCATTGGCTCCAAGTGGAGCTGGGGTGGGTCTGGCTGTGCTGGGACGCTGCGCCCCCATCAGCCCTCTGGGGCCAGTGGTTTTCTCCTCCGTGGGGGCCTGAAAGGTACCCACCAAGTGTCAGGTTCAGAAAGGGGCTGTCTGGGGGCAGGGAACACTGGTGGTGACTGCAGCTATTAAGACACTTGCTCCTTGGAAGAAAAGCTATGGCAAACCTAGACAATGTATTAAAAAGCGGAGACATCACTTTGCTGACAAAGGTCCATATAGTAAAGCTATGGTTTTTCCAGTAGTCACGTACGGATGTGAGAGTTGGACCTTAAAGAAGGCTGAGTGCTGAAGAATTGATGCTTTCAAACTGTGGTGTTAGAGAAGACTCTTGAGAGTCCCTTGAGCTTCAAGGAGATCGAAGCAGTTAACCCTAAAGGAAATCAATCCTGACTAGTCATTGGAAAGACTGTTGCTGAAGCTCCAATACTTGGCCACCTGACTCTAACTTGACTCATTGGAAAAGACCCTGCCGGGAAAGATTGAGGGCAGGAGGAGAAGGGGGGCAACAGAGGATGAGATGGTTGGATGGCATCACCGACTCGATGGACATGAGTTTGAGCAAGCTCCGGGAGACGGTGAAGGACAGGAAAGCACGGCATGCTGTAGTCCATGGGGTCGCAGAGTCAGACATGACTTAGTGACTGAACAACAACATTATCGATGAAAACAGATTCAGCTGCTGTTCAAGGAGGATGCTCTGAACATCCCTAAATCAAGGACTTTGTGGTCAAATCTGTCTGCAGTGAATCTCTAGGTTTGATAAGGTGACTTTGTACACTTACAGGATCTATCAGATGTCCAACAAACAGTCAGCAATGGAAGTCCTGGAAGCCAACCTGTCCCGACTTCTAACGTGCTGTGTGCACACTTGCCTGCTTGAGTTTCTGTATTGATTTCCTTGTTATTGCTCTCCTCCCTGTGGCTGGATGTGTCTCTCACATCTTCGATCTGAGTTACACGGCAGCCTTTTCAGGAAATCATGTCCCTCCCTGCATCTTTTCCAAAAATGTTTCTGAAAGGCACAATTTTCAGAAAATGAGGCAACAGGGACGGTCTTCCGCCACTGGTTACAGTCCCACCTGTCTTGTCACTGCCTCTGGGCCACAGAGGAGCTTGGCCGGGTGCGTGGACCTTGGAGGGCACGCAGACCTGGTGCTTCCCTTGCGGCGGCGCCACGAGAGCCTCCGCTGGGCCCTCAGGCAGCAGAGATGCTGCCTCCTCCGTCCAGGCAGCGCCTGGAGCCTGGGCTTCCAGCGGGGGGATTCAGACTCAGGTCACCCCGCCCTTATCTGCTGAGGTTAGACTTCCTGAAGTCCCATGGCTTCCCATGCCCTGGAAGAAATAGTCCCAAACGAGGAGCGATCCCCTCTTCCTCCACAATTCCCACAAACCACTCTCTCGTCCAGAAACAGGGACTGGGGTCTGTCCTCACCTACCTCTTGGTTTTGGAAATCATGTGGGTCAAAAGAATATTGTCAGATTCCATCGCTTTTCTGCTTATCTGGAAGCGAAGTAAGTATGTTTTAATGGCCACCCTCATACAGTGAGTAGGAGGTGAATAAAAGTACCTTACATAAAATTTGAGGCTTTGCAAAAATTGTATTTATTCATTTATTTTTCTGGCTGTGCTGTGTCTTTGTTGCTGCCCATGGGCTTTCTCTAGTTGCAGCGAGCAGGGGCCACTCTTCAGTTGCGTGCACAGGTTTCTCGGTGAGGTGGCTTCTGTTCCTCAGAGCGCAGGCCCCAGGCTCCCAGATTTCCATGGTTGCAGCACGCGGGCTCTAGAGGACAGTAGTTGTGGCTCACGGCAAATCCTAGAATTTGAGCCAGGAAACTTACCAGCATTTGCCAGCTCAATCTTTCAAGAAAGACCTAGGACAGGAGAGGGTTAGGGATTCGGGTTCTGGTTCTGGTTGTGGTTAGGGTTCTGGTTCTGGTTTAGGGTTCAGGTTCAGGTTGGGGTTAGGGTTAGGGGAATTGGAGGGTAGAGGAGGGGGTCTGGGATGTGGAGGAGGGGGTCAGCAATGTGGAGGAAGGGTGGGAGGGTGGAAGGGCTGGTGTCTGCACATAAGTCCCCACCCTCGACCATCTTCAGAATTGCTCATTGGTGTAGCAAGCATTCTAATTGGGTTTTCACCCGTGTAACTGGTGGGTTCTTAATGAGCAATGTGAAAGTGACATTAAATGTCCTCAGTTAGGACTAGATACTTACTAATCCACATACAGGTGCAAGAACCTGGGGAGGCATGTACAGCCAGTACCCCTAGGGACAGGGTTCAGACTTGACCTCTCAACATTTTGGGGTCCAGCCATGGCTTTAGCATTTCTGAGGGCCCAGTTCTGACTCTAAGGGTTCTGTAATCCAGCCTCCAGCCTCCTTTAGTGAGACCCACACTTCTAGGATCCTACAGAGCAGGGCCTGTGTGAGTTCTCTGTGGCTTCTCTAACAGAGGACCGCATGTTGGGAGATTTAAAGCCACAGGAGTTCATCCTCCCCCGGTCCTGGAGACCAGACCCCTGAGACCAAGGTGGCGCAGGGCTGAGGTCCCTCCAGAGGCTCCAGGATGGGGTCCTTCCTGCCTTCTCCAGCCTTGGGGCTCCAGGTTTCCGGGATTGGGGCTCCTCCCTTCCACCCCTGCCTCCATCCAGGATAAGGTTAGGGTTAGGGTTAGGGT
>NW_024070196.1:71933802-71971269 GCF_014754425.2 Oryx dammah | reverse complement strand
CAAAGTTCCATCTAGTCAAAGCAATGGCTTTTCCAGTAGTCATCTATGGATGTGAGAATTGGACTATAAAGAAAGCTGCTGCTGCTGCTAAGTCACTTCAGTCGTGTCCGACTCTGTGAGAGCCCACAGACCGTGGCCCACCAGGCTCCCCCGTCCCTGGCATTCTCCAGGCAAGAACACTGGAGTGGGTTGCCATCACCTTCTCCAATGCATGAAAATGAAAAGTGAAAGTGAAGTTGCTCAGTCGTGTCCGACTCTTAGTGACCCGCATGGACTGCAGCCTACCAGGCTCCTCTGCCCATGGGACTTTCCAGGCAAGAGAACTGGAAAGAAAGCGGAGTGCCGAAGAGTTGATGCTTTTGAACTGTGGTGTTGGAGAAGACTCTTGAGAGTCCCTTGGACTGCAAGGAGATCCAACCAGTCCATTCTAAAGAAGATCTGTCCTGGGTGTTGTTTGGAAGGACTGATGCTAAAGCTGAAACTCCAATACTTTGGCCACCTCTTGCAAAGAGTTGACTCACTGGAAAAGACTCTGATGCCGGGAAGGATTGGGGGCAGGAGGAGAAGGGGATGACAGAGGATGAGATGGCTGGAGGGCATCACCGACTCAACGCACATGAGTTTGGGTAAACTCTGAGAGTCGGTGATGGACAGGGAGGCCTGGAATGCTGCAGTTCATGGGGTCACAAAGAGTCGGACACGACTGAGCGACTGGACTGAACTACCTGCATACAGGGTTCTCAGGAGGCAGGTCAGGTGGTCTGTTTTTCCATCTTTTTAAGAATTTTCCACAATTTGTTGTGATCCACACAGTCAAAGTCTTTGGCATAGTCATTAAAGCAGAATTAGATGTTTTTCTAGAACTCTCTTGCCTTTTTTATAATACAACAAATGTTGGCAATTTGATCTCTTGTTCTTCTGCCTTTTCCAAATCCAACTTGAACATCTGAAAGTTCACAGTTTACACACTGTTGAAGCCTGGCTTGGAGAATTTTAAGCATCACTTTACTAGCGTGTGAGATGAGTGCAATCGTGCAGTAGCTGGAGCATTCTTTGGCATTGCCTTTCTTTGGGATTGGAATGAAGACTGACCTTTGGCAGTCCTGTGGCCACTGCTGAGTTTTCCAAACTTACTGTCACATTGAGTGCAGCACTTTCACAGCATCATCTTTCAGGATTTGAAAGAGCTCAGCTGGAATTCCATCACCTCCACTAGCTTTGTTTGTAGTGATGCTTCCTAAGGCCCACTTGACTTCACATTCCAGGATGTCTGGCTCTAGGTGAGTGATCACACCACCGTGGTTATCTGGGTCATGAAGATCTTTTTTGTATAGTTCTCCTGTGTCTTCTTGCCACCTCTTCTTAGTATCTTCTGCTTCTGGTAAATAAAGAAACCCATAAGGAAATCATCTCCGGAAAATATAGTCAGATTGTGCAGCTTAATATCAAAAATACAAACAACTCAAGGAAACTATGTGCCTAAGATCAAAAAAGGACATTTCTGTGATGGAGTCGTACATACTGCCATTAGGCACATGAAAAGATGCTCCCAGCATCACTAATTATTGAAGAAAGGCCAATCAAAAGTTCAGTGAGGCATCCCCTCACACCGGTCACGATGGCCATCTCCAACCATCTCCAACAATACATGCCGGAGAGGGTGTGGAGAGAAGGGAGCCTCCTGCCCTGTTGTTGAGAATGTCTGCTGGCACCTCCACTGGGGAGAAGGGTCTGGAGGCTCTTGAAAAAGTGAAACACAGAAGTGCCTTAGAGCCCAGCAGCCCCGAGCCTGGGCAGAGACCTGGGCACAACCAGCATTTTAAACACAAGGGTAGCCCTGTGATCACGGCTGCGCTAGGTGCCGCAGTCAAGACACGGAGCCACCTAAGCGTAGAGGGACTGCTGGGTGGATTCCGAGGGTGGGGCAACACTGCTCAGCCGTAACAGGGGAGGGAATCGTGCCGCGTCGAGCCGCCAGGGAGAAGCAGAGACGGTCCCACCAAGGGGACTGAGGGAGACAATGAGAGACGAGGGTCATGGGGTATCACTTCCAGTTAAATCGAAAAACAGACAGAAATGAGCTTCTTTAACAAACAGAAACAACCTCACACACTTCGAAGAGAAACTTAGGATCACCAAAAACAAAAGGTGTGGGGCAGGGAGAAATGAGCTGTTTCAAAATAACATATGCACACCACCATTTGTAAAACAAGCCACAAGGACCCACAGTGTAACACAAGCCACCTCAATCAACACTCTCCAATAACCTCTGTGGGAAAAGAAATCAAAAAATAATGTAAACATGTCTATATATAAATGACTCAGGTTGCTGTAGATTGAAAAAAAAAAAAACACAACATTGCAATCCACCTACATGTGCTCAGACGCTCGGTTGTGTCCGACTCTTTGTGACCCCATGGACTGTTGCCTGCCAGGATACACTCCGATTAAAATGATCGGGTAAAAACAGAAAAAAATAAAGAAAAAAGTGCTGATTCTGTTTCCCTCAGGCCATGGTGACCTGGGCTGGACCAGAGTCGCCCCCCTGGAGCCTGGGCAGGCCTGGGTCCCCAGTCTGCAGTGTTGGGGACTGAGGGAGCTGGCGAATAACGAGGTGACTATCCTGATTCGCCTTTACCCCACAGCGAATCCCCAGGTGCCAAAGCACCACCCCGGCGCCCTGCCCCTACACTGCGGCCCTCTCCCATCCGCTTGGAAACAGGATACAAATAGGGTGCCAGGGGCTCACCCCACGTTCACCCTGGGCCCCACCCACAGGGGCCGCAGCTGTCTTCAGGTGGGCCATGGAACAAAACTCCTGTGCGTCCATGTGGCCCAGGCTCAGCCTCCAGGCAGGGGCGGGTCAGGGAGGCGGGCTCGGCCTTCCCCCAGTGAGAAGTGGAATCTTTCCAGCCATATATCTGGAAATAAGGATGTCACAGTCATCAGAGATTGCAGCCCTCCAAGGTGAGCTGGTGAGCCCTCAGGGCACTCAGGAGGGAGAAGAGTACCCGCAATCTAGCAGGAGATAGACCAGACAACAGTGGTCATGCATGGATGTGAGAGCGGGATTCCAAAGAAAGCTGAGCGTCACAGAATTGATGCCTTTGAAGTGTGGTGTTGGAGGAGACTCTTGAGAGTCCCTTGGACTGCAAGGGGATCCAATCAATCCATCCTAAAGGACATCAGTCCTGAATGTTCTTTGGAAGGACTGATGCTGAAGCTGAAGCTCCAATACTTTGGCCACCTGATGCAAAGAACTAACATATTGGAAGACTCTGATGCTGGGGAAAATTGAAGGCAGGAGGAGAAGGGGACGACAGAGGATGAGAAGGTTGGATGGCATCACCGACTCAATGGACATGAGTTTGAGTAATCTCCGGGAGTTGGTGATGGACAGAGAGGCCTGATGTGCTGCAGTCCATGGGGTCACAGAGTCAGACACAACTGAGCAACTGAACTGAACTGAAAACCAGTCAGTCTTAAGGGAAATCAACCCTAAATACTCATTGGAAGGACTGATGCTGAAGCTGAAGCTCCAATACTTTGGCCACCTGATGCAAAAAGCCAATTCATTAGAAAAGATCCTGATGCCGGGAAAGACTGAGGACAGGAGGAGACAGGGGTGACAGAATAAGATGGCTGGATGGCATCGCTGACTCCATGGACATGAGTTTGAGCAAACTCCACGAGATAATGAAGGACAGGGAAGCCTGGTGTGCTGCAGTCCGTGGAGCTGAAGAGTCAGACACAACTGACAGAACGAACAACAAGAACAAACCAGCCATCAAGCTGCAGCTGCTTTTAGTGAGGCCGCGCAGTCGTGTCCGACTCTGTGCAACCCCGTGGACGGCAGCCCACCAGGCTCCTCCGTCCCTGGGATTCTCCAGGCAAGAACACTGGAGTGGGGTGCCATTTCCTTCTCCAGGGGATCTTCCCGACCCAGGGATTGAACCCAGGCCTCCCACATTGCAGGCAGACGCTTTAACCTCTGAGCCACCAGCGAAGCCCATTTTTAAGGTGAGCCCAAGGTACCTCAGGAGGTGAAAAACACAGGATACTGGCCCAGGATAGTTCAGTTCAGTTCAGTCGCTCAGTCATGTCCGACTCCTTGCAACCCCATGAATCCCAGCACGCCAGGCCGCCCTGTCCATCACCATCTCCCGGAGGTCACTCAGACTCACGTCCATCGAGTCCGTGATGCCATCCAGCCATCTCATCCTCGGTCGTGCCCTTCTCCTCCTGCCCCCAATCCCTCCCAGCATCAGAGTCTTTTCCAATGAGTCAACTCTGCATGAGGTGGCCAAAGTACTGGAGCTTCAGCTTCAGCATCATTCCTTCCAAAGGAATCCCAGGGCTGATCTCCTTCAGAATGGACTGGCTGGATCTCCTTGCAGTCCAAGGGACTCTCAAGAGTCTTCTCCAACACCACAGTTCAAAAGCATCAATTCTTTGGCCCTCAGCCTTCTTCACAGTCCAACTCTCACATCCATACATGACCACTGGAAAAACCATAGCCTTGACTAGACGGACCTTAGTCGGCAAAGTAATGTCTCTGTTTTTGAATATACTATCTAGGTTGGTCATAACTTTTCTTCCAAGGAGGAAGCGTCTTTTAATTTCATGGCTGCAGTCACCATCTGCAGGGATTTTGGAGCCCCCAAAAATAAAGTCTGACATTGTTTCCACTGTTTCCCCATCTATTTCCCATGAAGTGATGGGACCAGATGCCATGATCTTCGTTTTCTGAATGTTGAGCTTTAAGCCAACTTTTTCGCTCTCCTCTTTCACTTTCATCAAGAGGCTTTTGAGTTCCTCTTCACTTTCTGCCATAAGGGTGGTGTCATCTGCATATCTGAGGGTATTGATATTTCTCACGGCAATCTTGATTCCAGCTTGTGTTTCTTCCAGGATAGCTGAAATGTAAATGAAAGAAACTATTTCAGTGAGGCCAGACTCTTGCCTCTTCCCACACATAGAGAAACACTAAATTCCTTAACTTGGGATATCTGCTTTTCTCTGCTTAACAGTCATCTTTCGATGTTAGACTCCCTGCCCGTGGTTGCAGAACTTCTTTGTGACCTGGCTCCCCTCCTCTGAGCAGTTCTCTCAGGGTCACTTGAGATGCTGTCTCCCGGGCTTTGAGTCCCAAAAGTTTCTGCTGAAGAAATGAGCTCTCAACTTTTGGGTCGTGGATGTTGTTTTAAGTCTGTGCTGCCATCCAGTGGAAGAATCCAGACCAAGCTGCCCTCTCAGGTCAGCAGAAATCCTGGGCCCGCAAAACGCGCATGCCGCCTCCAGTAAACTGAGGAGATTCAAACTAAACTCAAGCCAAATATCCCATGACTCCTCCAAAATAGTTATGGAACAACTAACTGGAAACTATATGAAATGAAATTACTGTAAATACAAACTTGAAAACTTTACACTAAATTCACTCAAACTGATTAAGACGTTTATAATACAAAATCATCAAAATTACAAAGAAACCAGAAAATCGGCATCATGTGGGATTTGAGTTTTAAGACACAAAAGCTAGTCCATGTGAGAGGAAACACTGTGAACTTCATGACGTTAAAGGCGTCTACTAAGAAAGGGACTGACTTTTTTTAAAAAAATGCACAGCCTGAGAGCTGCAAGTCAAGTTTTACTTGGGGCAAAATGAGGACTGCAGCCCTGGAGACAGCTCCGCAGGTAAGTCTGAGAGACTGCTCCAAAGAGAGGGCTGGGGGAGGGAGGCAAGGAGGTCAGTATATACATGTGATCTGGGTGAAAGGGAGATGCAAGCAATCAAGCACATATTTTTTTCAAATATGTGGTTTCTACCAGGTTTCTTCTGGTCTCATGAAGCCTGTGCTAGTCACGAGGAACAGTCAACACCATGAAGGGTTTCACTGCTTGTCTATAGATGAGGAGACACAAGAACTGGGATCATAAAATCAGCTCCTGAGAATGTCTATCTGAAGACTTATCCTGTTGGGTTCCCTCCCCCAACCCCACCCCAGCTCTGAGGGCCTCGTTCCTGCTCTCCACCTAGAATTCCTTTCAGGTCGGGTTAAAGGTCAGCAGCTGCAGCACGTGCTTTAATCCTCATGCAGGTAGATGGCGGCACCCACAGCAGGCGCCACTTTGTAGTGGACAGACATTATTCAGAAAGTCAAAAGACAAGACAAACTGTGAGGAAAGTATTTCTAAACCACATGTCCAAGAAAGGAGTCGGGTTCAAATGTCACCAAAAGAAGTGTGGTGGAGTCCAGCTACTCACCACCCAAACGCCCCATAAATAGCCCAGGTTGGTGGAAAGGAAAGTTTGCTTTATTTCAGGTGCCAGCAACCGGCGGGGGCAGGGGGGGGGTTGGAAATCTGTCCAGAGGGCCCTTTACCCCCGACAAGCAAGGGATGAGAGCTTTTATGGACAGAATGGGGGGGGGGGGGGCTACACGCAGAAAGAACACAGTCATCTCTAGTGGTCACCTACACCTGGTCATCAGTGGTCTGACCAGCATCATCTTGGTTGTTTTCGCTACTTCATCTTCAGGCCCAGGGTCCATTTGTTCCCATTTCTTGGCAGTCAGTTCTCAGAATTGTGGCAGCTCCTGTCCTGGGTTCAGCCTGATCGTCATGCAGTGACCTTCTCTTCCTGGGGTTTCAGTGTCTGCAAGACAGTTCACAGGGTATGGCTCAGAATACTGTCTATAGCCCTCGAGAAGTGAGTGAAGGTCCTTGACTGTGCTTAATGACTACATTACTGTTATTTAGGCTCCTTTGGTTGTTTTCCTTTGTTTCAGCATTTCTCATCTCTCTAGTGAAACTTATTCTTTGCCTAGTTTTCCACAGACTAAAGGCAGGCAGGGGACATGGTGGGGGCAAGCAAGGACTATAGGGTCCTGCTCCATTTCAGAAACAGACAGAAACCTCTAAAACAAACCCATGTTAGAAAAAGGGTCAGGATCAGACAGACACCTGGCCAAAAACAGACTCGCACGTAGTGAAAATCATACAAAAATATCATACTACTAGGGAATTACAAATTAAAATCATGAGGTATCACAGCACACCTATTAGGACTGCTAAACTTCAAATATACGACCATATCAACCGCTAGAGGGTGAGGAACAACAGGAACCTCCCTCAGTGCTGGTGGGATGTAGGTACAACCACTTCGTAAGACAGCTGGGAGGTGTTTTCTAAAGCTAAACAACACGATCCAACAATCATGCTTTCACTTTTTAGTTAACTGCTTTGAAAATCTATCTCCAAATTCAAACAAGAATGCAGTTACACCCAGCAGCACTACTCATAATAGGTTGGGTGCAGAGCCAGCCGCAGGGTAAGGGGCGAGGCGGGGTAAGGGGCGGGGCGGAGGGTAAAGGGCGGGGCGGCAGGGTAGGGGCGGGCTGTGGGCGGGGCGGAGGGTGGAGTGAGCGGGGCGTAGAGTGAGGGGCGGGGCCCGGGGTAGGGGCGGGGCCAATGCGGGCTGCTCCTCGGAGCCTCCTCCAGGGCAGAGCCGGCCTTCTTCCGGTGAGGCAAGAGCGGGCCGCGGTTTGTCCGGAACTGTTGGGAAAGGGGGCGTGGCGCGCCGCGCTGCGCTCTGACGTGACGCGACCGCGACGCCTGCGCTGCGGCCGGCGGCGCGGGCGCCATGGAGCGCTGCTCGGGCGCTTTGGAGGAGGCGGCGGACGGGGCCCGGCAGCAGGAGCGGCACTACCAGCTGCTGTCGGCGCTGCAGGGCCTGGTCAAGGAGCTGCCCAGGTGCGCGGCCGCTGGGGCGGGCGGGCCGGGGGGCCGGGCGGGCGGGCCGCGGGCTCACCGCGCTCCGCCCGCAGCTCCTTCCAGCAGCGCCTGTCCTACACCACGCTAAGCGACCTGGCCCTGGCGCTGCTCGACGGCACCGTGTTCGAGATCGTCCAGGGGCTGCTGGAGATCCAGCACCTCACCGAGAAGAGCCTGTACAACCAGCGCCTGCGGCTGCAGAACGAGCACCGAGGTGCGCGGGGGCGGGGGCGGCCTGCCCGGGCTGCTGGGTCCCGGGCGGAGCCCTTCCCCGGGTTCCGCTCGGCAGCAGCCCCCGAAATCGACCTCATTGAGGGCGCGGGGCTTGATGACAGATGGGGTCCAGTCAACTTCACTTTGTCAGTTGCAGTGTCACCTTCGCGCGGGACCCGCAGAGACGCTCTCACCCACCCCCAGGCGAGATCCGTGGCAGTAGGCCGCCCGCAGCGTTGGCAGGCTTGCAGCGCCCGATAGGGCCCGTTCCCCCTCCAAGGCGCATCAGGTTCCCATGCACGGAGCCCCGAAGCACCCTCTGGGCTCTGAAAACTCGTCCCCTGGAGCCACACGCTGGGCAAAACCTCCTGAGCCGTGGCCCCTCCCAGGCATCCCTGCAGGGGTGGGAGGGGCCTCCGGAGCTCCTTCCAGCGGGGTATGCCGGGCCGCTCTTCCGGCTCCCTCAGATTTCTCATCTTTGTCCTTTTATTTTTACCCAACTTTATTTTAAAAATAAACAGGGAAGTTGAAAGTACACTATAATGAATACCCATACGTTCTCCAGCTCCACTCAGTAATTGAAGTTTTGACAAAGTTCTTTTTGTCCATCAGTGTATGCAACACCACATGACTTCCCCAGAAGCCCTCAGCATTCCTCTAGACCAAGGTTTTCAGTAGCAACACTGCTAGAATCTGTGGCTGGACAGGTCTTCATAGTTCTTTGCAAAACATTAGACAGCATCCCTGGCTTCTATACTAGACGAGAGTGGCACCTTCCCCCAGAGCCGACGGCCAAGAATGTCTCCAGACACCCTTGGGGTCAGCCTTGGTCCAGTGTTAGAACCAGCGATCTAGAACAAGAACACTGCTGTGTAACCACAATGGATAGAAATCAGTCATTCCAGGGTGTGTTCTGACGCTCGGACACACCAACACTTGTCTCAGATTATCCACTGACAAGGATCCAGTGTGTGGTTGTGCATTGCGGTTTGGCCTCTGCTTCTGAAAGAATTCCCACCATTCACTGTGGTGCTGACTTTTTGAAGAGTCCAGGGCATTCTGCCTTAGAACATCCCCACTCTGAACCAAATGGACTGCCTCACGCTGACATCGTCTCTCCCTGTCTGCCTTCTGTGCTCCCTGTGACCTGGACAGCGTGATGATACGCCCACTAAATGTTTGTGGTGACATGAGGTTCCTTCCCTGTGGGGCGGGTTTGATGGACGTCTGTCTCCGGATGAGTGTATCTCTGCCAGGAATGGTTGTTGGGTTTTGTCAAAGCTTTTTTTCTGCATCTTTTGAAATGATCAAGTGGCTTTTTGGTGACTAGAGTGAATTAACAGTATTTTTTAAATCCCTGGGATAAACAGCATTGCTGGGATAAATCCTACTTGGTCATCATGTCCTTGGGCCCCCTTGGGTCTGTGCCACACTACTCCCTTGGGAGCTGTGGACACGGTGTGCAGGGTGGCTCCGCCCCTCCGCCAACCAAGGACAGCAGAGGAGGAGTGACTGCCGTGCCCTGGAGCAGAGGCCATCCTGCTTGTGCCCCTTTCCCAGGCCTTTGCCTGCATGGTCTCTGGGACATCTCAGTGGATATCCCAAGGGTGATAGGCAGGTCGTGCCGGACTCCTAGCCTGTAGCCACGTAGGCCTAGAAACCTCCATCCCCATCTTCCAATTCCCTGTGCTCAGGCTGTGGCCCTGGCTCCACCCTCACCCCGCATGCCTGGCCTCCCCCTCCTCTAGGACCCTGGAGCCCTGCTGCTGCAGACCACCATACCCTGGGTGAGGGCAGACCCGAGTGGGCTGGGCGCTGCATGTCCAGAGCTCCGCCCAGCACCCGGTTCAGGCCTCCACCACATGCCCACTGCTGGCCTGCTGCCTGTGGTGCTGGGACAGCGGGAGCACGCCCTCGCCTCCTCAGCCCTCACCCGCCGCCACCTGACGGTGCCTCTCTGGTCTCGTCCTCTCCCAGTGCTCAGGCAGGCGCTGCGGCAGAAGCACCAGGAAGCCCAGCAGGCCTGCCGGCCCCACAGCCTGCCTGTGCTCCAGGCGGCCCAGCAGCGTGAGCTCGAGGTAGGGGTGTGGGCATGGGGCCCTCCTGCACTCTGCTGACAGGGCCATGTGGAGGGGATCGAAGTGGCGTGGGAGCCGGCCTGGGCCACAGCCTGGGCTGGGCCGCGAGGGCCTGACAGGCCCACGTGTCGCTCTTTGGGCAGGTGTGCTTAGCACGGGCACCACAAAGGCCTGACGCTCTTCGCTGGGGGGTGTGCATTCGGCACGGGCGAAGAGTGTGTGGTGCCCTCACGCCCTCCACCTGCTCCCTCAGACCACAGCTCCTCAGCCTGGGCCTGTGCAGGGCAGGTATGAGTGTGGGCCACTGGGCCCCATGGCCATGGGGACGCGAGAACAGTGGTGGGAGGATGGAGCCACCAAGTCCTGTTCCCAGGTGGACAGGAACAACCCGGAGGCCCACCCACAACCAAGAACCCCCAGGGGAGGGTGCACGCCCCAGACCGGCACAGGGTCCCAAGGCAGCCCCAAGCCAGGGCTGCAGGAAGGAGGTGCTGAGCGGGGCAATGGCAGCTGTAGTGGGAGGAGACGCGCAGAGGCTGAGACGGCGGTCAGCTGGACAGCCAGCAGGGGTGGGACCGGCGTCTGGCCGCTTGTGGGGGTTAGTGCCAGGTGGCACCCGGCAGAGCAAAGGGAAGACACCCGGCGGGAGGTGGGGAAGAAGGGTGCTGGGAGCAGGTCTCTGTGTGGGAGGGTCATGGGTGCAGTGCCTACACCATCCTTAAGTCCTGAAGCTGGAGCAACTGGGGAGGGGAGAGGGGCCGGAGGTGGCAAGCCAGGAGTGTGTCTGCGGCATTGTGGGCGGACAGGAGGCTGAGCCCTGAGCCGCCCTCTCCGTGGCAGGCGGTGGAGCACCGGATCCGTGAGGAGCAGCGGGCGATGGACCAGAAGATCGTGCTGGAGCTGGACCGGAAGGTGGCAGACCAGCAGAGCACCCTGGAGAAGGCGGGGGTGGCTGGCTTCTACGTGACCACCAACCCGCAGGTCAGTGCCGTGGGCCCCGCCCGGCACAGCCTAGGGGCTACTGGTCCCCAAAGGCCACATCCCCTCTGGGGGTCTAGCTGGCCGCCGGGGGGCCTCTGCCGCCAGAGGACAAGCCAGCTGCCTGCAGGCCATCGCCCACCTTGCTCAGGCCTGCTGTGCCCCACAGGGCCCTCATCCGCGGCTCCCTGCCTCCCTGCGTACCTCCACGTGTGCCAAGCCAGGGCAGCGGCAAACCCTGCTGTGGGCCAAGTCCCAGCTTCAGCCCCTTTCTGGCAGGCAGTGGCCAGACTCCCCCCACAGGCTCCCTGCCTAGTGCCCCCTCAACCCTCCTGGTTGCCTCGAGTGCCTGGGAAAAGGAGGCTGCTTCCCTGGGCTCTGCCAGGGCTGAGGCGGACCCCCTGGTCCCATCTGCACCCCAGGAGCTGACCCTGCAGATGAACCTCCTGGAGCTCATCCGGAAGCTGCAGCAGAGGGGCCGCCAGGCAGGGAAGGCGGCCCTGTGAGCACTGCCCCGTCCCGCAGTGACCACAGGCAGCGGACAGCCCCTGGCACTGGTCTTCCTGAAGCCTGGCCACCACCCTCCCAGCGGCCTGCAGGAAGGGCACCCTGTGAGGAGAAGCCAGGTGGACCACACCGCCCTTGCCCCCGACCCGGGCTGGTGAGGGCGGGCAGGCAAAGGGCACTGTGGACCCAGCTGTCTGGCTGCCTGCCCTGGCCTACCTCTTGGCCCCTCCCTCGGTAGGTGCAGCCCCTGAGAGGGACAGGCTCCCAAACTGCGTGACCCCGAGAAATAAAGCTGCCTCAGCGTGGCCTGCACATGGCTTGTGTGACACTCTGCGGAGCCTGTCGTGACCGGGCCCACACAGCCCTCGTCTGGGGCCTCTGTGGTCTACGGAAGTTAGAAGACGCCCCCACCCCCCCCCCCCCCGCCACGGGGCCCCCCACCGGCCAGTCCCAGGGCACTCGGGCCGCAGTCAGCCTGCTCCGTGGCCGTCAGAGCTGCAGGAGCCTGGTGGGGGTCACTGGGGGGCAGGGGTGAAGGGCACGGGGCAGAGAGGGTCTCAGGGGAGAGACCAAGGCCGGGCAAGCACACCTGCCCATCGGAGCGTGCTGTCGGCATTGCTCCGAGCCCAGCTCTGGGGCTGGGGTCGGGGGTGTCCAGGGCCCCGCCTGGCCAGGTCTGCACGGAGGGCCTAAGGCTGGAGTGGCTGAACCCGACCCTGAGGCCGCTGGGGCATCAGAGCCACTCCCTCGGCCGCAAGCGAGGGCTTGATGCTGTAGAAAAGTGGTTTATTGACAGGCCAGCTTCCGCAGCCAGCCGCTGCTCAGGGCGCCCAGGGCTGGACTCTGGGGAAGGTGGTTCTTAAGGTCCAAGGTCGTGTGGGTGGGTAGGGCAGTTCCTGACGGCTCCCAGCTCTTCTGGCACGTGTGGGCCTCAGCCCTCATGAGCAGAGCAGGGGCCTGCAGGCTCTCCCAGCTCTGGGTGTAAAAGGTGATCGGTGTGAGGCTGGGATTGGCCGGAGCCCCGGGAGGTCGCCGCCCGGGTGTGGGTGCAGGTGGCCTAGGCAGGCTGGTGGAAGAGGCTGCCGGCGCCGAGCCTCCGCTTGAGCTCCTGCCACAGCAGCTGCCGCTCCCGCTGAGCCCCCTTCATGACCCCGCTGTTCTCTAGGGCGCGGCGGGACAGGTAGGGCAGCACCTCCATCACGGGCCCGTAAGGGACATACTTGTACACCGGGAAGCCTGCCTGGCCTGCACGCAGGGGCAGGAGTGGTGAGGCCCCGCCCCCAAGGAGGCCCCACCCCGCCCCTCGCGATACAGCTCCGCCCCGAGGCCTGACCCACCCCCAGGGAGACCCAGCTCCGCCCCCCGCACCCCAGCCCTGCACCCGGGAGGCCCAGTTCTGCCCCCACACCCCAGCCCTGCACCCTGGAGGCCCAGCCCCACCCCTGCACCCTGCCCCGCCCCCAAGGAGGCCCCAGCTCTGCCCCCACTCCCCAGCCCTGCACCAGCCCCACCCCGAGGAGGCCCCTCACCCAGCGGGAAGCTGATCTGGTCGCACATGCCCAGAAGCTGTCCAAAGTACACCTGGCGGTCGGCAGGGTGCAGGCCCAGCTCCTCCATCCTGTAAATGGGCAGGGAGCGGGCTGAGCCCCTCACCCCAAGAACCCTACCCGCAGGGTAGGGTGAGGGCACAGGCTCTGTCCTGCCTACTGCAGGCCTCCGCCCAGCTGCTCCTGCTGCGGGCCAAGGCCACCAAGTGTCCCCTGCCCCAGCCAGCCTCCCCTCCTGCTGTGCTTGCCCCCAGCTGCCCAGAGAGGCAGACTCACCCAGCAGCGGGCCCTCCCACCAATCCCTCCTCAAGCCCTCGGTACCAATGCTGTTCCCAGCCCCACAACCCTGCCACCAGCCCCTCACCCTCCCCTCGCTGGCTGCCCTGTGCACACTGCAGTCACCAGCCACTGGTGGCCACTGAGCCTCTGGAGGATGGATGGTCTGAGCTGAGATGCACTGCACACGTCAAACACACATGGGCCTCTGAAGACAGTGTGCAAACAGAATGCGGAGTACCTCACTGCTGTTTGGGGTATGTGGGGTTAATTGGAATGTGTCAAATTCAACTTCTGTTTTCTAAGGTGACTGCAAAGCGTTGGGATCAATGCCCGTGGCTCACATTTCTCCTAGTGCCGCTCACACACTAAGGTGGGGCCCCAGGTTCGGTCCACACCCTCCCTACTCTCACTTCCACTCGTAGGATCTTTAAAAAATCCCCAGGGTTCGAAACACTTATGCACTGGTGATGCTCACACTTTACCTCTGGCTCCTGACCAGGCAGATCCGCAGCCACCACCCTCCCTCCACCTGGGTCCTCACGCCCACCCCGGCTGGGCCCGTCACGGGACCCCCACCCCGTCCCTGGAGCCCACCACCACCCTTCTCGCTGTCTCAAGGCCCCACTCCAGGCTCCCAGAGCACTCAGTGTACCTCGCCCTGGACATCCCACAGACCCTTCTCTCCCTCGCCCGGGGCTGGGCTCCGAGGTCGAGCCCCAGTCTGGGAACAGGCAAGTGGCATCGTGTGAAATCTGCCCCTCCCCACCCCTCGCTGCAGCTCCTTCCATGCCAGCCCATGCCCACAGCCATGTGACTGCAGCTGCCCCAGCACAGGAGAGGCTCTCCGTCCACCCGGCAACACCTGAGCTGGGCCTGACTCATTCTGGCCCACAGACCTACAGCAAGCGTGACGCGGGCAAGGGCCTGCTCTCTCCAGGTCTTCTGGAAGCCTGAGGC
Organism: Oryx dammah; assembly: GCF_014754425.2. Taxonomy (NCBI): domain Eukaryota; kingdom Metazoa; phylum Chordata; class Mammalia; order Artiodactyla; family Bovidae; genus Oryx; species Oryx dammah. The sequence goes on along the minus strand of NW_024070196.1, from coordinate 71,956,937 downwards.
CACCTGGTAGAAGCCTGAGCTAGCCTGCTGGACACCCGACCTGGGGGCCAGTGCCCTTCGCTGCCCTGGCCACAGATGAAGCCGTTCAGGGCCGACAGGACCCCAGCTGACCACGGACGCAGGACAACCCCAGACCAGGCCCACTCACCCTGCTGGCTCACAAAACACTGCGCAGGCCCCCAAGCTGTGGATGGGCTCATGACTTGGCCAAACCTAACCCAGGCTCTCTTACAGGGTCCCTAATATGTGGCACCAGAGACCACAGCGCTTCCCCGGGAAGTCCAGCCCAAGCTCTTCCAGGCCCAGGGCCCCTGGAGCAGGACACAAGACGCCAGCCTGCCTGCAGGGCAGAGGCTCCCCCAGAATGGCCTGGCCAAGCTGCGGGGCCTGGGACGGCAGGGCACCCGGGTCAGGGAAGCTGCGTCTAGGGCTGCAGGACTAGGCCAAGATGGGAGGTCAGCACAGCTCCCGTGGAACAATCCAGAAGCTAGGAGAAAGGAGGCCTTCTGTGGACAGTAACACCTTCAGCAGTCTCATGGTCCTTGCCTAGTCAGGCTGAGAGGACCGGCCTGGGACCAAAAGCTGAAGTGCAAAAGGGCAGCCACAGGCGGCTGAGACTGTGACGGGGACCGAAGGAGGTGGGCGCCGGCAGGGCCTCTGTGAGCACCATCGGGGTGGGGGGGCCCTGGGCACAGAGGGACCACCCTCAATCAAGGCTCCAGCACAAAATTGTGTTTTAAGCCTAAGCAAAAACCAGCTTTTAAAATTGCAACTCAATCCAGTGTTCCTTCCAAAGTCAAGGAAGCCAGAACTCATCTCCCCTGGGTACAGAAGGGTGCCCCTGGCCACCCCACATCCAAGGATGTGGCAGGGTGTCCAAGGAGGCCCCAGGGAGTAAGGGAAGAAGGTGGAAGAGCCCACCCAGCCAGGAGGCCAGTCAGAGCCCCCCACCCCACCCCAAGGAAACACCTGACCGCCCCCCCCACAGGACTCCAGAGGCTGCTCTGGCCGCCCCGCGGCCTCCACGCTCCTGTTCCCAGCCAGGTGGCTGCAAGGGCAGGCGTCAGAAACCGTGGCTCTGAGCTGCAGATTCAGGCTGCGTAAAAGCAGCCTTTGGCAGGAGAAGACCAAGCAGGACATTGCTGAACCACTCAAGACAACCAGTCACCCCAGGCAGCACCAGCAAGTGCCCCGGGCACACTCCGGCACCTCCAGTACCCAGGCCCTGGCTAGGGGTGCCCGCTGTGGGAGAGGGGCCCGCCTTACTCCTGGGGAAGGCCCAGGCCAGCCAGGCCACCACACACCCAGCTTCCTGTGGGGTGGGGGGAGGAGCCAGAACCCCTGGTGGGGTCCACGTTCGGTCAAGATATGAGATAAGAGAACACAGGGTGGGGACTCGCCCATGGTTAGGACGCGGCACCTCTGCCACCAGGTGGACAGCTGTGATCCCTGTTAGGGACTAAGGCGCTTCCCCGATGGCTTAGCAGGTAGAGAACCCACCCACAGCGCAGGAAACACAGGAGGCCAGGGTTCCACCCCAGGGTCGGGAAGGCCCCTGGGAGAGGAAATGGCCACCCACTCAAGCACCCTTGCCTGGAGAGTCCCACGGACAGCGGGGCCTGGCGGCCCGCAGTCCATGGGGGTCACAAAGAGGCGGACACGACTTAGCGGCTAAGCACTCACTGGGGAACTAAGATCCCACAAGTCACAAATCAATGCCAAAAAGAATAAAAAGGAATGTATTTCACCTCATTCCTCTCTGTGATTTACAAGGCTGCCCCATGGGGACACAGACCACGTTAAATCCCAAGCGCAGTTTAAAGTGCCGTGAAGCTGCCTATAAGCGAGGCGACACGTCTCAGGTCGCCGACGTTTCACGCTGTGTGAATCGCCTGATGACACTTACTTTGAATCAGAACCTGAGGAAGTCGGGTATTAACGCTAAAAGCCAAAGGAACTGCAGGCAGCCTTTCTGCTACTGCAGCGAGATGCCCAGCTGGGCCAGGGGGTCCGGGGGCCACAGATGTCCCCCGAAGCCCTGCCTGCCTCACGCTTCCAGCGCAGCCCAGGGGTGGGGCGGGGGGCAGGACCCACCTGCGCAGCGTGAAGCGCACGGTGCCTTCATTGTGCGAGGCCACCATCACCGCGGCCCTGGCGTTGTGCTTCAGCTCCTCCAGGACGTAGTCCAGGCACCTGAGTGGGGAAACGTCAGCCGGGACCGCACAGCCCCCTGGGGGCAGAGGCCACGGGCCACCTGGGGTTCTGGGACCACGGGGAGGAGCGAGTGTCCCGCTCAGCTGGGATCGTGCGTCCAAGAGCACGGAGGCCGGCCCCCTGAGACGCCCGGAGCCCTGCCCCCTGGGAGCCGGGCGCCGCCCACCTGTGGTACACAGCGCTGGTGGCCTCGTACGTGGGGTTGATGGGGTCCTCGTAGCCCACCTCCAGCGCGCGGGCGCGCTCCTGGGCCATGTATGCACCGCGCACCAGCTTTGCCCCGAAACACCAGCCCTCCCGGCGAGCCAGCTCCACATCCAGGGTGACGTTGTCATAGGCATCCTGCGGGCCGCACCAGAGGTCAAGGACGACCGGGATGGGGCCCCCTCCAGCCTGTGTCCCCCAGCAGAGCCCCCCTGGGGCCTGGGTGCCCCCAGCGTGTAGCCAGCAGCTGTGGCCACTTGGCGGGGGCTCTGCAAGCCGTCAGCACCTGCCGGGACCCCACCACCCACGTGCCCTGTCCCCAAAGCCCCAACGCCAACCTCCGGCCCCTCCAAACACCCAGCTGGGCCCCGAGCGGCCAGTCAGGGTTTGCACCAGGGTCCCTGAAGCACAGGCCCAGAGCCTGCGTCGACACTTGGAGAGAACCAAGCTGCAAAGGGCCAGAGAAGACAGCCACTCAAAACCTGGGGGTTGAAGCACTTTAAGGGGACTCAGAAAGCTGCTCCATCCCTGCTCCTGCGGCCCCTCCTCCCCCAGCGAGGGGCGGGCGGGTGCACACCCTGAGGTAGCACTGGAACGTGTTGAAGACGAGCGGCCTCTCCGTGTTGAACCTGCGCTGCATCTCCAGCGTCAGGCGGCTGATGGCTGGCTGGAAGTAGGTCTGCTCCGCGTCCACCATCAGCCGCACACCCACCTGGCTGGCTTTCTGAGGGACGCAGGGGAGGGGATCTGTGTGGGCACAGGTGAACGGGCGCCCCCGACCCCACTGCGTCCCAGGCGGCCCCTCCTACCCAGCACGTCCTGGGGCACCGCCCCCCGGGCCCCCGCGCGGGCCCCCCCCCCCGGCCCCCGCCCATCCCCGGGCGCCCCCCCCCCGACCCCAGCATCTCTGGGGCACCCCCATCCCGACCCCAGCACGTCCTGGGGCACCCCCCGACCCCAGCGCATTCTGGGGCACTCACTTGACCCCTGCGCATCCAGGGTGCCCCCCAAACCCCAGCACACCTTGGGGCACCCCCCAACCCCAGGATGTCCGGGGCGACCCCCGACCCCAGTGCATCCCGGGCGCCCACCTTGGCCAGCACGTCCATCCTCTGCAGCATACGTGTCATCTGCCCCTCCTCCTCCTCTGTGAACTGCGACAGCAGGGGCTCCAGCCGTCCCGTCTGGGGGTCAGGGCCATCCGGTCACGGCGGGCTCCATGCCTGGGGCCCCTAGGCCAGCACGGCCTGCTCCCACGGGCGCCCTCCACAGAGCCTCCCGACATCCCGGGCCTGGCGCCCGGGCCCCTCTCCCCACCATGCCATGTCCACTGCCCAGGGTGAAGGCCACTGCCCTGCCCGGGGTCCCCCAGCCACCAGGGCCCAGGACCGCGCTGCCGCCGGGACACCGGCTCCCGTGCAGGCCCGGCCTGCCCCAAGGAGTCTGACCCCACACGAGGTGACCCCCACACCTCCCCGAGGAAACCCCAGCTCTGTGCGTGGGGGCCCCCCCACGATGACCCTGTGGGAACCGTGAGGCAGGGACCAGCTTGGCTGGGGCACGTCACCTGCATGTTGGGGACCACCAGGTGCCTGGAGAGCTCGGTCCTGCTGTCAATGAGGCTGCACCAGTCCAGCAGGTCCAGCGTGCTGCGGGAAGAGGCACCAGCAGTGGGCGGCAGCCTGACCACGGCTGCCAGTGCCCACCACACACCCAGGCCCCACAGCAGCCCCCTCCTTGCAGGAGTGCCCCCAGACCAACCCCCACCTTGAAACACAGATACAAATGGAAACAGTACATCCTCTGTTTATGAAACAGAAGTGAGACACAGACCCTTCGGAGGATCTCAGCTGCCCTCACCCTCCGCCCACCTGCCAGGCGGGTCCGGGACAGCGGGGTGTAGCACCCCCACTCGAGAACCCAGACAATTCCCTGGGAAGCTCTGGGGTTCGGGGGTCCCACAACCTAGCGGAGAGTTAGCAGGATCGGGAGAGGCCGGTGAGGCTCAGCCAGAACCCTGCCTGGACGCAGGCGGCCACCCCCGGGGACCTCAGGGGGGCTCTGCCTACCCAGACACGCCCAGTGTCTCCGCGGTGAACCAGTCCTCGATCTCCGCCCGGGACGCGATGCCCATCTTGACCACGCTTTCCTGCAGAAGCCGGGGTGGGGGGGTGTCGGTCCCTCCCCAGCTCCTTCCCAGCCCTTCTCACAAGCACCTCCTGCTCTGCCTGCTGGCCTGCGATGCCAGGCTGAGCTCCTCACACCAGCACGAGACCCAGCTATGTTCTGCCTTGGGTCTCCACTCCACAGACGGCCTCTCCCTGCCACCGGCCACCCCTCAAGGCTCCCCACATGCCTGCCCACCCCCTGCAGGGCCCCCCACTCCCACCCAGCGCCTGCCTGCCAACTCTCTCCCCGCCTGCACACAGGCCCTGGAGAAGTGACAGGATTCAGACACGGTCAGGCCTCCTGGGCAGGATTCCTCACGGCCCACCTGCCCACAGCCACCAGAGAGGGGCGCCCACCTGCAGCGTGGCCACCTCAAGCTTCGTGTCCACAGCAGCCAGCCCAGCCTTGCCCTGTTCAGCAGCCACGTGGTGGAAGAAGCGTCTCCACTTGGTCAGCACGTCTGAGAACTGCAGCTGTGGACGCCAGCCCTGAGCTTCCACCCGGGTGCCTGTGAGCCCCTCCCAGGACCCCCTGCAGCCCAAGCCCCCAAGCCCACCTGTGCACCCAGCTTCCGGCCTGAGGCCCCCAAGCCCACCCAAATGCACCCAGAGCCCAGGCACCGGTATGTGAGTGAAGGCACCTTCGCTTAACACTCGCGGTGCCCCACGTTCATACCAACCCTCTGCGGGTGCGGGGTGGGGTGGGGGCAGGGGGTTCTGACATTCACCAGAAACTGCGGTCTCCCCAAAGCCGTGAGCTTAATGGCTGAGAAGCCATCCTCGCTGGCTCCGCCTGTGGGAAGCCACAGGAAGAGCCATCAGGAAGAAGCCACCCCCAAGAGCCTTGGGGGCTAGGGGGACCCTGAGCCAGAACATGTGCCACTCCCGTCAGGACGTGTCTCAGCAGCATGGAGGAGGCTGCAGGCAGTGGGCAGGGGCCACATCTCCCATGGGTTACCCACGACACCCAGCCCCGAGACCCCCGGAAAGAGAATGGTCTCACTCGAACGATCCACCCAGTGAGACGGTCGGTGGTACCTGTCCTCCCAGAAGAACACCTGTCTGCCCTCGCCCCCAGGCCCGGGCGGGCCACCTGGCCCTCGGAATCGGCTCTGGTGGCTACCTGGCAATTTCAGGCTGTGGTGGCAGCAGTGGGAGGGGAGGGCCCTTCGAGGACCCAGACACCTGGGCCGGGTGACCAGCCAGGGCAGAAACACCAACCCCGCATGGCCCATGAATGCCCTGCGCACAGCTGCCCCTGACGCCCCTGCAGGCAGGCAGGCCACTCAGAGGGCTTGGAGCTGGCCGTGGGCAGTCAGGAAGGCGGGGGCCAGGGAGCGGGGGAGGCCTGCCCACGCTCACCCACTTGGTTCCTCTCCAGTGGCCTCAGCACCCAGGGCCGCCCCGAGGGCGCACGGAGCACAGACTCGCGCACGGAGCACAGACTCGCGCACGGAGCACAGACTCGCGCGCAGAGCACCGGCGGAAGGCTGACGGTGATCCGCCGCCTCCGTCCCTCTCGTCTGGCTGCTGGAAGCCAATGATCACACCTCCGCTCGTCTGTCCCCAGCCCAGAACCAAGGAGACGCCCCCTGCCTGGACACCAGGCAGCCTCTGTGCGGCCAGTCAGGCGCCCGATGCTGACCCCAGCGGGCTGCCTCTGGGTGGTCCTCACTCCTGTCCCTGAAATGTTCACGGAGCCGGGACCCTAACGGGAGAGCTGCGGGGGACCCACGGGGTTTCTGAGACTGGAGCACACCGAGGCCTGCGTGTCTCCCGGCTGAGTCCGCCTCCTGAGGGGGTGGTCATGCCCAGGGGCCACGCCGGGCAGCACCTCCATCCGGGAGGGCGCGGCCACAGCCCCTGGGATGGTGCTGCCCTCGGCAAAGCCAAGCACCATGTGACGAGATCCAAGCCCCGCAGCAGGTCCGCATCTGGGCACCTGGGGCCAGCCAGGCTTCTCAGGAAGCAAAGGGATGGACCGGGTGTGTGAGCCCAGACCGCCTCCCAACCTTGGCCACCAAGATGCGGACCGAAGCCTGGGTGAGCGCTCCAGCCCCCGCCTCGAGCTCGCCCCCATGTCCCTGAAGCAGGGGCCGGCCGGGCCTCACCTGAGGCCTCGATGCAGCGCAGGAAGGTCTCCATGTGGCTGTCACACTTGGCCTCGCTGGCATAGAAGTAGGTGCGGGCGCTGGTGACCCCATCCCTGCGGTCCCCGAAGGCCCGGTGCGCCTGGAACTGCTTTTCCCTATTACTGACACCTGGGGGTGGGGGTGGCAGCCTGAGTCCCCCCTCCATGGCCCTGCAAATGGCCCCCGCTGGAGCTGCACCCGCTCTGCCACCAAAGCAGCCCATGCCTGCTCCCTGACTCAGCCCGGGTCACACCCAGGTTGGGAAGGCAGAGCCCAGGCACCCAGGAAGGCCAGGAGGGCGTGTCACCCGCCCGGGCACCTGGGGACACGGGCTGGAGCTGCGGTAGCGGCCCTGGGCCCCGAGCCAAGAGGTGTGTGCAAGGAGAGAGGGCTCACTCCTGACCGGCTCCCCTTGACTCACCGCGGCCGTCGCGCTCCAAGGCCGAGGAACAGGATCTGCAGCAGAGAGGGGACGGGGAGGGTCAGGCCCCCACTGCAGAGGGCGGGCAGCGGGGGCAGGCAGGGGGCGCTGAGCCGGACACCGACGAGGGGCCAGCTCACCTGCCAGGTGGGAGCGCCCTGCCCTGCCCACCCCACCCTCCAGGGTCACCTCCTCTGAGCCTGGCAGACAGGGCCCGGCCAACAAGCCCTGCACCCCACAGCCTCCCCCCAGGGAGCCCCTTCTTACAGCGGGTGAGGGGCAAGCAAAGCAACACACAGCCCAAGGCCTGGGTGGGTCCTTCCTGAGAGGAAAAGGCAGGGCCCCGACCCGAGACAGGGTGGCCGCCAGCTTCCGCCCCCCTGCCCTCCCCTCACAGCCGCCCACCTCACCCACGCGCCACAGGGTTACTTTTGAACCCACAGTCCGAAGGTGTGTTCCCAGCATCCACCCTCCCTTGGCTGCCCCGACCATCACACCTGAATACCCAGGTCCTCCCGAGGGCAGGACCCTAGGCCAGCCTGGAGGAGGCACCGCAGCTGCAGCCTGGTGGGGTGGAGGGACGCCACGGCCCCCATCCACACTGAGGCTGTGGGGGCTCGAGCCTGCTCCGTCAGCACACAGCCCAGAGTCCAACTCTCAGGCGACCACCCACCACAGAAGGGGCACCGTCGCTCAGAGGCCCCCAGGGCCGGGGCCAGTGACAGTCCCAGGTAGCGGCCAGCCACCTGCCCTCCAAGCCTCAGCCAGGCTCCAAAACCACAGGGAGCAACCAGCCACACAGCCGCGGTGTGGGGCCAGGGCCCAGCCTGAGCAGAGAACACTGGGGGACAGGGCTGTGGTTCTCGAGCAGGCCTGCGAGTGGGTGGGGCCTCTGGGAGACAAAAGGGGCAGCTGACAGGCTAGGGGGAGGGTGTGTCATCTCAGCATGGGGAGAAGGAGGAGCACATTCTGGGCACGCACACACATACACAGGCACACACACGCAGCCACGTGTGCACACACGTGCACACACGTTCAGACACACACAAACATGCGGACACACGTGCACACATACATGGGCAGACACACGTGCAGACGTGCACGCGCAGACATGCAGACACGTGAGCACACGTGTGCGGACACACATGCCGACGTGCACACACATATGCACAGCCCAGGATGTGGAGAAGGGAACAAAAGTGCACCAGGAAGGGGCGGGCACAGGGGAGAATGGCAGGGATGACGGGAAGTCCCGGGCCACGCCCTCAGCCATCTCTAAGCGCAGCTCTACATCAGATTTGCTGGCTGGATGCCTTTTAGGAAAAAATAGAAAGTGTGGGGGTGGGGGTGGCACAGTGGTAAAGAACCCGCCTGCCAGTGCAGGACACTCCGGAGACACAGGTTCGATCCCTGGGTGGGGAAGATGGCCTGGAGAAGGAAACGGCAACCCACTCCAGTCTTCTTGCCTGGAGAACCTCATGGACAGAGGAGCCTGGCGGGCTGCGGTCCTCGGGGTTGCAAAGAGTTGAACACGACCGCACGACTGAGCATGCACACACACATAAGAGGTGAGGAGAGACCGTGCTGGCTGCCCCACACTGAAGGAGGAAGCAGAACAGCCTCCATCTTGAAAGCAGGACTCCAATTTGGGCCGGACTGTGGACTTTGAACTATATGCCCAGTATCTGTGGAAACGACATACCAACTGGATAACCAGGCCCCTGGAAGGAAGAGCCCCAGGGCTCTCCATAACTAACAGAATACCCTAACTATCTGTGTAACCAAATAGAATCATACATTCTATTATGCTTATTGGGATATGACCACAAGCCTATTGATAACTGTCCACTGTTAACTACCTGGGCTTAAGGCATATGAATCACGGGTTAACTTTGACTGTGTCTTTCTTTTTCCTTTGTTCAGACTAGTTTCAGGGAACCTTATACACTTAGGGTATATAAGCTTTTCACAAAGACTGGTCGGGGTCCTTGGCTAAGAGGAGACTCTGCCTTGGGCCCGCCGGTGTAATAAGCTGCACTCCACTATCTGCCTTGTCCTTCTGAGTGAGTTTGTTTCCCAGAACGCATGGCTACAACACCAGCTCTGCCCTGATTAAATGTGGGAGGCCGGAGAGAAGCACGGAAGAGCCTGGCAGCCCCAGGCCCTGGCTCTAGGCAGCAACCAAGACACCGCACACAATCCCAACCACGACCTTCACCCTGGGGACCCAGGCCAGGCCTGGCACAGCCAGGACAGACACGTCTGCTGTCCGCACTGTCCCAGCTGCCGTCACAGCCCATCATCGGGAGGAAACCTCGCCCTGCTCCCCCGCCCCGTGGGGCTTAGCCTGCTGGGGGTGCCCTGGGGGGCTCCTCTCCTGGAGTGAGGACCCCGGTCTCCACCTTCTAACAGTTGTTCTGGGAACCACCATCCCACCATGCCTGGATGGCCACTCTGCCTCCCACTTCCCACCCTGGGAAGCCCCCCAGGCCCCTCCTCCCAGTGGCAGGGGCATCAGCATCATTCCCGGGGCAGGGTCTAGGGGCCTGTGATCGCTCCGTTCCCCCCGCAGGAGCTCGACAGCTGGATGTTGGATCAGCGCCCTGAGCCCGGTTCTGCACCCTCAGCCCAGCCCCGCCGAACACACGGGGTGGCCAGGTAACTGCAGACAAGCCACCCTGTGAGGACAGAGAGGGACCGCAGCTAACGGCCCAGAGGCCAGCCAGCAGGGCTCTGGCAGGACCAGCGGCCCAGGGTCACGGGCTCCATGCCTGCGGCCAGCCCCGCCTCCCAGCGCTCCCCTGCAGGGCGAATTGCCCGGGGGAAAGGAGGCTTTTCATACCAGAGAAAGAACTTCCATTGTGAAACCACCAACCCCCACCCAGACCCAGTGGGACACGGCCCATTAGTTATTCAAAAGGCACCCCAGGCAGCCACCAGGCACCAGGAACGGGGGTGCGGAGCTAGAGAACCCCGCCTTCATGACAGCAAATTGAGAGACAGGGGCTTGGCTCCCCAAGCCAATCGAGCAGCGGCTCCGCTGGGACATTCCGTTCCCAGGGCTGGAGTCTCCTATGACCTGACCCCTCCCTGCCCCTGGCCAGAGAAAACATCAAACCTGAGATGGGGCAGGCGACTCAGCGAGCCTGTTCCCCCCTCACTGGCTCAGACGCAGCTGCTATCAAGACTCTGTGCGGCCTGGCCTGGAGGGGAGCAGAAACCAGCCCAGCAACCAGGCAGGCATTCTGCAAAGCAAGGGCTGGATCTGCCCGAGTCTCCAATGGGGACACGTCCTGTGGCCCAGGAGGGAAGTGGGGGGTGCCCTCCTGCCCCCACAGCCCTGCCCAGAGAACAGACCCCTGCAGCCAGTCAGCGACCTCAGCAGAAGCCGCTGGGCTGGCCTGCCACAGGGAGCCGGCACATTCCATTTTCCTTGGATGCCCCCGGGCGGGCTCCACACCTGCCGGGAGGACCCCAGCTGCTAATCAGGAACCGGTCTCAGAGGCCAGGCAGAGGGACCGCCCTGGGGGTCAGAATCCTCTGAAGAGATGCTTCACCAGGAAGCCAGAAGACCACCAATGCCAGTATGATCGTCTGTGCCATGCCACTCAACTTTGCCAGCCACCCCCCATAGGGTGACAGCAACCTGTGATCTTCACACGTCACAAGGCATTACTCTTGCTGTGCTTCAACCATTTAAAACTGTAGCCATGATCCTTAGCCTGCAGACTGTACAAAACCAGGAGGATCAGACTAGGGGCCAGGGTTGGCCAGCCCCAGCCTCGGGCACACAAGGCCTTGGAGAAGGCTCAGGCCGTCGTCCTCACGGGACGAAGGCCCAACCCCAGGCAGGCCCAGGAGGGCTGCGGAGGTCGGGCGGCCGGAGCTCCCCCAGCAGTCCCGGACGGTCCCACCCGCGGGCGTCACGTGGCCCTTACTCCATCTCCGTGCGCTCAGCCTCCTCAGGCGTCAAGTCCTCCTCCACACCGTAGTCCAGGATGGAGCCCACGCCAAAGGCCTTGTTGCGCTGGATCAGGGGCCGGATGGACTCCTGGTCCTCGCCAGCCACAAACTGCCCATAGAAGGTCATCTTCATCAGCGTGTTGAACAACCTTTGCCCCAGAAGTTTCCTGGCAAGGTGCAGCAGCTGGAAGGCAAGGGGAGCGGCTGTCCAGGGCTACCTGGGCTCCTGGCCCCCAGCAGGACTCCATGCTCCCTCCCTGGTCACACAAAACCCTCACATGCTCCCCGGGGCCACACGGCGCAGGGCCCTGATTTACGGCCACACCACCCAGAATGGCTTGCTTCCTGCTCGTAGGAGCCAGCTGTCCCCAGCTCCTCGTCGGAGTTGGCCGGTCCCCGGCGCTGCTCTGACCCCTCTCCTGCCCTGCAGGCTCACAGGTGACCCCGGAGGCACGTGGCAGCCACCTGACCACCGCTGGGTGGATACAGTGACTGGCGGGCCTCTCCGGAAACAGCAGCGGTGGGTGCGTTCACAGCGTTGTCTGTATCCACGCCTCGGCTGGGGATGACGGGGACTGGTGTGACTTCCTCGGAGGCAAGCACCCAGAGTTTCCAATGTTTTGCTCACTGCTTATTCCAAGTCCCTAAAACACTGCCTGGCAAGGGGCTGGCCCTGCAGTGGGTGCTGAACAGATGAACACACAGAACTCTGAGTGGCACGAGCTCCAGTGGAGGCAGCTCAGGCCGGAAGCGAGCCGGGTAACCGCCCCCAAGGGTCCGGGAGGCGCCCGCCCACGGGGGGCCAGTGGGGGCTCGGCACAGTCAGGCGTCCACCGCAGCCCAGCAGCCCAGGCATGCGGGCCCCAGGGGAAGACAGCCACCCAAGCCACTCAGCTTTCTCCTCTACCCGCCAGCACCACATCCCAAATTCCTGCCATCTTCATTCAAATGGGCCAAGCAGGTGACTCCTGCCCAGCGCAGCTCTACACTGAGCGAAACAGAGGAGGGACTCCCCTCCTAGTTGCGGGGAGACCTGGAAGGTGGGAGGGGCAAGGTCCTTCACAGGATTCAGAATGGGGGCGAGGGGGTGCCAGACAGGGCAAGAGGAGGGCTCTGCCAGGCAGGAAGGCGACAAGGCGGGAAGGAATCAGGACGGGGGGCAGGGGTGGCCGCTGGAGGACACACCCACCACCTGTCCGGGAAGCCCTGAGCCACCTCCAGCTCCAAGACCGGGACAGCCTATGGCTTCTCAACCCCACTGAACAACAGAACCCCACTTTCTTGTGGGAATCAGGCCTCAAGGAACCATCTCCAGTCCAAACAAAAGCATGGGTGAGTCACAGGCCTTCATCCCCAAACCAGCGTCAAACGGCCCATGCCACCCCAAGGCTGATACAGCTGCCCTGCGCCTGGCACTCCGACAGACACTCAGGGGGCCACATGGCATGCCGAGGGCAAAGGTTTCCAGGCCATCGCCTCTTCCCGTTGGCAGCCTCTGCCCAGTGTCTGACTTTATTGCGTCTCACTGTTTTTATAAGGAAGATTGGAAATGGAAAGTGAAAGCGCCAAGCTGGGAGAGGGCAGCCTTCTCCTGCCTCCCAAGAGCCCCGGCCAGAAGTCAGGGAGTCTGTGGGCCTGGGCAGCCTCACTGAAGGGCAAGTCAAGTCTCCGACAAATCCAAGTTCAACCCAGAGGCAGACGAGGCAGAATCAGGGACCTGAGAGTCAGCACTCAGCTGTGGGAAATCCCTGACATCATACATGCCGATTCCGAGGACTGTCAGAAACACGGCGTGGATGTGGGCCGGCTGTCTGCTGCTGGGCTGGCAAGCTTGCCCGCCCAGAGACATGTGGTAAATAATCTAGGCTGTACAGGACACACAGTCCGTCCTAGCCACTCAGCTGCTGTGGAGGAGCCCCAGCCAACACTCACTGAAGGGGCAGGAGCAGGGCTGATGCTGAGGTGTGGTCCCGGGCCCTCCCGGTCCCCTTGTGCCCCTGTGTGGTCAGGGGTAACAACCCCGAAGGCCCCACCAGGTCCCACCCTGGCACAGGAGAGGCCAGCCTCTCACAGAGGGTGATGGAAGCACTGGGGCAGGGCTGGCAGTTTAAAGCCCAGAGCAAAGAAGCCTGTAGGCTCATCCTGGTGCCCAGTGTGCCCTGGGGTGGCTCCGCCCGAGACCAGGTAGCCCCACCTCTTCCCCAGGCAGCAACACCCTTCATGGGTTTAGAAACTTGCACCAGGAACTGATGCAGAGCAGACTCCGTAGAAGACTTAGAGATGCCTACAGGCGAGGACGGGTAAGGCCAGTTTTCTCCCCTCCCTACCCACACCCTTTCCCCCAGGCTCTCCAGCGCTGGCTCACGCCCAAGCACAGAGGCTTTCATCACAGAACACCTGGATGTTCTAAACCATTCGCAAAAAGGCCTCCCTGTGGGCAAGTGCGGGCCCCCACTGGGTCCAGAGCCAATGCCACAGCTCAAACTGGGTTCCTGCAAGCTGATACTCCCTGGGGCAGGAGCTGCGCAGACCTGCACTGGCTGGGCAGGAGGAATTTCTGCTGCAGGCCAAACCACGAGAAGGACCAGGTCTGGGGAGCAGCCCACGAGCTCCACAGTCTAGTCTCTGCCCCGTTTCCTCCAGCACCAGGCACCGAGGTCCCTGTCCCCAGCAGGACCACCAGCAAGGACGACAGTGGGACAGATCCCTCGGAGGGTGGGCAGGGCACCACCCACAGTGACTGGGCTCCTTAAGCAGGTCACAGGCAGAGCACCAGGGGAGAAGCCACCTTGCTCTCCAGGCATCCACAGTGCGGTTAAGGGGCACTGGCCCCAGGCAGATGCCCGAGGGACAGTGGAGCTGGCCTGTCTCTCCTGTCATCGCCCGAAGTGCCTGAGGACTCCAGCTGTGCAGGCTTCTCTGCTGAATCTGAACCTAGACCTTCCAAAACCACCCAGCTCTAACTCTGCCCTCACCACCCACCCGTCGTGGCCTCACTTTCACCTCTGCCCAAGGTGTGGCTAGGTGCTCCTCCTGGGTCCAATCTCCCTAGGCTCTCCCTGGAGCCCAGGTGCCCTCCACACAACCTGAGAGGTGAATGCCACCCGCATGCAGAGCCTTCAGGACCCTCAGCACCAACTGGACCCTTGCTTCTAACCTGTTCCCACGGTCACCCTGACCAACAGCGGCTAAGACACTTCTGCTTTTTAATTTCCCAAATCCCTCACACTTCTCAAAGTCATTGTGCTCAAGTTTCAAAAGTCAGATATTTGAGCAGCTTCCCATTCTCTCTCAACACTGTCCGTTCACGATGGTCACGTGTGGGGACCCTAGCTTCCAAGAACTCTGGGGTTCCAGACTATGAGCGACACACGGCCAGGCTACCTTTTCAGCAAAGCAGATGACATTCGATTTTAATCTCAAGTGAACACTGTGTATTACTGCAGGCACTATACAGCTTAAACTTTAGACTGGTTTTTGTTTTCAGTTGCTATGATGAAGAATTCGCCTGCAATACCTGACACCTGGGTTGGATCCCTGGGTCGGGAAGATCCCCTAGAGTAGAAAATGGCACCCCACTCCAGTATTCTTGCCTGGGAAATTCCATGGACAGAGGATCCTGGCGGGCTACAGTCCACGGGGTCGCAAAGAATCGGACACGACTGAGCGACTGACCAACCAACCACGACTGATATGTAATAAAATTCACTGCCCGAAAAGCGCGTGCAGGAAACACCGCCCTTCCTAACTTCCCGGCCACGGGCGATGCTCCAGAGTGCCCGCTCTCCACCCTGAAGCCTCGTAACGGCTCCCATACGGGTGAAGGTCCGCGGGGCCCGGCCGCATCCCCGCCCAGCGGCCCCGCACACCTGCTCGTGACGCGCCAGCAGCGCAGGCGAGGCGCAGAGGCTCAGCACCAGTAGGCTGCGCGCCAGCTCCCAGCTGCGCCGGCTCCGGTACGCCTCCTGCGTGTTGCCGAAGTCCACCGCGGGCACCGGCGGCCGCGCGGTTTCTGCCGGCCCGCACACGGGCTCGGCTCCCGGGCCCGCGGCGGGCTGCTCTCGGGCAGCAGGCGCGGTAGACAGCGGGTCGCGGCGACAGAGGGCGGAAAGCTGCACCCACGACGTTCGCCGGAGACCCATGGCTGCTGTCCGCCCACGTCGGGGTTGCCTAAATAGGCGCCCCGGCCCCGCCCCCGCCAGGCTCCGCCCCGAGCTCCGCGCCACGCCCCTCCCCGAGGCTCCGCCCCCGCGCCCGGCCCTGAGCGGGCCTTTGGCAGGCCCTGCCCACCGAGCCACTCCACGTGCACCCGAGCCCCGCCTTCTCAGCGAGAGGCTGCGCCGCAGAGAAGACCCCGCCTGCTTGGCTGACCTCCCTGGCTCCTCCTGCTCTGCCGGAGCCCACCCTGCACACATGCACACGTGCACATCTGGGCTTTGACACCCCGGGTCTGCGGAGAATCCGGGAAGGCGAGGGTGATGCTGCTTCTCCTCCAGGGTAAAGGCGCTTTGGGAAACCCTCTCACCGACCGGTCCTCTCCCTGGCCTAAGGCTCGAGAGCTGAAGGAGTCTTGCCAACTCCGTTCTCTCCCGCCCTCCCGATCCCACCGCCCACCCAAGGGGCAGGCGTGGACCACCAGGCTCACCTTGGACGCCCTGACCTGTCCAGCGCTTGTGTGTCACAGAATCTTCAGCAGCACCATTCCAGGCTTCTCTGCACCAGACGCCAGCAGCACCCCTCCCCTAGACCTTGCTAATGTCCCCTGGGGGCACCATCATCACACCCACATTGATGGAGGCTTCTCAACTTTGCCACGGGCCTCTTCCCCCCTTCCCCCGTTGGAGCTGAAGACAAAAAGGGAGAGACACGGGATACGGGCGAGTCAAGGCCCAAGGGTCAGGGACTTGAGGGTCCTTCCATCAGCTCAGAAACTTAGCTCCCCTGAGGGTCGCCTGGGGGTCCAGGAGCGGAGACTCCACACTCCCAGAGCAGGGGGCCCAAGTCTGATCCCTGGTCAGGGAGCTAGGTCCCTCATGCTGCGTTTGAGACCAAGTGCAACCAAAGAAAGCAATATTTAAAAAAAAAGAAAGAAAGAAAGAAAGAAACTAAGCTCCCCAAGAGTGGGCCAGCCTCGCAGGCTGGCTGTGGCCAACTGACTGACCCATTTCCCTTTCATGGGTGAGCTTCCCTCCTCCCCGAAACCCTTCAGGGACTCCCTGCTGCTATCCGGACAAGGCTGCTGGCTCCGCCGGGGTCACCAGCCCCCAGAGGCAAGGCTCCCCTACCCCCGCCTTACCTCCCACCATGCTGGCCAGTCTGCCAGGTCCTCCTCTGAGCTCCGGGTCATGTGAGGGCTGCCCGCTACTCTCAGCCAACCTGTGCCCGCCGCCCACCCCTGCACCCAGCCCCCTCCCTCTGTCCCCCTCCTCCTCGGGGCCCGTTAGCAGGCACACACATCCCGAGCTGGGCGCTGGCTGGACCCCAGCTCCCTCCTCTTGCCCTTGATGCCCAGGCACCTGTGTGCTCCTGCAGCTGCCTCTTGATGTGTCTTTATTGAAGGAAGGAGCGTGTCTGATGTGGGAAGTCTGACGCCGGGCTCCAGGCTGGTGACAGGGTTGGGGACTCATCTTCTGGGCCCCGCCCTGAACCCTGGGTTGCCCTGGAGTGCGTCCAGCCCTCGCCTGGCACCTTGGCTCTGGCTTTCCATGCAGACGCCCCGCTGGTGCCAGGCTCTCTTCGGCTGAACGCACCCAGCTGGTCCAGGCTGTTTCCCCCAGGGACACCTGCACCCAGTTACCAGCAAAGGACCAGACTCCCAGCCCTCTGCATGTGGTCAGGACAAAGTGCAGCTTGTGTTAGGAGCCAGGGTTGGGGGTTCGTTGGCATCCTGGGGTCCCACAGCTCATCGCGCTGAGAGTGGAGAAGACTGATCACACACACACTTGGGCAAAATGACGGCATGTGTGAAATGCCAGGTCTGCTCACGGGCTGAACTTCCTGTGTCCCGTCCTCTGACAGCTCCACCCTTGCTCTGACTCAGGAAATAGAGGGTAGAGTCCAGGGCAAAACACAGCTGACAAAGGAGAAGTCCAGCCAAATCACAGATAAGGCAGCTCAGACGTATGGCCATCAGTGCTGGGCCCGGCACCACGCCCCAGCCACCCGGGCCAGTCCCCCAGGGCCTGCCTCCTGCAAGGCGGTCGCGCTGGGTTCGCCGTCTGATGTCACCTCTGGGTTCCCACCTTCCAGCTCTGGTTCCCATCGCCCAGCTTAGCTGAGGCGGATCTGAAAGGGTCAGAACCCTGGGATCTCAGCAGTGTGGCCGTACGGTCAGCCCCAGGGAAGGGCCCATCAGAAAGGCCGAGGGGTCCAGGAGGGAGCAACTGGGTGACGGCTCCAGCGGGCGGCCAGCCCAGCGGCTCAGGATACCCGCCCACACCCGTCTAGGCCACGCCGTGCACCCGGCTCCTCCCAGAGCGCATGGCCTCTGGGAGCCTCCTGCTCCCTGTTGCCTCCTACCGAAGCCTGGGGAGCACTCTGTTTCCACTTCTTCGGTGAGCAGGACATTGACACTCTGTCAAAGTTACTATTTTGCCAGCTGCTTCTTACCCACGTTTCCTGAAATATTGGTCTGCCCAAATCACAGCTCCGTGTCGGAACTCACTCTGATTTATGACAGTTTGCTGCTTTGCTCTGCACCCGTTTCTACTGATATATTTGCTGTCTGCACACAGAGGAACTCGTTCACATTTGTTTAGTTTGGGGTTTGTCTTCCTCTTATCAGCCTGTGCCAAACAGTGCCAGTATTTGCTCCCCCGGAGTGTAAATTCTGTCCTGGGTATGTCATCCCCTTATGCACTCCCTGCTGGCACTCCCGGATTCTTCTCGAGCTCTCTTTCACTCTGGGATTTGCCATTTTTCTCAGCTACTAGAATGCGACTGCGTCCCCTGATGCTGAGACTGTCTGCTCCATCGCAGAACACACTGCTGTGTTACCTGGGCGTCACTCTTCACCCCACGGCCGCTCTGTCTGGTGACTCCCAATCACTCGTGCACACGTGCTCTATCACTCCTCAGTCCTGTCCAACTCTGTGACCCCGTGAACTGCAGCCTGCCTCAGTCCGTGGGATTCTCCAGGCGCCAGTACTGGACTGGGGTGCCATTGCCGCCTCCGGGGGGCCTTCCCGACCCAGGGACCCACACGCGTCTCCTGCGTCGGCAGGCAGATTTCTTTACCACTGAGCCACCTGAGAAGCTCTTCAGCATGTGTGAGGAAAGGCGTTCAGATTCCCCAACCCTGACTCTTTCTCTGTGAAAACTGTCTTCTACGTGCTGGCAAGCACAGCGATCACAGCCTTCCACCCAGGGAGCTGTGATTGCTGACCGGGTTTATGCAGGAGCAGTTGAGATCCAGCAGGGAGGGACAACCTGCGTAGGGACCACTGCAGGATTGGAAGGAAGGGTCACCACCCCAGACTGGGGGTCTGCAGGCCAGGGAGCCAGGCACGTGGGGCGCCTGCCCTGGCTCAGGCCTTGAAGGAGACCTGCAGCCCCTGGTATCAGCAGGAAGGGCGTGAGAACGGAGCCAGGCTACTAAGCGTATGCATCTGAGGTCGGCGAAGGGCCTGCCCGGGGAGAGGGCCGTAGGCTCAGCTGCAGACACCTCTGATAGGACAGGGCGGGCATGTCGTGTGAAGAAAGACCAGAATGACACGGCAGGAGAACAGCAGCCAGTGGTGACCCAGTTCAGGTTGCACCCCGGGCATACCTGTGCCAGGAGCTCAGAGACTGCATGACGAGGCCACAGGCCATGGCTCTAGGCCAGAGAGGGTCTGGGACCTCTTCCGCCAGGAAATGAGAGTAAAAGTACCCCCACCCCGCCCCTGCTGTTGGGATCACTGTTAAGATTCAGTGGGTTCTGAGGGTGTTTGGCACAAGCCCTGGGCCCACCAGAAAACCCGGACCTCTGCTCTCCTAGCTGCGGGTGGCCCCTGGGAGGGCTGGAGAACCCTCAGAGACCAGGTCTCCCACAGGCCAGGGGAACACAGGGATCCCAGGGCTTGGTGATGAGCAGGTGGCAGGCAGGGCTCCTGTGTGCAAGGGGATACCCGGCCCCCATCCGTCCCGGGGCCGTGGACCTACAAGTGCCCCTCACCCAGAGCTTCCTGGTAATGGTCATTCCCCAGGGGTCGATGGCTGGGCACCAGGGCCTGGATCTTGTGGGCGGCCAGCAGGTCCTGGGTCAAGTCTCAGAGGCAAGGCCATCCAGAGAAGCTGTGACTTCGGTCCCCCCCGCCCCCACACTGCAGCCCTCCCTGGGTGCCCCCCACACCCCATGAGTCTGAGCAGGATGTGAGAGACATGCCACCTGGTCCCCTGGGGTTGACCAGAAGCCGGGACTCTTGGTGACACTGGGCCAGCCATGCCCTTTGTATCCAGCCCAGTGATGGTAACCCCCAGCCCCGTCTGGCTCCTCCAGGGGGCCCGCTTGGCCTCTCCAGGGACGAGGGTGCCGCCAGTGACAGCTGCTCCAGTGGTATCTGCGAGTGCCTGGGCCCAGTGGAGTCTCCCGGGAGGGGTGGAGCAGAACAGACACAGCCTAGCTCCTTTATATGCCTTCCCGCTTGGAGCTTTTTATCCCAACAAGCAGGGTGACGTCTGCGATTAAAAAACTATTTTGAGGGACTTCCCTGGTACCCACAGAGGCCACGGACAGGGGTGAAAGTGGGGCAGGAACGGGTGAATCGAGGAGGCCAGGGCCGGGTGAGCAAGGAGGCCAGGGCCGGCGACTCTTGTCTTGTATGGTAATGTCTTCGTGTCAACTGCCCTTCTTTATAAAGAGTCGCCATCATTTTTTGCAAAAGTAAACATGTCATAAAATGAATGTGTAGCTTATACTGTGCTGTGTAATAATCAGGGCAGGCCAAAGATGGACACATGGGCCCCTGGCCGGCCCCTCACCAGCTCCCTGCACCCCAGGCTCACCAGGGCTCCGTGGAGGCTGGTCTGGTCGGGGTGCAGGCATGGGCCTGGGCTGTCTCCGGGTCAGTGCTGAAGGTCCCTAGCTCTCGTCTGGACCCATCCCCGTGCACAGGCAGCAGTTCTACTCCAGCTGGGCCAGGAGCCCGACCACCACAGGGCATGCAGGCCCAGGTGAACAGCACCCCGGGCTCCCACAGGGGAGGTGCAAGGACTTGGGCCCCCAGCGGGTCCCTGCACGCCCCAGCTGCGGCTGCCGGCAGTGCCCTAGCCCAGCATTGATTTCCCTTCCTGCTCCGGCCACACTTTGAAGTCGGGCCCAGCTGTGCGTACCTCCGCGTGCTCCGCATGCTGACCTTGGCCTCCCCGCCCCCGGCAGACCGCACAGTCCTCCTGTGCAATGTGCCACCTCCTGGACAGGCCAGCACGCAACCCAGGGCACAGACAACCCAGCCCCCGACAGTCCACACAGACACCGTGTTGCAGAGAGTGGTGCACATGGGCCTCCCCTCCTCAATTACTGTGTAAACACGAGTGAGGGAGATGGGGGGCCATAGGAGCAGAGAGCTGTGTGCTCCGTCCGCTCTAGAGAGGCTGCAGGGACACAGGAGGCTCTGGGGGCTGGCTGCCTTCCTCCTCCCGGGCACAGAGTGGGGAATGAGGTGCCCCACCCCAGGTGAGCCCAGCAAGCTCCCTGGGCCCTAGGCCAGGGCAGGCTGCGGGGCTCGGTGGGCAGGCTCCAGCTCCAGGCCATAAGGATGTCAGCTGGGGGGTCCTGGTGAGGATGGGGGCCCAGAGGTGCAGGATGGCTGATGAGAAATGCAACACAGACACATACACACATTTACACACATACACACATACACGTGCATGCATACACACACACACACACATTTATACACACACACAGATATGCATATACACACATAATCATACACAGACACATACGCACATTTACACACACACACGGGCATGCATACACACACACACAGATACACACACACACATTTATACACACACATATGCATATACACACACATACTCATACACACACACACGTGCATGCATACACATACACAGATACTCACACACCCACATACACATTTACACACACACATATGCATATACACACATACTCATACACAGACACATATGCACATTTACACACACACACACGGGCATGCATACACATACACACAGATACACACACATTTATACACACACACATATGCATATACACACAGACATACTCACACACATACACACACATATATACACATACACACACACGTACACACACATAGACATACACACACGCGCACACACAATACTGAAACAGAGTCCTGAGGAGCCCCCACTTCTGCCTTAGTCCCCCTCCCACGGTCCAGGAGCCTCTCTCTGGACCACCCAGGCCTTACTCTCAGCCCCTCAGAGCACTTCACAGGTTTTGAACAGGTTGGTTTCCTTTCTGTTTAACACGTTTTATTTATTTGCTTTTGGCAGTGCCAGGTCTCCGTTTCTGTGCAGGCTTGTCTCTAGTTGGGGTGAGCGGGGCTGTCCTTCTTTGCGAAGTCCAGGCTTCTAATCGCAGAAGCTTTTCTAGTTGTGGAGCACAGGCTACAGGGCAAACAGCCTTCAGTAGTTGCAGCAGGCAAGGGCCCTGGAGTGGTAGCCATTCCCTTCTTCAGAAGACCTGCCCGACCCAGGGATCGAACCACGGTCTCCTCCTGCACTTCAGGCAGGTTCTTTACCATCTGAGCCACCAGGGAAGCCTGAAGCCTGGCCCTTGCACCTCCTGGTTTGTTTTCCTGGGGTCCAGGCCCTTTGAGCCTGCTGGGGAGCTGAGGGCCAGGGCTGGCCGGCAGAGGGCAGCAGAGGCCGTGCAGCTGCCTCACAGACAGCCCGCCCCACTTACAAACAAACAGAGCCCCTGGCCAGCCCGTGCACAGCCCCTTCGCCACACAGAGCAGAGCCATCTGCCTGGTCCGGCCGGCTGGCTGGCAGAGTCACCCCCGGACCTCCCGCCCCGTCACTGAATTACCTCCCTGCATTCTCTTGCTCTGTGCCTGTCTGCACCCCGTTTCACAATGCCCACTCATCCAGGCTCAGAGGCCTGAGGTCTCCAGTGGGCACAGGGTAGCAAACACGGCTCCCAGCCTCGGAGGGAGGGGCAGAGGCTGTGCCTGGGGAGAGTCCAGTCACACGGAGTCTGGCGGGGAGGTGGTATTGAGGCTTGGGAGGCGC
Source organism: Oryx dammah (assembly GCF_014754425.2). Taxonomy (NCBI): domain Eukaryota; kingdom Metazoa; phylum Chordata; class Mammalia; order Artiodactyla; family Bovidae; genus Oryx; species Oryx dammah. The sequence goes on along the minus strand of NW_024070196.1, from coordinate 71,934,612 downwards.
TGAGGGCTCCTGGCCTGAGCCTGGGCTCCCTGGCTCCCAGACCCCACCTTGCTGCCCCTCGTCGCTGCAGGGGAGCTGACGTGGGGTGGGAGTGTCAGACCGATGTGGTGAGAGGACGTCCTCGGTGGGGCTGGTGGGGTTCTGCGGGAACCGATAGGCAGCTGGAAGCCCCAGCCCTTTCTCTGAGCACCAGCAGCAGATGGGGCCTGTCTGGGCAGGAGCCCTGCAGCGGTGGGCAGTGGGCACAGCCAAAGGTGGTCTGGGAGGGGGCCGCAGTTCGAAGAGCACGGTCCTCCAGGCCCGCTGAGCTGGAGGGTTCCCCTTCACAATGGGCAGGGGCCCCAGGGGAGAAGGAGCCGTGAGCTGGCCGCCCAACCGCGGGGTCCATCCAGGCCCACCTGCACGCCCTCCCTTTCTGCGTGGTCCAGCCTGGCTCCCAGGAGCCCCCACTCCCCTGTCCCTAGGCTCAGACCCCAGAGTTGACACCTGGGTCTCCCCCAAACCGACCCAGAGGCCATGGGAAGACCCAAACCAGTACCACAGGGAAGGCGGCAGCGCAGCTTAAAGGGAGTGATGTGAGGGGTGTGAGGGCTGTGAGAGGGGTGTGAGGGGTGTGGGGGGTGTGGGGGGTGTGAGGGTGTGTGAGGGGTGTGTGAGGAGTGTGTGAGGGGTGTGTTAGGGGTGTGAGGGATGTGTGGGTGTTGGGGTGTGAGGGGTGTGGGGGTGTGGGGGGTGTGCGGGGGTGTGAGGGATGTGTGAGGGGTGTGTGAGGAGTGTGAGGGGTGTGAGGGCTGTGAGAGGGGTGTGAGG
>NW_024070196.1:71920889-71933402 GCF_014754425.2 Oryx dammah | reverse complement strand
GGGGTGTGAGGGGTGTGTGGGTGTTGGGGTGTGAGGGGTGTGAGGGGTGTGAGGGGTGTGAGGGGTGTGTGGGGTGTGAGGGTGTGTGCGGTGTGAGGGGTGTGTGGGTGTTGCGGTGTGAGGGGTGTGAAGGGTGTGTGGGGTGTGAAGGGTCTGAGGGGTATGAGGGGTGTGAGGGGTGTGAGGGTGTGTGGGTGTTGGTGTGTGAGGGGTGTGAGGGGTGTGAGGGGTGTGTGGGGTGTGTGTGGTGTGAGGGTGTGTGGAGTGTGAGGGATGTGTGGGTGTTGGGGTGTGAAGGGTGTGAGGGGTGTGAGGGGTGTGAAAGGTGTGAGGGGTGTGAGGGTGTGAAGGGTGTGAGGGGTGTGAGGGTGTGTGGGGTGTGAGGGGTGTGTGGGTGTTGGGGTGTGAGGGGTGTGAGTTTCCTGAGGCTGAAGCAGTGCACACAGATGTGCGGGCGCGTGGAGTGGGTGAAAACTCCCGTCTGGCGTGTGGCAGGGACACCTGAGCACAGGGGTCCGTGGCTTCCCAGCAGCCTCCCCAGACCTGGGTGGAAGGGACCCGGATGTTTTTAAAAAAGCAGGGAAACCCGTGCCTCCTGGGGTGGTTTCTGGGCGGCCCCCAGGTCTCTGGGTCAGTGTCTCCCTGGCCTGTGTGCCTTGCACGTGGCCGCTCAGGGACGGGTGTGAGCGCTGAGGGGCGCTCGGGCCAGGTGGGGCCGGCAGCTGGGAGCAGGGCCGGACAGTGGGTGCAGCAGAAGCAGGCAGGACGCGCCTCCAGCCTGACATCGGAGGGGGCGAGCGCCGGTGGCCAGGGACGGGCTTGAGGGGGTCTGTGGGGGTCTCCCAGCGCCCCGCCCACCGTAGATTCTCCCAGCTCTGTCCTGCCTCAGGGCCTTCGCTCTTGGGCTGGGCCCATCCCAGTCTCCTCTGAGAGGCCCTTAGGTGGCAGCTGAGTTCAGCCACATTTCCACATGCCCTGCACCCGTTCTACTGAGCACGCCCTGCAGACTGGGGTGCCGGGGACGGCGGGGCTCCCTCCACCGCAGGGCCTCTGGGCGGCTTCTCAGGCTGGGTTTGCGCCAGACGCTCGCTGCAGCCCTGCCCGTGACTGATTTACCCCCGTGACTGATTGCTCTGCCCTCTGGGATGGGCCAGGGGGCCTGGGGCTGTGCGGGCTGGTGCTGGCCGCAGGGCGCTGGGCACAGCCTCCACAGCTCTGCTGGGCCTGGCCAGGAACAGCCTCACTCCCTGCGCTCTGTCCCCGTAAATGAAAGGCCCCTTCTCCTCCCAGCCTCACGCTGCCGCAGCCGGCTCACCCAGCCCTTTGTGCCCACACGTTGCCATGGAGATGGGATTCAAAGCCCTGGCACTTCAAGGCTTTCCCTCCTGTTCCGGCGGGCCGCTGGGGGAAGCCGGGACACTGGTGGCTCATGCCGCCTCCTCTCCATCCCATGAAACGCCAGGCTCAGCCACAGCTGGCTCCCGCTGCTTCTCCCGGGATCTTATTCAGAGCGGGGGACACTGAGGCCTGGCGGCCCCGATTCCCGCAGTCTCTCTGAAGCCCAGGAGGCACTGGGCACATGGGCACCACGAGGGTGTGCCCAGTGGAGCGGACGCGCCCTCCTCACTCCCGGGCAAAACCGCCGTGTGCACAGGGCACAGCTATGGAGTGCCTACAGGGTCTGTGAGGCTCAGGCCGTGCACGCCCACAGCAGGCACGGTCCAGGGCCCCTGACCCCAGACCACCTGCCCCCTCCAGTCTGCAGGCCCATTGTGCAGCCCTGAGTCCGAGTTACCCCACTCACAGTGTCTCAGGGTCTTTCTCCACGCCCGGAACACCACTCACACTCCATCTCCCCATAGTCTACCCTCTAATCACCTCCTCAGACTCATGCAACTGCAAACGTCCACAACAGAACTTCCCGGTTGCGGCCACTGCCCTCCCGGGCCCTGGCATGGCGTGGGGAGCTGGCCCTTTGGGGTGCCACCTGCTCACTGTGGCCCTTGGGGGCATCTGGGACAACCTCGAGGCTCAGTGGTCCCCTCTGCCTGATGGAAGCAACCATCAGCCCTCAGACACCTGTCCCCAGATGTCAGGGTGGGGGGCTGGGCTCTGTGGGGGCCTCACGGCTTAGGAGGAGACCCTGCCCCTGTGTCCAATCCAGGCAGTCTGGAGAGGTCGACCCAGCAGGGACCTCACTGGCTGCCCCACGCCCCACAGCAGGCTGGCTGATGAGGGCCTTCGTGGGAGTTTATGGTGGGGGGACAGGAGCCAGGCTGCTCCCCACGCCCCACGGGGCTGCCCTGCACCCGCTGTCCCTGGCCTGGACACCTCGGGCCCACGGTAGCCCCCACCCCGACAGGGAGCGCTGAGGGGGCCACGGTCCCAGCCCCTAGAGCAGGCGAGGGGTGTGAACGTGAAGCGCGGAGGGCATGTAGGCCGGGACCCCGCGACAGGGCCCAGCCCCTGGGCAGCCCTCCCTCTGTGTTTAACGGGAAACTCCTGGGAGCAAGCACTGCCTTCTGCAAAGAGCCTGGGGGGCTCTGCTTTCCCTTGTCATGACCAGGAATGCCGTCACAGAAGCCAGGAGATGCCTGCGTGGGGTCTGGTGCACGTGCAGACCCAGTTCCAGCAGAGAAGGGCCCTGGCCACCTCCCGGGACCACCCACTGTGCCCCAGGTCCCCAGACGAGGGCTTCTGGTGGTTGTGGGGACCGTGGGGCCAGGTCAGGGCTCCAGGCTCCAGGAGAGCCCCTGGTGAGGCCTCCAGCTGTGGAAGGAGAGGGGGGCGGAGGCTGGGACTGACAGAGCCTCCGGTATGTCCGGTCCTAGGGGCTGGCTCGCAGCAGTCGGTGACAGAGCTGGGCCCTCAGCCTCTCATCACTCCTGGAGACAAGCACACAGACATCGCCTGGTGTGAGCTTTTGGGCGCCCAGGCCCAGCAGAGGGAAAGCTTCCTGCAGCAGAGCCCTGCTGGCCCTCCGCCAGCAGGTGGGTGTGGCCGGGCAAGCCCCTGTGTGCACAGGCGACCTCCCCAACCCACCGGAGATTCGCAGGGGTCGCCCAGCCCCTGTTCTGTCGCAGGAGCCCCAGCCTGGCAACAAGGCCGCCGCTCAACGAGGGAAGGACAGAGCTCCGGGGCCGTGGGGTGGGCAGGGGTGACCCCTGTCTGTCTGCCTGCCCCTCGGGCCTGGTGTCACCCAGCGCACGCTGCTTTCTGCAGAAGAGACTGAAGGAGCCACACCCCCAGAGGAGGGGGGGAGGGCCCCGGGGGGGAGGGCCCCGCCCACGGCCCCAACCCTCTGGGAGCTCAAAAGAGGCCAAGCCGGGCTGGGAGCTGAGTGCAGAGCGAGACCTGGCCTAATTCAGAACCCACCGCCAGGCCCAATGGTCACGCCCACCGGGCCTCTCCCCGCCTGGAAGAGCAGTTCAGTGGGTGCTGGGAGGCGTGAGGAGGGGGCAGCATTGGTGAGGAGAGGGCAGCACGGTGCTGGGCCCAGCGGGGAGGAAACAGGTAGTCCAGGAGGGAGGGTCCTCCCGCTCCCTCCTACACGTCTTTTTCTAGAAGCATTATCTGTTTATTCTCGGCTGGGCTGGGTCTCATCGCTGCACGGGCTTTCTCTCCTCTCTCCTTGCAGAGCGCGGGTGTCTCCGTGGGGTGGCTTCTCCGGTTGCAAACATGGGCCGCGCGGCACGCAGGCTTCAACGGCTGTGACGACTCCCAGGCTTAGCTGCTCCAAGGCACGTGGGATCTTCCTGGACTGGGGATCGAACCCATGTCCCCGGCACCGGCAGGTGGACTCTCCACCACTGAGCCACCAGAGAAGCACCCCCATCTCTTCTTCTTTTTTCTAATAATCTTTAAAATTTCAGAACAGTTTTTACATTTAGAGAAGAACCAAGAGCACACCACACCACGCAGTTGGTAACAGGGTGCTCCCATGCGGCGCCCACCCGGTTCCCCATTGTTAACATTCTACTTAGGACGTGCGATCAGTGAACTGATACTGACACGCCGCTGTTACCAACTGCAGCCTGCACTCCATTCTTCTTTCCTCTGTTTTTTACCTGATACCCTTTACCCACTGAAGGAGCTGCCTCTCAGTCCCTGAAACTCCTCAAGAACAAGGGGACGCAGAAGTGCGGTTCATCACCGGGGCCCCCAACACACCGGGCATCCGGGGCTTGCGGGAGTCAGGCCTGGTGGGAAAGATACGGTGCCAGGCTGTGGGCTCCCCCTCCTCGCTTCCTGTGCACGAGGGTGCCCTCCTGGGCCTCAGTCCCCCGTCTGTGGCCTGGGCCAGGCCGCGGCCACGTCTGCACCATGCTCAGCACCCGACGCGCGTGCAACTGTGATCCACGCTCCTGGGGCTGGACTCTCCTTCCTGGGGGCCCAGTTCCCCACACGGGGTCTCCCCATCCTGGGACCTGGGTGGGGCACAGCCTACTCCCCGAGGGGTACACGGGAGGCGCTTCTGACTGGGCAGCTGAACAGCCTCTGCAGGCGCCTCCCCCAGTTCTCAGCCCCTTCCCACTGCCATCCCGCCTCCATCAGCCTCCACTGAAAAGATGACCTTTACCCCTAAAGGCTCTGCCAGGCCAAGACAAGCTGGCGAGAGATGGACAAGGGAGGCCACGCTCAGCTGCAGTGAGAGCAGGTGAGCCCAAGCATCCCCTCACTGTTCATGGGTACGAAGTGGGTCCCTGAGGAGAGGAGTCAGCCTTAGCTGCCTTGGCCCAGCACTCAGGAGCAGCCACCTGCCTCTTCCAGGCAGTGCTCCTAAATTACCCACCTCTTCTCCAGACAAGACTGTTGTCTCCGCACCTCCCATGGACAGCCCCACACGGTATCTGCAAAGTCAGGGACACTGCCAGGGGGGCCGCTCCCCCCCACATCCCTCCTGCATGCCCCTCGCTTGTTAATTGCACCTCTTAAGAAGTTGGTGTCACCCCATTTCAGCAACAGGGGCCTGAGGCTGGAAGGGCAAGGGCCTGCCTGGGGACACTCAGCCAGCTGATGGGAGCCCAGGGTCTGCCGGCCCATGACAAGTGGGCATGGCTGGGATGTGACGCAGCGGTGTGGGCAAAGTCGACAGGACCCCTGGGGATAAGCGGTGGCCCTCCTGCAGGGCTGGGGGTGCAGGGCCTCCACGCCCCTGTCAGTCTGGCCCTGCGGCTGAGAAGCGGGGCCGCGGGATGACATACAACCTAGGGCATGTCTTGCTAGCCCCACGCCAGCGAGGACACGGGCAGACGGCGGGGCGCCTAGTGCAGGCTCCACATGGCTGGGCACCAGGAGAGCCCCTGCCCGCTGCCCGCCACAGCTGGAACGGGGGGCACTTGGGCTATTTGCAAATAACGATTTATTTTCTGTTGTTACTGGATCTCTGACCTGAGATGTGGATAAAAGGGGCCCAGGAGTGTGTGTCCCTCTCACTCCGCCTCCAAGCCTCTAACAGCCCAGCCCCACCTGAGGGAGACTCCTTCACCTCCCCACCCCCAGCCCCAGCCCTCTATGCAGGCACGCCCTCTCTCATAGGACTTCCCCTGTAGCTCAGCAGGTAAAGAATCTGCCTGCAGTGCAGGAGACCTGGGTTCGATCCCTGGGTCGGGAAGATCCCCTGGAGAAGGGAATGGCAACTCACTCCAGTATTCTTGCCTGGAGAATCCCATGGACAGAGGGGCCTGGTGGGCTACAGTCCACGGGGTTGAGAGAGTCAGACACGACTGAGCGACTAAACCACCACCACCTCTCTCACAACGTGAGTCCCTGAGCCTTAATGGGCCCTGTTGCCCTGTCAGAGGGTCAGGAGGTGGCATCTCACTGTCTTTTTTTTTTTAATTTTTGGCCACACCACGTGACATCTGAGACAAAGCACATGGGACCCTAGGTCCCTGACCAGGGATTGAACCCACAGCCCCTGCATTGGATGGGGAAGCCCTAACCACCAGATCACCAGGGAAGTCTCTTACCCCACCGTAACTTACGTTTGCATGCTTCTTGTTTTGAACCGGATTGAGCCTGTTTTGATGGACTCATTTCATATCTTGGTCACTTTCTCTTGAGTTGTTAGTCTTTTCCTAACTGATGGGTGAGAATTCTTTGAATGTAACAGAAAGCGTCTTTTTGTGAGGTGAGTCGTGGATATTCCCACAGTATGCTATTTATCTTTTTATCTTGTGCCCCCCACTCGCTGCCAAGCATCTGCCTTTTATTTTTACGAGGTTGGATATATCCGTCTCTGGTTTTTGTATAATTCTTGGAATGATTCAATTTACAGGGTTTTTTCCTTCTTCTAGTAGTTTTGTGGGTTTTATACTTTTTAAAGCTGTCGTCCATTTGGAACTTATTTTAGTATCAGGAGTGGGGTAGGGAATCCAAACATATCCCCCAAATGTCTGTTTAGTTGTCCTAAAGTGATGTATTTGTTATATATTTTGAATTATTTATTGGATAATCCGTTTCTCCTCCTGGATTTCACCTGCTCCCGCCTCACATTCGCACTGAAGCTTCTTTCTGGGCTTTCTCTTCCATCATCTGACTGTCCATGGGTTGTGTTAATTACTGTGTTCTAGAGTATATTTTCGGATCCCACATGGCCTGTCTCCCTCAGTATGCTTATTTTAAAATTTTTTCCTGGGTTTCTTTGCTTGCTCAGAATTACTTTGGCAGGGCCTCCTGATTTACCCAGAGAACCACCAGTCGGCACTCCAGCGGGGCCTCCCCCCGACGCACCCCCGCGCCAGGCCACCGCCCCTGACCTGCGCCCGCGGCCCCGCCCCCTGCCCGCCCTCGCGCAGAGTGCGCAGGCGCGGCGCTGTCCAGCGTGCTGGACCGTGATTCGGCCCCTGCCCCTGGGGAGTGGAGGGTGCGGAGGGCGCGGCCCGGGCGCAGTACCTTTCTGGGTGTCCTCTCCTGCCTGTGGGAAGAAACACGGTTCTGGTTGAGCCAGGAAGCTCTGCGGGCCCAGGCGTGGCCCCGTGCTCACATGCAGAGCAGCCCCCCCTGTAGGACAGGCTAGAGAGAGCCAGTGGCCGGAGCAGGTGGGCGGCACTGGGCAGAGGTGTCCGGGGGGCGAGTAGCCGGGGCCGGGGCTGATGGCTCTGGCCACTCTGCTGACTAGTCGTTCCGGAGGGGGCCGGCAGCGGGGCAGAGAGGCAGCAGCCAGGGGGCCCTCGGACAGACCCTGCAGCCCGGAGCCCATGCGCTGACTGGAGCCTCCCAGAAACCCCACCCTCAGGCGGGTCAGGAGTGGCAGCCCGAGCCCGAGACCCAGGACATGGGCAGCAGATGGCTCCATAGCAGGGTCTCCCCTCACCTGCACTCAGCGTTCCCCCAGGGCCAGGCTCAGTTCCTGGGGTGTCTGACCCGGGGGAGCCTCCCCCCCTGCGAGGAACCAGTCCCCTGACCGGGAAGGCTGCACCTGGATGGGTGAGGGGCAGGGACCCAGAGCAGGGGCCGGGCTGGGGGGGCAGACCCTGTGTGTCCTGATGCAGGCTGGGAGAAGCGCCTCTGCTCCTGGCAGCAAACCTCGGCCAGCCTGGCCTGTCAGCAGGAATCCTGGCTAAAAATACCCCGGTCTCAGAGGCCTGCCTGCTGCTGCAGCCGCCCTGGAGCCCCCTCCTCAAGCCAGACATTGCACACATGCCCTTCAGCCCCGGGGGAAGGCGGGCGATAGGGCCGGTTAAACAGACGAGGAAGCTCGGAACTGCACCTGGCGAGTCCCAGGCAGGACCCTAGTCTCCAGGACTGGCCACCGAGGCCTCTATCACTGGAAGGCAAGGTCTGGGCCCTGTCCTGCTCCCTGCTCGTGACCCTGGGCGTGGGGCAGGGGGCAAGGCGAGGCTCACTCCAGAATAGGCTGGGGTGTGGGGCATGGCCCTCTGTCCTGTGGTTCCAGGGTGAAGAGCCATTTGCCAGGGGCAGAGCCTGGGGACCTCAGGCTGAGGCCCCCAGCAGGGTGTCAGGGCGGTGGGTGAATCCCAAGCTGGCTCTGCTTCAGCTGCCCGCTCAATTGGATGTCAGTCCCTGCGGGCTTCTGGGTGACCCTTCAGTACAGAAGTGACCCCAGGACAAGGCTTTTCCCCTGGAGCTCAACCTCCCCATCTGTATCCTGTGACAGTGAGAGGGCTTGAGTCTGGAGAGACTTAAGGGTGTCTGGAGTGGGCCTTCAGTGTGTTTGTTGAATGACTAAATGACTGGGAAATGGAGTGGATGAAGGCATTGAGGGGAGGAGGGCCAGGGGCCTCACAGTACACTCAGGGGGTGAGGGCTGAGCTCCAGCTGGACTGGCCCTACCCTGCTCTCAGCCCCTCCACCCGGAGAATGGAGTCAGTCTTCACGCCCCATGGACTGCCGCAACCTGGAGAAGGTCTCAGAGTCCAGGGAACCCCGGGAAAAGCAGCACTGGGTTCTCACTCAGCCCGGGTCGGCCCCACAGGAGCCTCTCGCTATGGCTCCGGGCGGGTCTGCATGGCCCACCCTACCCTCCACTCATGCCCACTCCATCTGGCAGCCCCGGCCACCTTCCCCAGCCTCCTGGGCGCTTGTGGGCCCAGTGCCCCCTCCCCCGACCCGGTTTTGACCACTCACCGGGCTCCTGGTGTGAACAGCGGCTCCCGATTTAGCTGTCACTGCTGGGTGGGTGGCTCTGGAAAGATCCACATTCCCTGCAGGTGTGGGGGAGGGGCGCGAATCAAGCCTGCCGCCTGGGGCGAAGCCTGGGGACCCTGCCTTCCAGAGTGCGGCCCCTGCACAGACTCTGGGCTCCCCGGGGACCAGGAGTGTCCTACTCAGGCCCTGGCCTGGCCCGAGCTGGCGCCCAGGCAGGGGCCGGCGCCCTACACTCTCTGAGACGGGACATTGCGCCTGCCCACAGGGAGCCCTGGGGACTCAGCCCAGCCTGGGAGTCAGGAGAAGGGGCAGGTGCAGCCAGGGCCAGGGAGGCAGGGGCCAGGGCCACAGCCCCACGCAGCCCCTCCCCAGGCCCAGGCTCCCATCCCAGAGACTGGCCATGAGACTGGGGATTGGGGCTGCATGAGGGCCACCATGGTGTCACGCACACACCTCCCGCAGGTAGGAGGGGCACTCCCTGCAGGGTGAACCCCTGAGGCCACCCTGTGGGAAGAGGCCCTGACTGCTGTGGAGGTTGGAGGTGTTCAGAGCTGGGCAGGCCCAGCGGGATGCAGGGGATTTGGCTCCCGGGGGTTGGGCTGTCACCCCTTCCCTGCACGGCCCCGGCAGCTGCTGCATGTGGCTTTGATGAATAAGAGATGAGGAAGTGGATTAATGGTGGCCTAATATCAGCAAAACTGGGCAGAGGGACTCCTCAGGGGCACAGGGCTTATGGTGACAGGGATCAGAACACCCTCTGTAGCCCTGGGGCTGGGGTGGGGGACAGGGAGCGTCTAGGTGAAGCAGCGGGAGGGGCTGCCAGGACGTGGGTCTGCCCAAGTCCCCTCGGCCTCCACTGTCCTGCCTGTGAAGTGGGTGGTGGTGGTGGTGTCTGCACCACAGCACAGAAGGGGATGATGCACTCAGCAGGCCCGGCGCAGAGTTCCTCTGGGCCTCGAGCAGGCAGCTGCCCTCCATTGAGAGGCCAGATGGCAGGCCAACACCCCCCAGCTCCCTGGCACTGGGATCACACTCCCAGCCACCCACTCAGTGCCAGGAAGGGCCACATTGGAACAGCACTTGGGCAGGATCAGGTCCTTCCTCGGGTGATCCTGGGTGGCCTGACGTGCGCGCGGGAGAAGCCACGCCCCGTGCCCCCATCCTTCCCCAGACAGCCGTCAGGGGACCACATGCCCACGAGACCCACACCGGCCACCGAGCAAAGCCACCGCGGGCCTGTCTCTGCAGGATGGAACACAGCCCCTGGGAGTTTCCAAGCAGGTTCAAACCCATCACCCGGTACCAGCCACGATGGAAGTGTCCCCTGGTCCAGGCTGGGTTGTGCCAGAGGACCTGGAGGCTTGAGGGAGACTCTCGCGTGCCCCCTCACGGATGGAGGCCAGGAGGCGTCAGTGTCCACCTCATCCACATGCTGCCCCGAGCTCAGCGAGGCCAGGGCCTGGGCCGAGGCCACACAGCCCGCAGGGCCTCTCCTGCCCGACAGGCTGGTCCCCAGGATGGGGCGGGGCTGAGGCTGCCAGGAATGTGGCCTCACCGGAGGGGCAGAGCGACAGGCTGGTCCCCAGGATGGGGCGGGGCTGAGGCTGCCAGGAATGTGGCCTCACCGGAGGGGCAGAGCGGGAGGGCTGGCGGAGACCACTCCCTGTGTGTGGCGGCTGTGGGGCCAGCTCAGGCAGCTCAGCCCAGGCTGGGGGACAGGCTGTGCAGCCCTGAGAGGCAAGGCGTCCATAGGCTCCCGGCCCCAGAGACACGTGTCCAGAAAGCCTGGGCAGCTCCTGTTGGTGTGGCCTGGACCACAGTCTGTCGTCTCTTCATCCCCCCTGGGCAGCCCAGCAGCTGGTCTGCAGAGTGCGACCAGGCCCTTACCATGGTGTCTCCAGCTCTGGGCCCGGCTGCTGACCCCCAGAGGCTGCAGCATGTCCCCCAGGCTTTCCTGGGTGTACCCACACCCTTACCACACGCCCACCCCCCCGCAGCCTCCTGCTGGAGGCAGGCTGACCTGCCACCCAGCCCTGCCCAGCACCCCTCTCCCTGTGGGTCCACACCCATCTCCCCCTTCCCCAGCCAACACCCATGGCCCCCACACAGGGGTCATCTCCCAGGCTGGGCACCCAGCGGGGGGGGGGGGGGGGGGGGGCAGCACTGGCCGTGGTGCTGACTTGGGAGACACAGTCTCCCAGTGTCCTTTTCTGCAGCCCACAGTGGGTTGCAGGCCTCAGCCCACTCCCACCACACAGACCTTTGGGTGCATGGCAGGCCCAAGCCCCAGGCGAGAAGAGCCAGAACATCTGAGCTCTGTGGGTGAAACGTGTGGCCCCAGAACAGGTGCTCCCCACTGCTGCCAGGAAGGGCTTTGAATCTACAGGCAGGCAGGGTACAGGCTTTAGCAGTGGTGGGCCCACCCGGGGACCTAGATGGTTACAGCCACGAGGAGCATTGGGTCAAGGCCCACACTCGCCCTAACCTCAGAGTGACGGCCACTGAGTGTCACGCGGCCAGTCCTCTGGCCTCAGGTGGGCCTGAGGGGAGAGCTTCTTCCCGGTCTGGGAGCTGCTGCCACATGCAGGGGCCGTGGGGGAAGGGCTGACACCAGGGACAAGCCTCTGCCTCCTGCCTCCCTGTGAGCCCGACCTCAGGTTCCCCGCCTGCACAGTCGGGCACACGCCTCCGCGCGGCGGCAAGAATCACTGGTGGCACCCAGCATCCATCGGGGAGGCAGCTGTGCGTGCGTGGCTGGGGGCAGGCCCAAGGACACCAAGGCTAGGGATCCTGACTCCCGCTTACCTCCCATGTGTCTGGGAATCGAGTGTGCTCCACAATGACCCGGTAAGCCAAGCCTGGGACAAGGGTGACTGGGGCGCAGCGGGCAAAGGTCGGTGCCACACGCAGCACTGGAGGGGTTCAGGCACCAGCAGTGGTGCCCAGCCCGTGAGGCTGCCTGGGACTCTGTGTGCAGACGGGAACACTGGACTCAGAGAGGCCCCACCTGCCCTTGGAAGGCCAGCAGGCCTTGCTCTCCCATGCTCTGCCGACCTCGCCCAAGCCTCCTCTGCGGTCAGGAGGGAGGCAGATCTGATGGGGAGGCAGAACGTGCCAGGCCTCCCAGTCATCAGCCCCTCAGCCCCTGGGGGACACTGGCTGGGTTCCCAGGGGGATTCCCAAGCCCTCAGCCAGGATGCTGCAGCCACAGGGAGGACCCAAGGCCGCCCTGAGCACAGGATCCCAGGGACCCCCTGCCAGCCAGTCCCCATCCACGTGGCCCTCGGGCAGCCTGCAGGGATGCTGACCCGGGGGCTGGCTGAAGACTCAGGAGAGCTCCCCCTGCAGAGGAAGGCGGGACAGCTGTGCAGGTGTCCCTGGAGTGTGAGGGTGCGTCAGTGGGTTCTCTGGCCCTAGAGTCTGGCCTGACTCTGTGCAGGGTTGGGGGGCATCAAGCAAGTGGGCTCTGAAGAGGACCTCCTGGGCAGGAAACGACATCCACGGGAGGGGCCGGGGCGGGGTGGGGGCGGACACCTGTGGAGGTAGGGGCAGGCCTGAGCCTGAGCCCCATCCCTGGGTCACAAAGACAGGTGGGGCCCTAGGAAGTCGGCGAAGCTTCGAGCCTGTTTTCCAACTGAAAAATGGAGCAAGGCTCCCCCAGCAAAGGGCTGCTGGCGGAGGGGGTTGGCCTCCGGTGTTTATTGAAGCGAGGAAGGGCGTCGGCCGCGCCGAGGCGCACCACGCGTTCCCCGGCCTGCGGACAAAGCCCTGAAGGGTAGCTGGCCGCTCGGGGAACCCCAAACGCCGCGAGCCTGGGCCGCCACGCCCTCGACCCGCACCCCAAGCCGGCTCGGCCGGACCGCCATCCCCGAGGCCGCCTGCAGGGGCCGCCGCCTCTTT
>NW_024070196.1:71888573-71915889 GCF_014754425.2 Oryx dammah | reverse complement strand
GAAGAGGGCGTCCGCCAGAGGTGAGTGCCGCGCCCGGGCCGGCCGCGCGCGGGATCCGGGCGCCCCTCCCCGAGCCGCGGGGCGCGCCCGGGCTTCCGGGGGCTGCGGAGGGTCACCGCAGTGCCGCCCGGCCCCGGGAGGGCGGAGCCCGCGGCGGTAGGAAAAGTTGCCGCTTTCCGGGAAAGTTGGCGGCGGTGGCGGGGCCGGCGGCGGGGCCAAGGTGGGGGTCCGCTGTCGGGAAGGGTGGGTCCCGCTTCGGAGCGCCCGGCCGCTAAGGGGTTAACGAGCAGGTCTGCAGAAACGCGGGCACCCAGCAGGGGTGGGGGTGTCCAGCTGCCTCCCTCCTCGCACCCCGCGGACTCGGCTCAGGACCTCTGGTTTTTCTGGGGTCAGACCGCAGCGGGATGATGGGGGCGTCGGCGACAGTAGAGGGCGCGGAGGGCGGGGATGACCCAGAGCTGTCCCCCCACTCAGGGGGCGGGCGAGCAGAGGTGCAGGCAAGCACCCGCCATCCGCAACCTGAGGGCCCCTGCGGGCTGCGCGGAGGGGCAGGGGACGTGGAGGGGCTCGGGACGCGGAGGGGCTCGAGCACCCCTCCCTGGCGGCTCCCGCGGGACCCTTCCCCTCTACCTGGTGGGAAGGGCTGGGGGCGGGTGGGACATGTGTCTCCCGGAGGGTGCGCCCCTGGTCTCCCTCCCTTCATGCCCGTGGTGCCGCAGGCTGCACACGTTTCTCTGCACGTGCTCATGTCCACAAGGCTGCACACTTGCACACGCATGTGCACACGCGTGCCAGGCTGCCCCGCGTGCACGCGCGCACACGCTGTGGTGCACATCCACCCCCGCCCGACGCCCACGGCCCCGCGTGCACATAGCGCGGGCGCTGCGGTCGCCTCAGTGGGCTCATGCTGGGCGCCCAGGAGCACGTGTCCTGGCGGGGAGGCCGGGCAGCGGGAACTCAGGGTGGGGGAGTCCGGCTGCAGGAGCCGCCCGGTGTCCAGGGACCCTCCATGCCCAGCCCCGGAGCCTGTGTGGCCTGAACTCGACATGCGTCTGCACGTGTGTCTCTGTGCTCATGACCGCGTGCTCCTGTGAGCGCAGCCAGTGCAGGCGCCCTGTGTGCCCAGGCAGGCCACGGCCGGCTTCCCCCGACCCGGGTCTGTGGCAGAGCCCCGGGAACCGAGTGCTGGGAGCTAGTTCAGTGCCCAGCCCTGGGCTTGAGGCCAAAGAGCTGTCTGATTGCCCCCCTCCCCCCAGGCTGAGGCAGAGCTGGCTGACCGGGGCTGGGACCCCCGCCTGGGTGGGGAAGGCCCACTTCACACCTCGAGGTCAGTGCCTCAGTGCCATGACACACAGGCCAGCCCCTGGCACGTCCTGGAGTCTGCCACTTGGTCCAGTTCAGGGAGGGCATAGGCCCACCCCACAGCTGACCCAGGGTGACCTCACGAAGGCTCTGTCCCCGGTGGCTGGTGGTCTCCACAGCGGGAATCCTCTGGGTGAGGGGTTCTGTGGTGGGTCACCTGCCTCAGCTGCTGGAGTGGAGGACTGAGGTAAGGGTGCAGGTTACCCACTCTCACCGTGGAGAGCAGGACCCCAGGCCAGGGCTCAGAGAGGTGGGGCCACACCGCCTGGCCCCCTCCAACAGGGCCAGTCTTTGTCTATAGAATGAGGACAAGCAGCTCGTCCCTATAGGCTGTGGGGTGGGTCCTGTGATGGGGCAGGCAGTGGGGGCTGGCCGCTCCCTTTCTTAGCCTCAGTCTTCCCATCTGTAAAGTGGGTACCCTCCCCACTCCTGCTCCACTGGAGGTGAGAGAGGAACCAGTGCCCACGTGAGGCAGGAGGCTGCTCACAGACCCCAATTCCTGGGTGTGGAATGGCAGGAGAATGAGGGCCCGGATGTGGTCCCAGCTCCACCACCGGCCGTGGTGTGACCTTGGGTGTGCGGTTCACCTCACTGGGGACATGGGTCAGTGATCAGGCCTCCCTCGGGAGCAGCTAGGGACACGTGAAGGGTGAGGCCCCCACAGAGTGCTGGCCCCAGTGCTTCTGCCTGCAGCCTACTGAGAACACCAGCACCCCACGCTGGTCTGCAGTCCCACACAGGGAAGTCCTCCTGGAACCCTGCACTGCCAGCAGGATGCTCCCCACTAAGATGGGGAGCAAAGGCCCGCGGAGGCCCCTGGGGAGCTGGAGAAGGGAGGGGCAGGTGGGGGCAGAAGGGAGAGAGGGGGTTGCGGGAGGGGGGCATGGCCACGGGTGTCCCCCACGCCAGGCTGCTGAACCCCGAGCTTTAGCTTCCTGACGCGACAACCAGTGCCAGCCGGGGGCCTGCGGTCAGGGCTGGCTCTCCCTGTGGTCGTGGAGGAAAGGTGGGGCAGGCGAGCCTGGGCTGGGAGTCTCAACCAGCAGGAGGTCTTGCGGGGGGCCTGTGGGAGACATGCTGGGGCTCCAGGAGGCAGAAGGGAGTCCCTCCCGGGGGGGCTGTGTTTCCTGCTCTCCTGGGCCTGTAGCCAGAAAGTCCGCACAGAGCCTCAGTCTGTGCATGCACAGGGGGTCAGGAGCCCGAGGGGAGAATAGGGGTGTCGCTGGGAGCGGGGGGTAGGTGTGAGTGGCTCCCCCACCCCTGGGCCCCGTCCTGGCCTTCCTGACTGCTCTTGGCTCTGCACAGTCAGTGTGCCCTGACCTCCGACCCCCAGGTCCACCCGCTCCTCCCCTCTCAGCGGCCGGTCCCCAGATCCCACCTTTGCTCCTGGGTGGCCCTTCACTCCCTCCCTCCCTGGCTCTCCTGGCCTGCCAGACACCCTCTGAACCCAGCAGCTGAGGACCGTGGCCCTTGCCCGTCTCGAGCTGCTAGGACTGAGTGCTTTTGAAGGGCAGGTGAGCACGGAGCTGGAAGCACCCGCCCGGGCCCAAGGGCAGGCAGCAGCCGCAGCCCGCGTCTCCGCCATCGCTAGAGCCTGTGGGCCTGGCCGGGCGTCCTCTGCTGCAGTTTGTTCCTTGGTTGCTGTATCTTAAACTCTGCACACGATGGGACCCGCCTCTGTGTGTCTGGGTGTGCAGGTGAAAGTGGAAGCCCTTTCCGAGGACCTACCTTCAGTCGTGCGTCCTACGAGGCCCTGGCCTCTCACCACGGCCTCTCGGGCAGCAGGACGCGAGACCGGGTGCAGACCCCACGCAGGGGCCCCATAGGAGGCGGGGCCTGGCCCAGCCCAGCCCACCTGCCCAGAGCCGGGCTCCAAGGGCCTCTCACGCCCCGCCTGGGCCTGCCGGCCGCACCCTGGTCCAGCCCTGGTGCCCCCGGCCTCTCCCCTGCTGCCTTCTGACAGCCCCCTCCCCGGCCCTGCGGAGTCCTAACTGCCATCTCCTAGCCGGCCTGGGGTGGACAGTGGGCCATGGGGGCCCTGGCCACTGCCTTGCCCCCTGCCCACCCTAACCCAGAGGTGGAGCTGAAGGAACCAGGCAGCCGCACTCACACCCGGCTCTTGGCCTGCCCCAGCCAGGCCCTGGCACGTGGAGCCAGGCCCATGCTGACACGGGGAGCCCAGGACAGGAAGCGGGGTGTCCCAAGCTGACTCAGCTTTGTTCAGACAGCCGCCTGGCGCCCCCGGGGCGGGGGAGGGTGCTCCTTGGCCCAACGCCATCACAGGGCAGGCTCCAGGGGATCTTGGTTCCATGGAGTGTTGGGGGGATTGGACGAGCGTTTCGTGGTCGGGCAGGTTTGGGACTGGCTGGGTAGGAGGTGCTGATGGAGCTTCTTTATTGCAGGGCATTGGATGGACAGAGCCCCTCTGACGGGCACCCTGTATAGCACGCTCAGCCTGTGGTGCCTAGGAGCCCGCTTTGGGAACTGGTGGCTGAGATCCAGTGGAAGGGCTTGGAGGGGGACCTTGGGGCCCCCACCCAGGGCCCCGGGGAGGGTGGGCTGTCCCACACAAGCCCTGCAGCCACAAACCTGGTAGGCGGAGGGACCTTGGTTTCCTGGCAGCAAGGCAATGTGCAAATTTACCCTTTGAGTTTATGGCTCTATTTCTTTGCAGCAAATGTCACGGGAAATGTCAGGCTGAGGCTGAAGCTGATGGGTGAGGGGCCCATCGAGGAAGGGGTGGGGTACTGAGGGGCTCGAGCCATGGCAGGGCCCTGGGCCCCTCACCTCCTCCAGGGAGCCCTCTCAGATTGCCCCTCAACTGCTTGGGCCCAGCACGGTGTCCCTAGTCTGTCCCAACCCTTGCGACCTTGCTGAGATGGTGCCTTTATTTACCTCCCGCCAGAGCCCAGATGGGATAGGGTCGGGGACCTGCCAGAATTCTCCCCGGCCTGAAGTCTGGCGGCCGTTGGATCAGCCCGGGCAGGGCCGGCCTGCTGTGTGACCTTGGGCAGCACCACCCTCTCCCGGCCACCAGAGGCCTCGTCCATGACCCACGGCTGCCAGCTCCCAGCCTGGTGCCTTCGTGGGTGGGAAAACGCCCTGAGTCAGAGGTGTGTGTGGTGCTGGGTGTGTGTGCGGGGCCCGTGGGGGCAGAGGGCTGGCTCATGGCGTCCTGTGGCTGCTCCAGTAGCAAGTAGGTGCTCAGTGCACACACAGAAAGGACTTGCACAGCGGGGCGGGGCTCGAGACCAGTAAGCAGTCCACAGCCCCTGGACCTGCTGGCCTCCGGGCCGGCCAGGCGGGGCCAGCTCTGAGGCCTCAGCCTGGCCTGCCACGGAGAGCCGTCTGGGCCTCAGCTCCCAGGGGGTTGGTTCACAAATGTCCGCTGCCGCCAGGCTGTGTGCCAGGTGTGTGTGGATGAGGACAGTCTCAGGCCCCTGGGCTGCCACCCGTGGCAGCCCAATACCCGTTTCCCTGCACGTGCCTCTCTGGGGGTCTCAGGCCCCCCAGCTTCAGTCTGTCTGCTGGTCATTGCCCTGTACCACACGCCCCTGCATCCGGGCCCAAGGTCCAGCGTCCTGGCCACCTCCCGCTACCCTTCCCCAGGGGCAAGTCCAGTGTCACGCTGGACCCCTCCCCACCCGCCTCCTGTATCCCTCCCCGGGGGTCTGCTGCGGACTGGCCCACTCCTGGGCCCGTGGCCACGGACGCCCACGTATGCTCGCCACCATCTCATCTTCCTTTCAGGCTCTGAGACGCTGTCCTAAAACACGCTGCCAGCCAGGCTCCTCCGGTCCCAAACTCTCCTGTGTCCGCCCCACCTCAACGAGGCCTGCACTGGGGGTCTCGTTCAGGAAAGCCTCTTCTGCTCTGGCTCCCGGGTCCCAGCATCTGGCATTCACACGCCTGCCTCCCCACCATCCACGTCTCCAAGCTCAGCCCAGGGCTGGCGTCTGGGCACAGGCTGGGGTGGGTGCAGGAAGGGTGGGGTGGCCCTCAGGAGTGCCCTGAGTCAGTGCCCAGGGCCCCGGGCGCCAGTGGTCTTTGGGGCCAGTGGCAGTTGGGCACGGGCCGGGTGCCCAAGGTGGCCCCCAGGGTGCGGGTCTGCAGAGGGTGCCCACCTGTGGGCAGTGTTCTCCACGAGGGCGCAGGCTCCCTGCATGAAGAGCCTGGGCTTTGGCCCCGGGCCAGCCATGCCCCAGCAGGCCCTTCGCCCTCTGGGCCTCCCTGCCACTCAGGAGCTTTCGAAGGGAGTCGGTGGAGACTGCTGCCCGGGGCCCCACTGGGGGCTTGACTGTCCCAGCTCCTGGGGCCCCTTTCTGCTCAGCCGGGACCCCCCTGCCCTGCGCTGGGCCATGCTATGGGAAAAGAGGCTGTGATGGCACTGCCTGAGACCCCCACGTCCTGCCCTGCCCCGAGGATATCGGGTGGCACTCAAACAGGAGTGTGGGTGCCCCCACCCGTGTGCCCCATCCGGGCCCCCACCCACCTGCCCACCCGCCACGTGGCAGCCTCCCCTTGGGACGGTCAGTTTGGCCTGGCAGCTGAGGCCAGGCTTGGGGAGCACCCTCCTCAGCCCTGCTGGTGGGGAGAGCTGTGCCCCACGCTTCACACCACATGAGGGGCAGGGGGACCCCCGACAGGTCCCTGAGGGCGTCTGGCTTCCAGCTGCATCCCTGGCAGGGTCCCATGCAGGGCCGCGGGGACCTTGAGATTCCTGTGACATAGTCAGGCCCTCGGGTCCCAGGGAGATGCCTGAAAGTCCACGAGGGTCCCCAGAGGAGCTGGCGTGGGGGCTGGCAGGCTGGTGAGGAGCCTGAGGCCTGGGCCCCACCAGGCCCCCAATGAAGCCACACTGGGACCCCGTCCTGGCCCAGGACCGGGGACTCCTGGTGTGAGCAGAAGCCACAGGACCCCGGGACGGCCTGCCGTGTGGGGCTTGGGAGGGCGGGGTCGGGGTGGGGGTCAAATGAGTAGGGGGGCCAAGAGGGGTGCAGGGAGGGGTGAGGGGAACTCGAGCTGGACGGACGGGGCCGTGGGGGTGGGGGTGGTGAGCTCCAAGCTCCCGCTGGTGGGCACAGGGTCCCTGGCCAGGTCCAGGCCGCACATCATCTCCCAGCCTCAGCCCCAGTTTCTGCCAGGCAGAGGCGGACACGGGGACAGGTGTGACAAGCGTCTGGCTTCCTGTGCGAGAGTCTGCAAAAGAAAAACTCTCCCCATAGAGACGTTCCTGCTGCGTCCCTCCCGGACATCACCAAGGGCCCGTCACAGCCGAGACATGGTGGCCCTAGGGACCGCACTCGTCACCTGCTCCCGGGGCGGCAAGCAGGGTGGCGGGGGTGGGAGAGCGGGCAGCAGCCTGGGGGTTCGGTGCCTCTCCGGAGCCCTCCCTTCAGCACCAGGCCCCATTCACAGACCACAAACCCGGGTCTGAGAACCCAAGGTTGCCGGAGTCCCCGGGCTGAGCAGGGAGAGAGGACGTGAAATAAATCAGGAAAAATCTGGGCGAAAAGGTAAACGTGTGTCAGGCTGGGCAGAGCGCGGAGGCCCGGGCGGGAGCCAGGTGGGCGAGAGGCAGGGCCTCCGCAGGGCCAAGCGGTGTGACATGCAGGTGGCCCCCGGTGCCCGGCTGTGGGGCGTCCCCAGCGATGCCCGGGGCCTTCCGGGGCTGCTCCCCAGCCCGACCTCGGCCTCAGGCACTTCTGGGCCCCGGGGGCGGGTGCTCAGGAAACCAGGCCAGCCTGCCTGCCCCGCCCCAGGGCGCCTGGCACAGCGGCCGAAGTGCCCTGACCTGCTTTCCACCAGCAGCGGCGCCCGGTGCTCCCACCCTCGCTGGTGAGAAGCCGCCAATGAGCTCCATCCCAAATTGATTTCAAATAAGGCAGAGTTATCACACAATCATATAGGAATAATTTATCACTCGTTAATAAAAGAGCAATTACTTATTCACGTCACCCACCCCTTCCGCACGCCGGGCGTTTGGATTCAGGCACACGACTGGGGCTCGCACAGAGGCGGGGGGAGGCCTGTCCGCGCTCTGCCAAGGTCAGCGGACCCCCACCCCAAGGCCCCGGGGGTTTTCCCCCAGCTTCCCTGCTCCTAAGGATCCCCAGTCTGGGGTCAGGGGTCGGATCTGTGCCCCGGGAGCACCCGGCGTGGGGGCCTCTGAGGGGCCCGGAGCACGGAAGATCTTCAGGCTGGAAGCGATCCCTGAGAGCCTGGATTTCCAAGGCCTCGGAGCTGAGCGCCCGACGCTCCCTGGAGACCGGGGGCGTCCTTGGCCACCCTTGGCCGAGCCACGGCTGAAGAGCAGCCAGCCGCCCGCCACGCGCCGGAGGCTTGGGGAGCATCAGTCCCAGTCTCTCCCCCGCCCCGCACCTTGGAAATGCTGCCGCTAACCCACGTTCCTCTTCACCTTCTGGCAGAGACACTTTATTTTCTTCTTTTTATTTATCTCTGTTTCTGAGGTTTCACTGCCAAGCCTGCAGTCTTTTTAAAAAGATAACACCGTGGTCGGCCGCGCCTTGCTCAAAGTTAAAGCCTGCGCCGGGCCCTGGGAGGCTGGTCCTGGGGCTCTGGGGCGTGGTCCTCCTCCAACCCACCTGCTGCCACCGCGTGCCCCATTCTTCCCGGTGGTTACCCCCACGTGTCCATGGCTCCGACCCCAGCCCCCGTTCTCTAGCACACTCGCCAGCGAGGCTGCCAGTTGAATTCATAACCAGTGTTTCCCCACCCAGGCCATGCGGATGCTGATCCCCGCGAGGCCGCAGGGGGTGACCCCTCGCTCCGGCATGGCCCTTGGTTTTTCCTGGAGTTTACAGCTGACTTTGTCTTTCGCCCCTGTCCCAGGTGCCACCCTCCGGGGCCTCCTCTGCTCCACAGCAGGCACTCTGCTGGCGGTCTGGTTTCTCCCCAGGGTGGAGGGAGTATCTCCCTCCAGGCCTTCACCTGCCATCCCCTCCCGGGCCGGGCACACAGCCGTCCCTTCACAGCTGCCCCTGACTGCCCTTCACCACCCAGTCTTTCTTGGGGTTTGTGTTTCTCTCTTTCTGGGTTCATGTCCAGTTTTAGCTGAAGCACATTCCACTGTCTAAAAAAGGCCCCGTGAGGAACCAGCCTGTGAGCCCTCGAACGTCAGCAGGTCTAAGCCGCGTGGCCCACCCCAGAGTGAGTGTGCAGCCGTGTCGCGGTTCCTCTCCTGACCCTGAGGCCTGAGGCCGTGCCACGAATGTCCCACGTTGTGCCAGGCACTCCCCCGAGGGGGTCTTCAGCTCTGGGCAGCTCTCAGTGCCATTCCTCAGTAGTTCCCCCTCTCATCATCATCGTGCTTTTCTTCCTGGAGTTTCCTAAGGCAGGTGTTGGCTCCGTGTTCATCTGTTTCTCTTCCGTTTTTTCTCTTTGTTGATGTTGTTCTTTCTGGAAGACTTCCTTGACCTTGATTTCCAGACTTTCCATTGATTTTTGGGGACTTTAACGGGTCTATATTTAGCTCCCAGGGCTCTTCTTGTTTCCTGACGGCTCCTTTTTCATAGCACCCTGTTCTTGTTTTATACCCTCCTCTGTCCCTGTGAGGACACCGGTTGGATTTCCCTAGTTTTCATCTACTCACCGCAGTTTCTGCTTCCTCTAGAATCATTTCCACTTTGCCAGCATTGGCACCTCTTCCAGACACCTGGTTTTCTGGTAGTGCTTACTGGAGAGGCGTGGAGGCTGGTGGGGTGCTCTGTTGAGAGAGGGGCCGTCGACGGGTGGGTGTGGGTGATCAGGCAGGAGCCACTCTGCACGTCCCAGAGGCCACGGCAGAGACCAGGGCCATCGTTCCTTGGGGTCCACCTCGGGCAGCCCACGGAGTGGGATGCTTGGGCTGAGGCAGCAGTGCTCGGGGGGTCGGGGAGCCCAGAGCCTGCACTGGGCAGGGGGCTCAGCGCTCGGGGGGTTGGGGAGCCCAGAGCCTGCACTGGCTGCTTCCCCAACAAGCTCTCTGGGTCCCTTGGGGCTCGGGGCCTGCCCTGGTCACTTGGTGTGGCAGGCGGCGGTCTTGCACGCTGTGCCCGCTCACCTGGTAAGCCCCTGAGCGTCCTGCTGGCTCCCCGTGGTCACTGCCCCCCCATCAGGCTCTGCACCTGCATCTGAGGCGTGGGGTTGGTGGTCCCCTCCTTGCTGCACTGAGGGCATGCAGCTTAGCCCCCAGGAGTGAGGGGTGTCGGTGCTCCCAGGAGGCCCACTGGCGCCGGGTGCATGTAAAGCTGGGGTACCAGGGTGCACAGACAGGGCCTCCCTGGGAGCCGAGCTTGGCCGCGACAGCCCTGCACGACCCACGGCCCTGATGCTGGAGTGCTCGGGGCTGCCTCGCATCTGCCCTGCGCTGGGGCGGGAGGGTCCCTCCTCCTCCTCCTCCTCCGGGGCTCGGGGCCGGGTCACATGGGGACCAGGGCACTCGCTGGCCCGCCAGCACCACGCATCCACTTGGTGGGAGGAGGGGACAGAGAGCCGGGTTTGACATACTTCCCCCAACGTCAGGATCCAGGCCGTGGCTGACAGCTCTTCCCACTTAAGGACAAATAATAAAAGTGGGGCACCTTGGTCAGGAAAGGGGAGAGGCCGTGGCACACAGGCCCTCCTTGCCAGCAGGCCTCCCCGGAGCCTCCCGTGGACACACGGCCACCCAGAGGTGGTAGCGTTGGCCAGTGGCAGCATCTCAGGCTGAGGGTCCGGGCCCCCCGCTTGCCTCTAGCCGGGGTGCTCCGTGGGCCTTGCTGCTTCTCCCCACCGTCTCCCTTGCCAGTTGCTGCCCCACCCAAGCGCTGCCCCTCAGTTTCAAAGCCCCCAAGCACCCCGCCCGGGGTAAGCCCGTCTCGGAGCGTTTGGGAGGACTTGGCCCTCCGGCAACAGCAGGAGCAGGCTTCCAGTCCAGCTGCCCCTTGGGTCAGCGGTGGCCGCAGCAGTCCAGAGCCAGGACAGGCTGGTCCCCAGGGTGAGCGGTCCAGGGCCTCCAGAGCCCAGCGTTGTCTTCTCAGAGCTGAGTGAGTCCTGCTCTGCAGAGGCTGCCGCTGGCTTCATTGCCGATGCCGACGAGGGCTGAGGGCTCAGGAGCCCATCAGCTTCCGCCACAAAGACCGGCCGGCCCTGGGGCCCCCACGTCTGCCGGCGTCCCCTCATCACAGCAGCCCTGGGGCTGTCCGGCGGGCTTGCCTCTGAGCCCGGATCACCCAGGCCCCAGCAGTACACGTCCAGAGAGGGTGTGTGTGTGTGTGTGTGTGTGCCCACAGTGCACGCCCAAAGTGTGGGCCCCGGGTGTGGGCTCCCACACTGCAGTGGCCTTGCCGGAGGCGGCCAACAGGGCCTCGCGGGAACGGTCAGCTTCAAGCTGACCGCAGAGGCAAGGTCCCAGGAGGACGGGGGAGGGTGGGAGCCAGCTGTCGGCCCTGCCAGGCTCGGCGTTTGGTCCAGGACAGGAGCGGGCAGTGGATGGCGGCGGGGCAGGCTGGTGGGCCTGGTGGTAGCTGTGTGGTAGCAGGGCCCAGGCCCTGGCATGGGGCATGCCCCGCCTCTGGGCCCCCCGGGGCAGGGGCGTGTCGGCCAGCAGCCGGTTCCTCATTAGCGTCCACTGGGGACGCGAGCCGACCGTGGCCGCTGCCCCGCATTAGCACAGGACCCTGACTAGCCGGGCCGTGCGGACAGAGGCCCCCAGGTAATTAGGCAGCCGGTGTTTGCTGCGGGCCTGACGGTGTGTGTGGTGGGAGGAGGAAGTGCCTGCTGGGTGTCCCTGCTGGGTGTCGGGTGTGGCCTGCACCACGGTCCTGGGGCTGGACCAGGCTTCCGGTGTGGTGTCATCAGCGCCACCCCTCCCCCCGCCGCCCGCCCAGTGGGGCCCCGGGGAGGTGGGCGCGTGGAAGAGCACGTGCCTGGGCAGGGCGGGGTCCCAAGCCCTGTGTGCCGGCAGCCCAGGCTCGGCTCCAAGGCCTGCAGCCCACGCACCCCGCGTCCCACCTGTCAGAGAGTGCTCTTGGGTCCTCGCTTGCGGTGGGCTCCAGCGCACTTCCCTCTATGTCTGCCTGCGGCCAGCTGGGTTCCGTGGCCCCGGCAGCCCCCCGACACCACGTGGTGGGGTCTAGCGTGCGCCTGGACCACAGGGTCCCAGCAGGGCCACGCCCAAGCCACCCTCAGAGCACGCGGGTGGGTGCGCTCTGCACCCAGGCCTCCCGCTTCTGTACAGCCAGGCCCCCTCCGCCCACCCGACCCCCATCACCCTCTGTGTAACTGCCTCCCAGGTGCGTGTTGACTGGAAATCGGGGGCTTGAGGCAGGGCTGCTGGCTGAGGCAGCGTTAGGATCTTTGGCTCTCTGTGGCTCAGGCAGGCCTTTCAGTGCCCGGACCCCCGAGATTGGGATGCCTGCCAGTTCCTGGGCTGTGAGCGGGTACCCCACCCGCCACCCCAAAACCGCACCCCCTCGCCTGTAAAACGGGCAACACGCTAGTCCCCCGGAGACCGCCGGGCCCGCTCACCCCGGGTCTGCCCGACACGGGCTCCGCCCACAGTGGGCCTGTCACCACCACTGCTCAACCCCATGTCCCGCACCCTCCTGCC
Source organism: Oryx dammah (assembly GCF_014754425.2). Lineage (NCBI taxonomy): Eukaryota > Metazoa > Chordata > Mammalia > Artiodactyla > Bovidae > Oryx > Oryx dammah. The sequence continues at coordinate 71,903,936 of NW_024070196.1, read as the reverse complement.
ACAGGGGGTCACCTTGCCCTCTAGGGATCGGGTCAGCCCATGCCCCCCCGCCACCTACCCCCAAGCTGGGCAAGGGGCCCGAAATGGCCTGGCCACGTGTGCCGCACTGAGCGTGTCTGTGCCTGCCGGCCGGACGGAAGGTGGGCGGTGAGGATGAGAAACAGCGATGACCGAGGGGGACAGATGGACGTCGGGGGCGGGCGGTGAGCCTGTCGCGGGCGGGGCCGGCAGGAATGGGGCACGGGCGCAGCCATGCTGGGGAGCCGTGACCCTCTGCGGTGCGTGGACACCACCCCCACCCGAGCTATTTCTGGCCTGGTTAAGCTGGCTGTGGCCTCCTGTTCTGCCTTGTAACCGTGGGTGGTGATGTGACCCTCCGTGGGACATTCTTGGTGCTCGAGAGGGTCCTGGGCGGATGCTGCCCAAGCCCGCCACAGACCACCAACCCCAGGCTTCAGGACCCGAGGCCAGCTGCCCACACTTCCGAGCCCGGGCCCTGCTCCGGGAGTGGCCACGCCGGCTGCCCTTCGGGCCGGGACTGCTGGTGCCTCCTGCCCCTCCTGGCCGTCCTGTGGCCCCTTGGTTTGCACATGTTCCCCCAGGACCTGCTCTGAGTGGCAGCAGGTCACAGCTTAGCCTCTCACTGCCTCAGCTTCCTAATCTGAAGGTGGGCTCACACACCGAAAAGAAAACGGGTTCTCGTGCGACTCCGACTCAGGCCTTTTTGTACCAGCTGGTAGGCCCTCGTGGCAGCCTACGGAGTGGGTGTCACAGCCTCTCCGTTGCCGCAGGGAGGCTCTGGGCCTCAAGGCTGGCAGCCCTGCGCCATCTCTTTGGTGCAGATGGCCTTGGAGGCCACGCCAGGTCCGACACCTCCCAGCCTCCCAGCCTTGTCAGCCAGCCAGGAAGAGGGACCTTGAACAGCATCTGGTCCCCAAGCCCCCGCCCCCAAGGCCCTAGGGGCTGGTCCTCCCCTGAGTGCAGCCCTGAGCCACGGACCACGGCTCCAGAGCAGGCCTGGCCTAAGCTGGAGGCGCCCCTCTGCGGGGAGAGCACCAGAGGAGACCCCGGCCATTCTGTGCGGAGGCCCCGGGACAGGAGGGCTTGGCTCTGGGGGAAGCTGAGGGGGCCTGCTGGCCTGGCATGGAACCCGGGTCGTGAGGCTTGCAAGGCCTGAGGGGGTCTGCTGGCCTGGCTGGGACCCAGGTCGTGAGGCTTGCAGGGCCTGAGGGGGCCTTGGCCTGGCAGGGACCCAGGTTGTGAGGCTTGCAGGGGCCTGAGGGGGCCTGCTGGCCTAGCATGGGACCCAGGTCATGAGGCTTGCAGGGCCTGAGGGGGCCTTGGCCTGGCAGGGACCCGGGTCGTGAGGCTTGCAGGGGCCTGAGGGGGCCTGGCGTGGCGTGCCGTGCCGTGGTCTCTGTGAATGAGGCCCATGCGCGGGGCGGTTTTCTCACCTTGTGTGCAGGAGGTCAGCTCCCACTGGGGTCCAGTGGGGGCCAGGGTAGTGGGCGGCCTGCCGGAGCCTTGGGGGGATTGAGGGGAAAGAAAGGAGAGGCAGGTGAGCAGGGCACAGCCTGAGGGCATCTGATGGGGGCAGACCTGGAGGCCTGGGAGGCCAGAACAGCAGAAGCCAGCAGGGAGGGGCGGCGGGACAAGGGGATGGGCTGGGAGACAGTCTGGGGACAGCTGAGGGACGGGGGGGTGGGGACGCCTTCTAAGGTGGGAGGGATTAGGTGAGTGGTGGGGTCCAGGCCCTGGGGCATGGCCAGGGGCAGCCTCCCGCTACCTGGTGGGGGCCCCCACGTTCCAGGGCCCTCCGCCGTGATTATGAACACATAACCCAAAGTTGGGCTTGATTATCTCATAAAGAGATGCCCCCTCTGCTTGCTCAGCAGAGGGGTTGCCATGGAGACCAGCGGGCAGGCCCCAAGGGGGCCAGGCCAGAGCCAATTACCGCGGCTGAGGCGAGGAGCGGGCCCACCGCCGGCCGCTGTGCTGACAGCAGGGCCCGTGCAGAGGGACTGACCCTCAGAAGTTGGTTTCCAAAAAGCCGCCGGCTGGGCGAGAGGGGAGCCATGTCTGTGTGCCTGATGCCTGCCTCCTGGCAGGGCCCAGACACGTGGCCCGTGGCCTACGGTCCTCTGGAGGCCCCTCATGGGGATGGCCAGTTCTGGTGGTGAGCCGACCTCAACCCAGACAACTTCACAGACCGTGGCTGCCGGCCTGGGAGCCCCGGGTCAGGAGGCGAGGGTAACAAAGCTCAGTCGGCAGGCATGCGGCGGGTTGGTCACGCCGGCGGCGCAGCCGTGGTGGTGAGGTCCAGAGTCTGGCCTGATGAGGAGGACCTGCCCCCCGCCCGGCCTCCACCCCAGAGAGTCCCCTGCCACAAGGCTTTAGGAACAGGAAGTACCGTTTTTATAGCACAGGCACATTCTGCGGTAACAGCAGTGAGAGGCCCCGGAGCTGGCTTCACCGGGCCCTGCCTCCCAAAGGGGGCCTGGAAGGAGACAGTAGGGAGGGGATCCCAGCTGAGATGCCACCCGGTGACCTCCTGTGTGCTGCCAGCCACGGAGGGGCATCCAGGGCTTGCAGGGGGTGGGCCTGGGGCTTCCGTGTCCCCAGCAGCCAACAAACGACCCAGCCCCAGTGGACACACCCGGCCTGCTGGGCCTCTGGGCTTGGGGCAGGCGTCGGCACCTGCCCAGGCAGAGAGGACTCAGGAAGGGGCAGGAGCCCAAGGTCACAGTCCTGGGTGGGGGAAGCTGGCCCGTGGTCCTCTCCTTTCTCCCTCCCGGCTTCAACCCTAGCACTTTGCTGGCCTCGGGTCTGCAGAATCCTGCTCTTAGCTAGCTGCCAAGGAAGGTGTTAGCTGTCAGTGCAGGTGTTAGCTGTCAACGAAGGTGTTAGCTGATAACTCAAGTGTTAGCTGATAAGCCGTAACCCTCCCAGGGGGATTCACATTTTAATAGACTCACTCCCGAGGCAGAAAGAACCTCTGCATTCAAAGCAGAGGCTCTAACGGTGGGCTGACAGGCAGGGAGCCCAGTGCAGGGCACGTGACCCTACCGGTGAGCCCAGCCTGGGCCTGCACCCAGGAGCGCTCTCCCACCCACTCCAGGTCTTGGGTGAGGCCCCGCGATGGGGGAGGGAAGAGGGGAGCTGCACCCCCCTGGCTGGGGCGGAACCCCTGGGAGAGTGTCTGGGCGGGAGGGTTGGGGGCAGCTGGACTGGAGTAAGCTCCTCGCCTGGGTAGGAGATGGAGCAGAAAATGAGGCGGAGGGGAGGAGGCGGCCGGAGGTTCACCAGGAAGCATGCCTGCCTGTGGGCGGGGCTGCAGCACCCCCAGTCCTGGACCTGCCTGCCCCCGCCCCTGCCCTCGGGGCTCCTGATCCAGGGGCTGGTGGAGCAGGTTCCTGGGTCCGGCTGTGGGACCAGACCCCAGCTGAGGGCTGAGGGGCTGCAGCTGCCAGCTCCCTAGGTGGTGAGGCCCCCTTGGAATCCAGACAGGCCTTGACTCCAGGGGCTCTGGGTCACAGCCCCACCCTTCCTGCAGCCCGTGAGGACCTTCTTGGGGTGGGTGCTGCTGCTGCAGAAGCTGTCAGAAGACAGGCCTGGACATGAGCGGTAGCCCCGGGCTCGCGGCGTGAGTGGGGCCCGACCTGGTGCACCAGTGTTTGCCAGGGGCTTCTCTCCCCGCCTGGCCTTTGAGCTGCTGGCGCTGGGACTGCGCACAGGCCCACCGGCTGTCTGGCGTCTGCAGGTGTGAGTGTCCATCCCAGGAGGCCTTCCCGTGGACCCCAAGTGGTGGCTGCGGCGTGGCAGCTTGTGTATTTGAGTCCCAGGCGGCAGTCAAGATTTCCCGCAGAGCTTGAGACCCCTGGCGGGTTTGGGGGTGCAGCAGCTTCCTCATGGCGGGTGGGGCAAGGTTCCCCGCACTAGAGGTCCCGGGGCGGAGCCCCTCCTGCAAGCCCCGACCCAACAGGGCCCCCCTCCCCCACTCACAGGGACGGCAGCCCCTTCCTCACAGCCCCGCCCTCGCCGGCCCCACCCACTTACAGGGGCGGAATCCCTGCTGCAAACGCTGGCCCCGCCCCGCCTCCCTCACCACCCTCCCCTCTGCCCACAGGAAGCCAGCTGCTGGCCTGGGTGCTGTGGCTGCAGGCGTGGAGGGTGGCGGCGCCCTGCCCAGGCGCCTGCGTGTGCTACAGCGAGCCCAAGGTGACCACCAGCTGCCCGCAGCAGGGTCTGCAGGCTGTGCCCGCCGACATCCCGGCCGCCAGCCAGCGAGTCTTCCTGCACGGCAACCGCATTGCGTACGTGCCCGCCGCCGGCTTCCGCGCCTGCCGCAACCTCACCATCCTGTGGTTGCATTCAAACGCGCTGGCCCACATCGACGCGGCCGCCTTCTCCGGCCTCGCGCTCCTGGAGCAGCTGGACCTCAGCGACAACGCGCAGCTGCGGGCCGTGGACCCCGCCACGTTCCGGGGCCTGGGCCGCCTACACACGCTGCACCTGGACCGCTGCGGCCTGCGGGAGCTGGGCCCCGGCCTGTTCCGCGGCCTGGCCGCCCTGCAGTACCTCTACCTGCAGGACAACGGGCTGCAGGCGCTTCCCGACGACGCCTTCAGCGACCTGGGCAACCTCACGCACCTCTTCCTGCACGGAAACCGCATCCCCAGCGTGCCCGAGCGCGCCTTCCGCGGCCTGCACAGCCTCGACCGCCTCCTGCTGCACCAGAACCGGGTGGCGCGCGTGCACCCACACGCCTTCCGGGACCTCGGCCGCCTCATGACTCTTTACCTGTTTGCCAACAACCTCTCCGCGTTGCCCGCGGAGGCCCTGGCGCCCCTGAGGTCCCTGCAGTACCTGCGGCTCAACGACAACCCCTGGGTGTGTGATTGCCGGGCGCGCCCGCTCTGGGCCTGGCTGCAGCAGTTCCGTGGCTCCTCGTCAGAGCTGCCCTGCAGCCTGCCCGCGCGCCTGGCCGGCCGTGACCTCAAGCGCTTGGCCGCCACCGACCTGGAGGGTTGTGCCCTGGCCTCGCGGCCGGCCCCTCCCATCTGGACCGGCGGGCCTGCCGACGAGGAGCCTCTGGGGCTGCCCAAGTGCTGCCAGCCGGACGCCGTGGACAAGGCCTCGGTGCTGGAGGCTGGGAGGCCCGCCTCGGCCGGCAACGCTCTCAAGGGACGAGTCCCGCCCGGCGACAGCGCACCGGGCAACCGCTCTGGCCCCCGGCACATCAACGACTCGCCCTTCGGGACCCTGCCAGGCTCGGCGGAGCCCCCCCTGACCGCGGTGCAGCCTGAGGGCTCTCAGCCCCCGGGCTCCCCCACCACGGGCCCGCGAAGGCGGCCGGGCTGTTCCCGCAAGAACCGCACGCGCAGCCAGTGCCGTCTGGGCCAGGCGGGCGGTGGGGGCGGCGGGAGCGGCGGGGTGGAGGGCTCAGGCGCCCCACCCGGCCTCGCCTGCGGCCCCGTCCCCCTGGCTCTGGCGCTGGTGCTGTGGACGGTGCTCGGGCGCTGTTGACTGGCCCCCCGAGCGCAAGGCCTCACTCAGCAGCTGGGTGTGTGTACATACGGGGTCCCCTCGCGCCACCAGCCAGCCGGCCGCCCGCCCTCCCTGGCGGCGCTGCCCACCATCCGCCTGCCTGCCCTCCCCATCTCCACCCATCATGTTTACAGGGCACGGCGGGGCGTTTGTTCCAGAACGCCGCCTCCCGCCCGGAACGCAGTATATAGAGATATGCATTTTATTTTACTTGTGTAAAAATACTGGACGATGTGGAATAAAGAGCTCTTTTCGTAAGCTGTGGCCTCTCAGGCTAGGGGGTGCTGTGAGCCAGGGGAGGGGGGTGAGCCGGGAAGTGCCGCCCCGCCCCCTTCACGGCACTCGGAGGCCCAGGAAGGTGGGAGAGGGGGAGCCTGCTGCAGGTGCTGCGGCCTGGGTGGGCAGCAGGACCCCCTTTCAGCCCAGCACTTGTGCCAGCAGGGATCTGGAGCACTCCGGCTGCCACCCCTCCCAGCCCCGCTGGCCTTAAGGCCGACCCCCATGTGCCTTGGCCCCCTCCCTCCTGGCTGCCCTGACAGCAGTGTCTCCAGCGCAGACCACGCCCAGCAAGACGAGGCTGCCTCTGTGGGGCCATCTGCTCTGGGGTTGCACGGAGTCCCTAGCGGTCCCGGCCTCCCGGCACCACTTTGGCTGCCCCCACCAGCTCCCGTGTGGGTTGGGGGGCCCCAGAAGACCCTGCAGGTAGGCTCCGGTGGCCCTGACGGAGCCCTAGGCCACGAGAGGCCCGCAGGGGCTGTGTGCCGCCCTCACCCCTGGGTCTGGGGGCTGACGGCAGAGCCCGAGCCGGGCCTGCGCTCCACACGCCCACGCCATTCTGGACACGCGTGCACTCACAGGCTGGGCAGGGACCACACGTGTGCACACATATGCACACGCACGTGTGCTCACACGCAGCACGGGCAAAAATATCAACACGCACGTTTTCCCAAAACCTGGGCGGAAGGGCGGAGGGAGGAGCACACAGTCCGCTGGGGTGGGGGGTGGGGGTGGGGGTGGCGGGTGGCGAGCGTTGCAGTGGAGCCAGCTGGCTGGCCGTGGGCACGGCTGGGGCTCCAGAGCCCAGGGGAGGGGCAGCGGACCGGGTGTGCTCAGCAACCAGCCCCCGCTCCCCCTCCCAGGCCCTCCGTGCCCCTGCCCAGGCCCAGAGCAGAATCGGGCTGCTGTGGGGAGGGATCTCTCTGTCTGGTCTGGCCCCTTCCCCTCCAAGGCTGGGCCTCTTGCGGCCTAGGGCTCCGTCAGGGCCACCTTCCTGGTGGCTAGGAAACTGAAGGTGCCCGTCTGCACAGAGCTTGGAGGCACACCTGAGCTCCTCGCCTCGCGCACCTCCTGGGATGGGGTGGACACTGCTTCTCCACTGAGAGGCACCTGTCTGCCCTCGGGGCACTCCTAAGGCTGACCGTGTCTGTTCCCACCAGCTCACCCTCAGGTGGGGGCTCCTCCCAGCCCCCAGGACAGAGAAACCCAGGCCACAGCGAGCAGGGAACCGGGACAGGGCTAGCCAGGCCTCCGAGGATGAAGCTGGTGGACTGGGGGCAGGGGTGTGGTCTCGCGGACTTTGTCCCTGTTCTGATTTCCTGAAAAAGCCCATCTGGCTGCTGCGAGCACAGCGGAGACTCGTGGGTGGGCACACAGGTCTGGCCAGGCCCAGGTCAGCTGGGGCCCAAGAGGAACGGGCATGTTTGAGCCGGGCCCAGCAGAAGGCAGCGGTGGGCAGGGCTCCCGGCCCTGGTGCTGAGCAGCCTGCACCCGAGGCGGGGGTGCCCGGAGGAGCGGCCCCCGTTGTCAAGGCCTAGGAGACATCTGGGCGGGGGTGTCGCGTGGGCTGTGCAGGCTGAGCTCAGGAGAGGGGCCCGGGCTGGAGGACAATTTGGGAGTTGTGAGTTTGGGTGATATTTACAGCCCAGGAAGCAATGACATCACCAGCTGGCACTGGGCCCGGGGCGGCAGGCTCAGCTCCTGCGTGTCCCACCCAGCCCGGACCCCCGCCCATCACCGGGTCCCCGGGGGTCAGGCCCACTGGACACTGGGAGCCAGGTAGGGAGCCAACTCAGGCCACGAGAACAGCACGAAGTGTCTACCGCCCCAGGCTGGCTGCTGGTTTGCCAGGGCTCTCCTGGCCCTCGTCCAAGGGTGGCAGGCCAGCCACAGGGTCCCTCATGGCTCACAGCCCTTCCCGTCCCCACCCAGAGTGGTCAGGGCAGGGCGACCCCCGGGGCCTGGGCTGGCAGGGGCGGCGGGAGATGAGCAGCCCTCTCGGGTGCTGGGTTCAGGCTGGGCCGCTCCCGGGGGTCACTTCTCTGCCGGCCACGAGCTCGGGGCCTGGGAAGGACAGGGTGGCCTGCCTGCGGGCCTCTGGGGGCTGAGGGGCCCCGAGACCACCCCGCACTGCCGCCAACCTGCAGGGCTGGCCCAGGTCCCCAGACACGAGCACCCGCCCCCATCTGTCTGGTGCCCGGGGCTCTGCACAGTAATTGGAAGAAACATCAGGATAATCCTTGAATTAGTTCTGAAATAATAGAAGTAGCAGAACGTTCAGCAGCTGATGGTGGACCAATGTCCACGGAGACGGAGAACATGTCAGGAGCACCTCTACGGGAAAGAAGCGTTTGTTGGCGGGTAAGCTGGGCCCCGGGGCTGCAGGGCGGCTGCCCTCTACAGGAGGGGTAACCTGGTCCTGCCTTGGCCCCACAGAGCCTCTCTGCCCCCACACGCTGCCCTGAGGCTACCCTGGAGCCCTGCATGCCCGGCCCAGCCTGTGCTTGTCCTGGGGGGTGTCGTTCCCCACCACTGCCCACCCAGTGCCCAGACAGCAGCGCCGTGGGGTCCTCCTCCCAGCACCCTCTGTTCACATCAACACTCAATTCTGACATTACCCCCTCCTCCAGGAAGATCCCAGAGGGCTGGGGAGGTTTATCCCTCCCCAGCCAGGTGGTCGTGGAGGTCCTGGAGGGCACCCATAGGGCCCAGACCCAAGGGTCCAGGAGGTCCAGACGTGGGGCCTGGGCTGGGGCAGGTCAGCACAGCTCACTGGCCCTCGGTTTCCCTCCAGTCACAAGGAATGAGTAAACCCCCTGTGACTCATGGAACCTCTGTGAGGGGGGCCCAGGCCGAGCCAGCACCAGAAGGACTGACTCCTGGGCCGCTGAGACGGCTGCAGCCCCCAACAGAGGGTGGGCAGCCCATTCCAGCCACACCATCTGCGAGCTGTCCCCCCAGCAGACAGCCCCCCAACCCCGCAGGCCTGTCTTCTGGGCCTTCAGAACTCTCATTTGGATTCCCGGGCTGTGCAGGCCACAGTGGGGCTGCTGGGGCCGCTGCTGGAGCACCCACCAAGCGTCCCTTTCTTCCTGCAGCCAACGGCACCCCGAGCCGGGCAACAGGAAGCAGACGGACACCCAGCCTACAGCCCCCATGGAAGGCCTGGGGTCCTTCATGCTGGCATTTCCTAGGCTGAGAGCTGGGGGCCAGAAGGGGTGCGACTGGACTTCGGGCGTCCATGCCTTTGGCTGCCTGGGACGGATGAGGGGAGGCCAGCTGTGCGGTCTGGCCTGCGGAAGCCCCCCAGGGCGAGCCCAGTTGACCCCCAAGAAGAGGCCTGGGGCCCTGGCCCCTGCTCTGTGGAGAGCGCTAATTAAACCCGCCGCTAACAACTCAGGGGGCTGTCATCACGAAGGGCTGTGCAGAGATTTGTGGGCCATAACGGAGCATCCACCTCGGGCAGGGAGGATGGGGAGGCAGACCCTCCCCTCTGGCGTAGGCCCAGGCTGCAGGGGCGCTCACCGGGGACAGAGGAGCGGTGATTTGAACCACGTGGGGTGACCAAGGCTGGGCAGGGGAAACAAGGCCAGCCCCCAAGGAGGGTCTGGGGATGGGAGCCAGCAACCCCAGGTCAGGGGCCACACGGCGCACACAATTTGTGAAAAATGATGAAACAGAGATGAACAGTGGGGTGGATGCAGGGCTGCCAGGGGCTCCCAGGACGCAGCTGTTGTGCTGAGTCAGAGGGGTCTCTGGGCCTCGGGAGCTTGGTGTCGGGGGGTCCACCTCGGGACTACCAAGGCCTCAGAACCAAGGGGGGCTTCATGGCTGAGCCCCCCGAGGGGCCCCTCTGCCCCCCAGGAGCAGCTGCAGCTGCAGCTGGCCACCTCCAGGCTCTCACCCACCCCCGTTCCTGACTCCTATCCTCCCACCCCAGGGCCCCTGTCCTGTCTCCCCTCTGCCGCTCCCCGGGCAGGGCCAAGGGCCCCTTCACACACCCGTCTACCCGCTAGCCATCCACACACACCCTCCATTCTTCCCTAAACAGGCCCTGCCGCTGGGGCCAGGGAGGGGGCCCAAGGCTCTCCTCTCACCAGGCCAGCGCCACCAGGACACACACGGCCTCCAGCCCCAGACCCTCCAACCCCGGACCCCCAGCCCTGGACCCTCCAGCCCCGGACCCCCAGGCCAGTGGGGGCACAAAGCAGCCCCGAGGCCACGTCCTGGGCCAAGCCTGACTCAGAGTGACCACCCAGGCTAGGGCGGGGGTGCTGCTTTGCCCACCCTCATGCCCCCTGCTAGGTCCAGGCTGTTTGGGGGACCTGGCTGGGCACCCACCTGGTCTGCTGGGGACAGACACACCCAAGGGGCAAGATGGTCCCCACCTTGCTCTCCCCACGCAGGCGAACTGAGTCCAGTGACGTCTGCGGGTCTCCCACCCATTAGGCGCAGTCTGTGAAAACCAACCCCAATTAGCACCACCACACAGAAGCGCCCAGTGCTGTGCTCCAGAAATAGGGCGTGTGCCCGGGTGAGAGCTACGGGAAGTGAGGGGGCGCCTGGCGCCTGCCGTCCCCACAGCAGCATCCCCGGGAGCTGCTGTGTCCTTGCCGCTGTGCTGAGCACCGGGCAGTCACTGCAGCGTCCGGCTCCCAGCGGTCTCCACCCCACGAGTCCTACCGATGCTCCAAGACCCAGATCAGAGGCCACGTCCTCCTGGAGGCCGGCCCTGACTGTACCCACCAGCCCCAGAGTCTGAGCCCTCATCTGCCTGCGGACAGAGCCCTAGCCGTATTAGGTCTGGACTCAACCCAACCTTCCATGGCCGGGGGGGATCCTAGCCTCCTGCCTGTGATGAGCCAGCACAGGGCCTCCCCCAGAAGGCCTTTCTCGGTCTGGAGAGGGGGTGTGGGAACAGCCATGATGCCTGAGCAGCACCGCCTTCCTGGGACCGCGGGGCAGCCTGAGGCGGAGCGGAGCCCCCAGAACGGACAGTGCCACGCGGGGGGCCTTGGCCTCCGCCAGCCACGCAACCTGCCACCCTCCTGGTCATGGAGGGTCTGTCTCCTGCAGCCTGGCTGGGGCCCGGGCTCACCTGTCACCTGTAGCCTGTGAGGGTAGGGCAGGGTCTCCCTGGGGAGCCCGGTGAGGGGTGCTGGGCAGAGGGAGGTGACCGGGCGTCCCTGGAAGGATGCGTCTGTAGGGTCTGCCCATCCCACAGCCTCTGGGGTCTCCAGGCCCCACGACGGCAGCTATCTTTCCCGAGCCATCCCCTTTCCCAAGCTCGGCCCACAAGCTAAAGACGCTGCGATGAAGCATCCGACTCGCAAAGTCGGCCAAACAGCACCGATGAGAGGACGGGCTCACGGGGGGGTGCGGGGACCTGAATTCGGGGCACCAGATCTGCCTCAGCTGTGGGTGAGAGCACAGGAAGTGGGGCTCAGGGGACACCCCATCAGCCCAGCCCCTGCCCGCTCACAGCCGAGGCCGTGGGACGCTGTGAGCAGGGAGGCAGCCGGAGAGGAAGGTACAGTGCCCCCTGCTGCAGGCCCAGAGCCTGAAGAAGGCCCAGCCCTTCCCTGGGCCCCTGTGGGGGGCCTGGGTGGGGGTCTTATTCTGGGGGCCTCACAGACTCCCCCACCCCAGCCAAGACCTCCCCACCCGAGCCAGGACCCAGCAGCCGTGCTCTGCGTGTGGGCCCTCAGTCCTGAGAATAGCAGCTCGTCTCCTCTTCCAGGTCCCCGCAGGGACTCGGAGCTGGCAGGGTGGGTCCAAGTGGTCAGAGAGCTGGGACCTCGTCACAGCCGGAGCTGGGCACACAGGGGGTGGCCCGTGGGCAGTGTGGAGGGCTTTGGAGTCAGATGTCTCCTCGGAACAGGCTGCAGGCATGCGGTTGGGGGCGGGCTGAGGACGGGCCTTGCCAGAACTGCGCCCACAGACCTCCAGGAGCCCTGGACCCCTCCTGCCAGATGGCGATGGAGGGAGAAAGGGCCAGGGCAGGAGCCTGCTGAGGCCACTGCCTCCCCAGAGTGTCCCCATCACAGCACGACCATGCCCTCCATGGTCCTGCCCCTGGCACTGGGGAGGGCACGGGCCAGTCTGGACGCTGTGGCCAGCTGTTCTTTAGCCAGGAGACTCGCCAGTGATGGCTGTTTCTGGCCGGCTACCAAGTGCGCCACCCAGAGGGAGCTGAGTGGGGACACCGCACCCATGAGCCCACCAGTGCTTTCCCGGTGACACCACATTGGCAGCGGGGGTCCCTGGGCCCAGAAGGCCCCGGTGCCCCTGTGTCCCAGTCGGGGGCACTGTGCCCAACAACCACCCCCTGTGCCCCCGGCTGGAGGCTGGACCCCCAGACGGCACGCGGGCTGGGCAGGCAGAGTGGCATGTGGGCTCCCGGGGGACAGCTCGCGCACCGCGCCCCGCAGCACGGTCACCACGGTGTGTGCTGTCCAGCTGCCAGCCGGGAGCCCGGAGGGCGCCCCTGCCTTGGATAGACCCAGCCACCCCGCCCCGCCCCGCCCCGCCCCGCCCGCTCCGCTCTCCCCTCTGTTTGGGCCTGCTCCCTGACACGCCCACACAGGCACCTCGGTGCCCACTTTGTCTACGTCAGCATGATCTTTGCTCACTGGAGCCTGGCACCACAGAGAGGCCTGTGCAGCTCGACTAGCTCCTGGTCTCTGGGCACCGGAGGAGCACAGGCCCCAGGGCGGGAGGCAGCCTGGGGCTGGGGGAGCTGCCCCGACCTCCCCTGCTCAGGCCGCTGGGCCAAGCTGGCATGGACGGTTATCATTGGGAGGCGGCAGGACACAAGAGCCCAGGTGCTCCGTCCGGCGGGAGCACAGCGACAGGGAGGTGGCTGGGGTGGGGCGGGGCCAGCAGATGGCGGGGCCAGCAGATTGCGGACCCAGGGACCGCCCCGCCAGACCGGGCCTCGCTTTTCCCTTCTGTGAAATAGGGTGATAGGGAGACCTCCTCAGGGAGCCCCCAAAGGGCCCCGGGCCAGTTCCTCCGCTCAGCAGTGGATGCTCTCCAGGGACCTCGCGACGCGGGCCGGGTCTGCAAGGAGCCTCTCGACGTGCAAGTGGACTCTCACGCACCCACAGCGTGCACGGCACCCACACATCCCCCGCCCACCAGCTCACCACCTTCTTGCACAGTCGCGTGTCTGGGGCTCCTGTCTTCCGTCCTAAGGCCCTGCCTGTCGCCCCACAGCCCTTGGCTGCCCCTGGCACATGGGCTTCCCGCGCCTGATGGTGCGACCCTGGGCACAGCCCCCCAGTCCGTCGGGCGCCATGGGCTCTGGACCCTCACTCGTGCTCAGCCCTGGGCCGTGGTGATGATCAGGAGGGCCCCCCTGGTAGCCTGACCCCCATTTGCTTGGTGTTAACACTGCAAGCTGCTGCGGAACCCGGGCAGATCCCTGCACCCAGGGGCAGGCGCTGCAGTGACCGTGGGGCATGGTGGAGGGGGGCCTGGGCTGGGAGGCCCACCAGCCTCCAGCATCCACAGCTGGAGCCTCCCGAGGTCTTGGGGCTTCTCTGGAGAAGGAGGAGGAGGCAGGAGGAGACCCCGAGTGTGTGTGCACAGTCCTGCTTTCAAAGGCCCATGGTCCCCCACGGCCACGCTCCAGACCCAGGGAGTGTGCTCCGGATGCCTGCCTGTGTCCATGCAGCTGAGGGAGGCGGGCACAGGTCTGTGGAGCTGAGCGAGCTTGGGTGTGGCCCATGTGGGCTCCAGGCCTGGCACCCCCACTGCATGCCCTCTGGGCACAAGCTCCCCCCTCATCTGGCCTGTGCTCACAGCCCATGGCCTCGAGGGGCCTCCCCACCTCCCCAGGACGGGGCCCAGAGGCCTCAGCCTACGGGACTTGGACCTGGGGGCTGAGACGCTTCAGGGTCATGGGCACGGCCTCCGTCCATCCTGAGCCTCACACAAGGAGCCGCAGGGAGGCTGGATCCGCAAAACGGCCACCCCAGGGAGCCGCTCAGACACGCTGACTGTAAACAGCTGTAAGTTTCTTGGAGAGCGAAATAAATTGTTTTAACAGCAGAGCCATTATTCTCTGTGCAACTTGGGGCTAAGGGCCCTGGGAATTCCACACCCTGCTCCAGCTCGCACCCTGGTCCCGCCCCTGACAGTGAGGCGGCTCAGCCAGCCCAGATTCTGGGTGAGCCCGTCCGGCCTGGGCTGCTTCCTGAGACCCTCCAGGGCCCGAGCCCAGCCTGGAGCCCGATCCCCCACCTGCTGCAGGGACACGGTCACGGCCAGGAGCGCCCCTTCCTCCCCTCCACCTGCACCCACCCACCACCGCGGTGCTGGGGCCTCTGAGCAGGCCCTGCCTTGGGGACCACACCACCAGGCCCACGCCCCGGGACGCTGTGGGCTGGGGCCGCGCCAGGCAGGTGAGCAGCTGCTGGGGGCCGGTGATCCCTGCTGCAGCCCTGACGCGCGCCCGCGGCTCCTGCGGCCCCTGCTCAAGGTTCACAGCCAGTTCTGTGTGTCAGTGAACGTGCCGCATGAGAGGCACACCTGTGTGCCAGCAAGGCCACGGGGTTGGCCTGCCTAGGAGGGAGCCCTGCCTCAGTCTCGACCGGAGCTCCCCTTCCCCCAAGACCCTGCACGGCACCCTGGCCTTCAGGCACTAGGAGCGCTCCTCCAGGGCCTGGCCATGAAATGCTGGCCAGCCGATGACCCCTCTCCAGGCCAGCCACCAATGCACAGTCCCCCACGGGAGGCTTGTGCCCTCGTCACCCCGCTCTGGAAAGGGCCCTGGGGTGGTGCCCTGGGCTGGGCAGAGGGTGCTGGCCGGGGATGGGTCTGTGCACGGTGAGGCAATCTCAGAGCCACGGACAGAACAGCAGCTCAGCCCACCCACCCGCCCTCTGCGACCGAAAAACATCGTCGGGCCAGCCATGCACTCCTCAGTAAAGACGGGAAATCCATACTGGGCTGAGCGATGTTTCCAGCGAGGTCAGACCTGCTATGGGGGCAGGGAGGCAGACGGGGGCAGGCCAGGCTCCCACCCTTACCGCTCACAGGCTGGGCCCACACCCTCATGCCTCGTGAGGCTGACCCGGGCCATCCAAGGGCCAGGTCCCACCAGGCTCCACTGGCCCTTGGGGAACCCTAGGGTCAGGCCCTCGCAAGTGGACAGCAGGTCCTTTCCCCTGCCCTGCCCCCGCCCACTCCAGCATGGCAGAGTTTCAAAGGCCACTGCTGGGTGCCCCCCACTGCTGCCCGCCAGAGGGCACAGCTCATCCCCACAGCGAGCTGTCACCATGGATACTGCCTGCACCACCTGAGGCTGTCAGTGCCGCTCAAAGTGCTCCTCTGGCCCCCGCACTGCTCGGCCTGGAGGGGTGGCTGGCAGGACTGGCATCCTGTGTCCCCCAGGACCCACCTGCCAGGTGTGAGGTCAGGCTGCATGGTGTTGGGGCTCAGTGGTGTTTGTGAATGAATTGAGTGAGTGAGTGAGTGAATGAATGAATGAGTGAGTGAGTGAGTGAATGAATGAGTGAGTGAGTGAGTGAGTGA
>NW_024070196.1:71888312-71888563 GCF_014754425.2 Oryx dammah | reverse complement strand
TGAATGAGTGAGTGAGTGAGTGAGTGAATGAGTGAGTGAGTGAGTGAATGAATGTGTGAGTGAGTGAGTGAATGAGTGAGTGAGTGAATGAGTGAGTGAGTGAATGAGTGAATGAGTGAGTGAATGAATGAGTGAATGAGTGAATGAGTGAGTGAATGAGTGAATGAGTGAGTGAATGAGTGAGTGAATGAGTGAGTGAGTGAATGAGTGAGTGAGTGAGTGAATGAATGAGTGAATGAGTGAGTGAGTGA
>NW_024070196.1:71883366-71888302 GCF_014754425.2 Oryx dammah | reverse complement strand
TGAGTGAATGAGTGAGTGAGTGAATGAGTGAGTGAGTGAGTGAGTGAGTGAGTGAGTGAACAGGATAAAAGGACAAATCCCCAGGGGTCCTCCAGCCCCAGGTGGTGGCCAGAACTTGCACTCCAGGCCCCAGGCCCGGGGGCCCCGTGGAGAGCTCTGGCTTCAGCTCTGTTTGGGGCTCTTGTGGTGCCTGCTGCCCGCTGCAGGGTGCCCGGGGCCTCCTGGGTCCACCCACTGCCCTGGGGGGCAGGATGTGTAGTGCGGCCTTTGCAGGGCAAAATCACGCTAGCCAAGCATTCCCATCAGCACCTTCCCCGCCGAAGAGTCCAGCCTTTCTGACGCAGTGGCAGTGGGCAGTTCTGGCCAATGGCCTGCGAACAGCGCGGCAGGGCACGTGGGGCTGGGCGCCAGGCCAGGGGCTCCCTCTCATCCTCAGCCAGGGTCCAGCAAGGTCCCAGCTGTTGGCTGCCCGTCGGCCTGGGTGGGCAAATGACTTTGGCCCTGGCCCCCCGGTAACAGCAGGGTTCACGTGAGCAGAGCGGTGGGAGCTGTGGTGTCATCTGCCAGACACAGGGTCAAGCCCCGGACACAGAGACAGGAGACAAGCAGGGTCTGAGACTGCCTGGGAAGGCACAGACGAAACGCCCCCTCCTGGGCCAAAGTGTGCAGGCTTGAGGCCCATGAGGCGGAATCTGACGGGCGGGCCGGCTGGCAGCATGGGCGTGCAGCCGCAGCCTCTGGGCCTTTCCGGGCAGGGACGGGCCTTGGGCTGCGTGTCAGTGAGGTCGCCCTCTCCCTCAAGAGCCAAGGCCCCGTGGTCCAGCCTGGCTGGTGCCATGGGCCGTGCACCCAGCTGTCCTGGGGCCTGAGTCATCCGGCCTCCATCCCCCTTCCCTCCCACCCCAGGTCAGGCCCCACCCCACTCCCCTGGCCAGGCTGTGGAGGGGTCGGGGGTCCTGGCGACCAGCGCCCACCGGTCACTCCTCCAGGCCAGGCCGTCCCTCATCCCCTGCTGGGTCCTCAGCGTTCGAGCGGCCTGCCTGGCACACAGCAGGTGCTCACCTAGCAGCCTTGAGGGGGTACCTGGTCCCCCATTTTACTCAAGGGGACAGCAAGGCTCAGGCCCCCTGCCCCAACCCTCGGGCCAGGCTTATCAGGGGGCCCCAAGACCCCAGGGAGGGCATGTCGCCTGCAAACGCATGTTTTCATTAGCAAGAAATGAATAATTAATACCACGGCGCCTTTGAAACTGTTTTGGTTTTTATTTTAAATCTTTTTTCTTCTATGTATAGAAACAACACTTCCGTTAGATACCAAATTTATTCTTTCATAAGCTCTATTTAATAGTTACTTATTCCTCCCTAGGCTCCCTGGGGTGGCCTGACAGGCTGGTCAGCCCCCACCCGCTGCCCAGCCTCCTGAGCACACAGTAGGGCTGAATGCAGAGGGCACGGGCAATGGTGCACCCTTCCCGGAGCACACCCCCCACCCCGGGTCCTCTCTCGTTGCCCCCCCGCAGGCCTGGGCTGGGGCCATGGGTGGGTGGAGCCCAGGGCCAGGTGGCCTCGCAGAGTTCCAGGCACAAGCAGGTGCCCCTGGCAGAACAGCACGTGGCGGGCGGGCCCAGCAAGCCCTGAGAACGTGCACCCCAGCTCCCTCCACCACTGTGAAGCCGCCCTCCTCCACGCACTGAGCTCTCGACAGAGCTGGTGGCCTAGACCATCAGCTCAGTGAGCGGGGAGTCAGCGGGCGATTTCTCGGCTCTGGGAGCCCATCTTCAGATGCTGTTACGAGACAACGATTTCTTCAACTACAAGCCAGGGAGCGTGCAATCAGTAGCACAGCCTCCGAAAGCGCCTCCGCCGACCTGAAACTCCACTGACCCAGGGCACGATGCCCCATGTGCCCACAGAGGGGTCAGGGGTGGACGTCACGGCCCCACACCTCCGTCCCGCCGCCTGTGGCTAGAGCGCAATGCTGAGCAAAAGAATTGGGGCGTAGACATTTTTCTTCTTGCAAAACGTGGTCATTAATTTTTTAGAGTGTGCAATATTGTCCTCAAGAAAACACATGAAAAATGAGTCGTCTGCTCCTAATAAACATTTTCTAGATTAAGTATCTGTAACCCTATCAATTATTTATCTCCATATATGGAGAATACATAATTTGTAATAAAACGCAGAAAGGGTTTAATTTTTCTGCACAATATATGAAATTGAGTTTTTGACTAATACACAAATAAATTGACTCTAATCCCTCCCTGTCACAGTGTACGGCATTGTTTCAGGTATAAATCTCTTAACTTTATACATGTTTTCAAAAAATTAATCTCCAATATTTAAGGACCAGCATAAATCTCCATAATGGGGCATTTCAGCAGATTCCCATTTGTAAAGCCTGTCGTTTCCCATGCCCCACGGTCATCACCAGCACACGCCAAAGTCACACCGCGGTCATCACCAGCACACGCCAAAGTCACACCAGGGCTCCCCAAACACTCACAGAAGCTCGCCATCGACAGAACACATGCTGAGCTGGCTGTAGAAGGCGCAGGCCAGCCCCACGCTGACGGCCGAGGGCTCAGCGAGAGTCCAGGCACCAGCCCGGTCCCCGATGGGCAAACGGGAGGCCGGGCCACCCCTGCAGGCCCTGCACATGTGAGCAGGCGGCAGGCGAAGAAGCAGGAGTGGCCCCGAGGAGACACGGGCCCCAGAGAGCCCGCGGGGTTCTGGCGGCGGAGGAGGGGGCTTGCCGGTGACTTCACAGTGTTGGGGTGTGGGGCGGCCCTCTGACCCCCGCAGAGCTGGAGGGGGAGTACAGACTGGACCGAGGAGCAGAGCACAACCCCCCGTCGGACGCTTCTGTGGGGTTTCTCACCCTGAAGCAGAGTCGGGTCCACCCTTCCTGCTCTCTCACCCGGAAGCACAGTTGGGTCCACCCGGTCAGAGGGTACAAGCCCAACAATACTGGGGCCTGGGGTCCGGCATGGGGACCCACCCGTCGGGAAGGTTCACCAAGGAGAGGCATGGTACCAGGGACCCAGGCACTCAGTCCTGGGGCCACCTGGAGCCCGGCAGTTCTGGAAGACGTCCCCGGGCCTCGGGGTTCACAGCAGAGCCTGCACTCCCAGCCCACGGGACTCAGCGTGGCGGTCCTGTTGGCCCCAGGAATGGGCTGAGGGCCCCAAGGGTTCAGGCTCCGTCCAGGCACCGTCCACAGCCTGCTCCGCAGGAGGTTGCAGGAACCCCTTCCTCACAAGTACCCAATCCTTGCAGAACCAGAGAGGCTGTCACGTGTTTGAAAACTGAGACTCAGCCCTCGAAATCAAGAGCAGGACATCCGCCCACCCGTTGCTGCAGGGCACAGAAAGCCCAGGTGCCAGGCGGCAAAAGGCATGCAGCAGACAGAGGCCAGTCACGGACGGAGCAAGGCGGTGTGGCTCCAGTCACAAGAGGTCCCTGGGGCCGTCAGAGTCGCAGAAGCAGGAAGTGGGCTTGCCAGGCTGCAGCGGGGCTTCATATGTAACGGGCACAGGGTTTGGAGGTGACTGCTGATGGCCGCAGGACGGCCTGAGCATCTGTGCTGCTGAGCCACACGCCTGAAAATGGTTCAAATGGCAAGCTTTGTGTTACATCTTACCACGTTAAGGGGCTTCCCTGGCGGCTCAGACAGTAAAGAATCTGCCTGCAGTGCAGGAGACCCAGGTTCAATCCCTGGGTCGGGAAGATCCCCAGGAAGAGGGCAGAGCTATCCACCCCAGTGTTCGCCCCTGGAGAATTCCATGGGCAGGAGAGCCTGGCAGGCTGCAGTCCACAGGGTCTCAGAGTATCGGGCGTGACTGAGTGGCTAACATACTTTACCACGTTAAAGATAAAAGGGCCGTCTTCCCTTCAGACACCACCCCTCACCTTGGAAGTCTATGTGCCGCCAACGTGTTTAAAATTCGTAGCAATAGTCCGGGCCTCCATTCTAGGCTGAGGCGCCGGGTCATCTGCTGAGAGGGCGTCCCGGTTACACAACTTCTGTCTCTGCATGTGGGTCATCGCGGCCACAGGACGGAGGCCCAGGTGGGCCGGCGCCGGCTCCCCCGCAGCTGCTGGAAGGCGGGCGCCCTTGTGGGAAGGGCCCCACGTGGTCCTGTCAGGGAGGGGTCATGCCAGGGTCCCGGCTGGTTGGGCGTGGCGGTCAGCAGCCCCTGACCCAGGGCTCCCCACGCCTTCTATTTTCTGTGTTCTGATGTTTTGTCTCGCTCCTCACTGACCCTGGAGCGACCGCCCCCCCGCCCCAAGCTAGCCAGCTCCCGACATTTCACCCACAGCCAGCCAGTCCAGAGCCCCGCCCCGGGGTTCCCACACTGCAGGCCACGTTCCCGCTCCCTCGTCACCCAGAGGAGGGGCCAGACAAGCAGGGCCACCCTGGCATCCCGAGGCCACTCTCGCAGCCTCCTGTCCTCCCAGCAGGAACATCAGAGGCTCCTGCTGCAGTCTCCCCACGTGGCCCCCTCCTCTCGGGACCCGGGAGGAACAGCCCTCTTCCCGTCGATGGCGGTCTCCCGACCTGCTGGCTTTGCCATCACTACTGTTCAGCCACGCGGTCACGCCCGACCCCTGTGGACTGCAGCACGCCAGGCCTCTCTGTCCTTCACCATCTCCGGACTTTGCTCAGACTCATGTCCACTGAGTCGGTGAGTAATAATACCTGAGTAATATTAGTAACAAGACCTACATTTAAAACAGGGAACCCGCCGAGACGTGTCAGGGCCATGGAGGGGGTGTCATCTGCAGGGGTGAGCAGGGGTGCGGGGACCTCAAGTCTCTGGACCAGCCCCCCTCAGGTGGGGGCCCCCCAGGGACCACTGGCTCCCCAGGACGGTGTGTACAGTGGGCACAGGGCCCTGGGCACTGGGGGTGGGAGGACAGCCCTGGGCACTGGGGGC
>NW_024070196.1:71829716-71883356 GCF_014754425.2 Oryx dammah | reverse complement strand
GGGCCCTGGGCACTGGGGGTGGGAGGACAGCCCTGGGCACTGGGGGCACGGGGCCCTGGGCACTGGGGGGGTGGGTTGGATCAGGTGGATGCGTTCCGCTCACATCAGTCCGCTGGGTGGAAGCATGTTGAACAGCAAGGGGCTCTGCCCAAAGCCCCAGGGGGCTGAGATTAAGAAGTGGGGGACCCCCAGAGCCTGGGGTCCAGGACGGGCAGGGCTGGACGAGATGCTGGGGCCAGGCTCCTCCCGCAGGTGCACCTTGCCCAGCCCAGGGGCCACTGGCAGCTGGGCTTTCTGCGGTCAGCCCCTGCCAGGGGAAGGGGTGGGGGAGGGCGAGGAGGGGTCCCCTGCAGCACAGCGGGCACAGCTCAGGAAGGCCACCAGGAGGCCGGGCTGCCAGCTGGATCTCAGGGGCCTGGGCGTGTCCTCGGGCCTGATGGCCTCTCACCTCTGGGGCGGCCCTTGAGTCTGTCCAGTGGTTCAGACCTCAGGGCCCTGGCCTCGCTGGACACAGGCCAGGTCCACTTCCCGACGTCGCCTCTCCCGGGCTCGGGATCCACTGCCAGGCCTGAGGCGCCTCCGAGACTCCTGCATCCAGGCGTGGGGCCCAGCTGGGCAGGGGGACAGAGGCTGGGCCAGGCCCAGGCTTGAGGTGACAGGCGCGGGCAGACTCAGCTGGGCCCCCGGACAGGCACACCCAGCATGTGAAAGTGAGGTCCCACCTCGGAGGACAGCAGCCTCGCCCACCAGGGTTCCCCGACCCCTAGATGGGCGTCCGGCCTGCCAGGTGTGGTGACACAGGACAGGCAGCAGCTGGAAGCCTGCAAAGGATGGAGACGCCGCCCCGTCCAGGGAGGGAAATTGAGGTTCCAGGGACGCGGGTCTTGACCAAGGAGGAGCCAGGACCTGCTGTGGAGCCTCAGGGGGGACCCGGCTCTCAGAGCAGGCTCCCTCCTCAGGGAGACGAGGGGGGCTGTGAGGGAACCCAGAAACGGCACACGTCACCCCAACAGTGTCCCGGGGGCAGAGGGCTGCTGAGGCCAGGGAACTGAGAGCCCCAGAGGGCCCGGTTGCACGGGAGGTGGGGTTGGCGGGCAACTCCCCCCAGGCTCAGATCCACGCCACCGAGGACAGCCAGGTGCCCCAGGTGACTGCAAGGCCTGCAGGAAGGTGGGCATTGCCAAGTCCAGGCTGGACACACCTCCCCGTGCCAGGTCACCCACCCCAAGCCTCAAGCTACCCAATCCTCCTTGTCTGGAGCCTGGGGACTCATCCAGACAGCAGCCACGGGCAGGGTGGAGCGCAGCCCTGCACCCACCCTGCATGCTGGGACCCAGCCTCACCCACAGCTGCCTTGGCTGGACTCCCAGCCTGTGCCCGCCAGTGCTGGCAGGACCCTGGGGCTGCAGGGTCAGCAGTGCCCCGGACAGCCGCTTGATGAGCCCAGCAGCGCCCTGCGTGCCCGGGCGCACAGCTCTGGGGAGGGTGAGGCTGAGTCGCCCTCCACCTCCTGAGACGTCTCATCGCTTAACTTGGGAATCACAAAGAATTCTGCTTCCAGCCTCTTCAGCTGCGTCTCAGGAACTGAGGAGCAGGCACGCTGGCCAGCGAGGGCCTTGGACGTCAGACTCCTGGGTCTTCCCGAGGACGCTCGTGCTTGCACAGTCTTGCATCCTGGGAGACCAGCCCCAAGCAAGGTTGGAAGGTGACGGGGGACAGCTCATGTCTCCCCACCCGGAGATGCAACCAGAGGCTGCAGGCAACACCTGGCAACAAGGTGGAGTCTGGGAGTGGCGATGGCAGGGGGGCTGCAACCCAAGGACGGGGTACAGGGGCCTGAGCCAGGCCAGGCCAGGCCCATGCGGGGCCAGGGGTCCAGCCCAGCTCCCAGCCCAGCCACCAGGCACCCACCAGATGGCTGTCCCACAAGCAGAGCCCTGCCCCGTGTCCCCTGGCCCCATCCGCCTGCCCCTGCCGTCAGTCACTTTGCGGCCCCCCCGCCCCGCCCCAGCTGGAGCCGGTTCCCTGAGTGACAGCAATTAGGGCCGAGGCTGGCAGAGCGGCCCGCGGCCCCCCCAGCCTCTGACGCGGGCGGCAGCAGCTCCCCCGGGGGCCGCGCTTGGGTCTGCTGTAAAAATGGAAACATCCCCTACGTGAGACACAAGCTGCCGGCGAGGAGCCTCCACTGCGAAATCTCGCACCGAGAAGGGCGGCGGTGGCCAGAGGTGTGCCAGGCAAGAAGGCAGCCTGGGGAGCCGAGAGCCCCAGGAGGTGGGGTGCAGGGGCAAGGCTGAGCCCCCCAGCCAGACAGGGGTGTGCCAGGCAGGAAGGCAGCCTGGGGAGCCGAGAGCCCCAGAAGGGGGGCGGTGCAGGGGCGAGGCTGAGCCCCCCAGCCAGACAGGTGTGTGCCAGGCAGAAAGGCAGCCTGGGTAGCTGAGAGCCCCTGGAGGCAGGGTGCAGGGGCGAGGCTGAGCCGCCCCAGCCAGACAGCCCCGTCTCGAGCAGCCATTTCCCCCAAACGCCAATGGAGCCAGCGCCGGGCTTTCCACGCCTGCCTGGAGCTGCTGGAATAGTTGTGGTGGAGATGGGTGTGCTGGCACGGAGGGGCGGGGGGCATCCAAGCCTTGGAGGGGTGCTCCCCACCCCCCTAGCCCCAGAGGCACGGGGTCCCCAGTGCAGTCCTGCTTCCCAGTGGGGACAGAGTTCAGCCACAGCATCTAGGGCCCAGGGCGGGCTGAAAGCTGGCCAGGCTGTCCAAGAGCTGGGGGACTCAGAGGAAATACACACAAGCCAAGCACACAGGACCTGGGCCTGAGGCCCCCAGCCACTGTCAGCCTGGCCCAGGGCGCCCTGGGGCCCCCGCCTGGTAGCACAGCCCTGGGACGGAGTCACCCCTCTCCCGGCCAGGGTCCTCCACGTCACACAACCCCCACTCCGAGCTCAGCCCCTGGCTCAGCGGCTCTGAGCTCCCTGACGGCTGAGTCGGTGCCAGTGAGCTCCCACTGGCTGATGGAGCCGTGTTGTGTGTGCAAAACTCCCCCCAGCGGGCTGTTCTCACCCGCTCAGGATTCACAGCTCAGCCCAGCGCCTGCTTGCTCTGTAGACGGTGGGCTGCAGGCCCTGGGCGGTGTCCCTGGGGGGCCGGCTGTGGAGGGCCTCCATCTGCCTTCCTTGGGGCGTGGGCAGGGGCTCACAGCAGGCCTGCCCTTTTGGCACTTTCCACGTGAGACACCGGTTTTCACAAGACCCAGTGGAGGGGAGGGCTGTGTCCCCCGCACCCTGTGGCCCATGCCCAGCTCCAGGCTGGTAAGGACTGCCCGTCTGAAGGCCCCTGGCCTCTGGGCACATCACCACCCACGGCCGGGAGCCGGGCATTCCAGCCTCAAGACAGACCAGGGGCTTGGCCGCCCGTCCCGTGGGCTCAGCCAGCTTCTGGAGCCCACTCCTAGAGGCAGAGGCCATGGGGATGCTGAGGATCAGAGGTCAGGAGGAAGCCGCAGGCGGGACAGGGCCCGTCCCCCTCAGATCTCGGCCCCCAGACCCCCAAGGCCTGGAGACACCTG
This sequence comes from Oryx dammah, assembly GCF_014754425.2. Lineage (NCBI taxonomy): Eukaryota > Metazoa > Chordata > Mammalia > Artiodactyla > Bovidae > Oryx > Oryx dammah. The sequence continues at coordinate 71,879,793 of NW_024070196.1, read as the reverse complement.
ATCCATGGGTGACTGGGGCTGGGAGGAGATAGGCAGGGGTCACGACCCACCCACAGGATCCAGTGCTGGGGGCAGACGGAGGGGCGGGAGCTGTCCACAGGGCCCCTGCTTGCGGGGCACAGCCAGGGGCAGCAGGCCCCTCGCCAGCAGTCTGGGGACCAGGCTTCTGTGCCTTTCCAGCCAGTCTGACAAAACCCTGAGGATGAGAGCACCCGGAAACCCCTCAGGGCTGGACACTGCGGTGGCGCCATGGACGTGGCGGGCCTCCCCTTGGGCTGGGGCCGCCAGCCCCTCCAGGCTCCAGGCAAGGCACCAGGCCGGGGGCAGCGGGGAGGCTGGGGGCCATGCTGGGCTTGGCTGTCTCTGGCAGGGCCCTCAGGGCAGCTGTGTCCACAGGGGACACTCAGGAGCCTGAACTTCAGGAGCCCATCTGGGAGCGTGCAGCGGTGTCTGCTCGGGCCGGGGCTCGCTCCGTGCCCTCCCCTGGTCGCGGATGGTCGGCCAGTCACCTGAGGGCAGCCCCTGTCCAGGCCTGCGCTTCCGACCTCCTCTCACCCCCGAGCCCTCGGTGCCGAGCAAACAGGTGTGCTGATCTGCACTGGGTCTGATCTGGGTCTGGGGCCCCCACAGCCGTCCACCTCCATGTCTGTCCATCTGTCCGTCCGTCCTGGACACCAGCTCAGGTAGGCAGTGGGCTGTTGCCCCTGGTGCTCCATCCCAGAGGGCCTGGCCTCAGGGTGCCCGCTGCCCTCCCTGTGACCCGTGGGGCCCGTGGGGAACGTTGGGGGCCACAGTCCTGTGGGCCCCCCTGAGGACAGCGGGAAGGGGCTGCCAGAGACCACTGGGTGGGTTGGTGTCGTCTCACCCAGGGGGGTTAGCAGCCTGGATGTTAATCAGGGGTCAGAGGGCTTCTGTGCTTCATCGCTCCCCTACGTTTGCTCTGCTGGTCGGCTTGCCAAACGTGGGGGAACCACGCCCACAGGCACGCCCACAGGCACCCGTCCCCAGGCGTCACCCCGGCCGGCTGGGTCACCGCAGCAGGGCTTTACTTGGGCGGCAGTGGTGGAGGGGTGTCTGTGATGAGTTCAAACCTCAGAGGCCCCAAGGTCAATGCTGCGGACACCACCCAGCAGCCCCCCAGGCCATAGGGCCCCGGAGCGCCTGCCCCCACCCCCGGACGGCCCCTGCCAGGCCTCCTGGGCCCCTCACGGCCTCCTGAGCTCAGCCCAGTGAGGTCACGCCCAGCCCTGGCTCGTCTGCCCGTCCTAAGCCCGTCAGTGAGGTTGGGCACAGTGGTGACAACACCCTGGCCACTCAGGGGCCGTCCTGAGCCCCAGCCTGGGTGCCGTGCCGCCCAGGGCCGCCTGAAGGGCCCACAGGGCCAAAGCCGCATGCTCAGGCCCAGAGACGGGTGCGAGGGGGGGCCAGCCTGAGTGGATCCATGCCAGGCCCCTGCCGCAGAGGGCGGCAGGCGGAAGCCATGGGCTCCGCGGAGAGGAGGGCGTGGGTCCTGAGCCGGCCAAGAGCACGTGCCGGGGTTCCACACACCCGGCCCAGACTGTCAGCGCCGCCGCCGCGCGCCCACGAGGACTGCCACCCCCGCCGCAGGGCCGGTCAAACGCGTGAGTCAGTGAGTGAGTGGACGCAGAGTCCCCCGCCACACGCACCCGTCACGTAAGCCCGGCCACCGCTCAGCGCTGGGACCGGCCCAGGGTCCTCACCCAGCCAGAGGAGGGGGGCGTCACACGGCCGCAGGGCTGGAGCCAGCCTCTCGGTCCCCGGGGCCGCCCGGCCCGGGAGATGGTCAGCTGATGGAGAGCAGCGTTTAAGTGCCCAAGGGAAAAAAAAATCAATTCTCCTGGTTCCACTTTAATCCATCAGTTCCATTGCTGATGAATTTCCTGGTGCCCAGCAGAGACAGGGGGCCAGGATGTGGAGGCCTCAGCCACCCCCTCACAAGCGGGTCCAGGCTCACAGCCGCCCTCCAGCGGGGACCCCTCCAGGAGGCTGAGGGCCTGAGAAGCAGGAGGGTGCCCCTCCCTGACTCCCTGCCCTCCGGCCCAGGCCTGGACACCACACAGAGCATCCAGGTCCTGGACAGAAAGCCGGGCCCACCCTGCCTGGCCTGAGCCCCTGCCTCCCCAGGCACGGCCGTGGGGCTCCAACTCGGGGTGAGAGTCAGACCCCAGCTCCAGCCCCGCCGCCCGGCCGCGGGCCCCTCACCGTGACCCAGCAACACTGCGACCTCAACGGGGCCCGGATTAAGTGTGTTGATTCAGCCGTCGCGCCCAGCACCGCAGAGGAGGACGCTGGCGCAGGGGGCAGGGGATTTAAACAGCAGTCAATATTTGCGGAGTCGAATTGAATCTGTCACCCGCGGCCGTGTGTGCTCTGGTTGGCTTTGCGGTTTCTGCTGCGGGTGGATAGCCCAGTGAGGAAGCCCTTGAGGGGCCCGCTTGGAGCCTGACCCAGCTGGGCTGGGCTGGGCTGGGGGAGGGGAGCGGACCCCAGGGTGGGGTGTCAGGCTGAGGGGCCCGCCCCATCCACCCTGCGTCCTGCTGGCCCTTCAGGAGAGGGGTGCGCTGGTCTCCCAGCAGGGGAGCGGCTCCAGAAGACCCAGGCTGGCCTCCTCCCGGGTGGTATGCTGGCCAGCGCTGCCCACCTCCAATCCTCAAAACCCAAACAGGATTAGCTGTGATTGGACAGCAGCAAAGCTGCTTACATCTGAGCCAAGAGGGCGCCAGGCTTCGTGAAGGGGGCCTGACGGGATGTGGCACAAAAACGGTGCTAAGTGGCAGCAACGTCGAGGGCACGGTCTGCCCGGCCCGGCTCGGCCCCAGGGATCCCGGCGAGCAGACACCATCTCTCCGGGCCGCCGGTGCCCAAGGCCACACGCGGGGCTGGGACGCCCGGGAGAGGGCAAGGTGGCTAGGGTGAGGTCCCCTACTGCGCCCAGGACTCGGCAGGTGGGGGCGGGACGTGTGCTTTCTTATGACGTCCCTCCAGCATCTGGGGAGGCGGAGGCCCTGCGGACCAGACCCGGTCCCTGGCCCTGAGCGCAGGCCTGGGCCTGGAGGGGACACTGGCAGGGAAGGGGGAGCGCAGCCTGTGGGCGAGGCTGGCCCTGCAGCAGTGCTTGGGCGGCTGTTCAGCTCACCCTCCAGGCCCCCGCCCCGGGGCGCCACAGAAAGTAGCCCGCCATGAAACCCTCCAGACACGTGGTCCCCAACAGCAGGCTCAGCAGGAAGGAGGGCAGGGCACGCAAGGACCTCGGTGCAGCCTGGGCTCCTAGAGGCCCCCATCCCCACCCGGTGGCTGCTGGGGGATGCTCCGCCCTTAGGCAGGGGAGTGGCCCCCAGGCTGCAGGAGACAGTGGGGGAGGGGCAGGAGAGCGTGGGGATGAGGGCAGGGGTGCCCGGGGGAGGGTCTCCTTGTGGGTGGGGGAGGGCGGAGGCCAAGACTGCCACCAAGGGGAGCTGGGGGCCCCACAACCCATCCCCACGGCTCATGCGGCCGAGAGCAGAGCCCAGGGCGGGCAGAGACCATGTCCAGGCCCAGTGGTCAGGGTGGGGATCACCAGGCTGCCGGAGCTGCGAGGTTGCTGGGTGGTGGACGGGCGCCAGACGGAAGGGGCAGCCGGCTCCAGCGCTCTGAACTCTGCCCCGGGGCCCCGAGCCCGGTCCCGGCCCTCTGGCTGGCCTCCCCGCTCTCCGTGGCAGGCGCACGACCACTCGCTCCCGCCCAGCCGACCTCCCTTCAATCATCCAGCTCCTGCCTCCCGGCCTCTCTCTGCCAGCGCCTCATAAAGTCGGGAAGATAAATCTCCCCTCCGCTGCTGGGGAGGCTGGGGAGACCCAGCCCCACCCACCCACCCGTCCCCGGCTATTAGACCCATCCTTCAGGGCGGGAAGCGCCGGGGGCTGAGGAGGGGTGTCCCTGCCGTCAGGACTGCGCCCGCCTCCCGCGAGGGTGACTTCTCCGAGCATCTAGGATCCGCGAGCACAGGGTGAAGTCAGGCGCCCGGGCCGCACCCGCGCCACACCGGGCTGAGCGCGGGAACAGGCCATGCCCTTCCAAAGGCAGAACCACGGCCGCCACGGCCACGACCACTGCCCAGGGTCAGGGCGCGGCAGGGCACTCACAGCCCCAGAGCCCCAGAGAGCCGTGTGTCCCAGGGAAAGCAGACAGACTATGCTGACAGGGGGCTTCCATCGGCGCCATCCCTGCAGAGCCAAGGCCCGCTCCCGCGAACATCACTCATAGGCCTTGGGGTAGCCCAGCGGGGAGAGGAACACGGGCACTTCCGGACCACGCCCTGGGCGGGGCGGGGTCTGTGCCTGGGGGCGGTGCCTGGCGGGGTGGGGGGGTGAGGGGAGTGGGGGGGCGGTCCCAGTGTAGGACGAGGTGGCCGGGGAGCAGCGGGGCCCACTCTCAGAGCTTCTCCCTTTGGACCGTCTACCTCTGGGGCTCAGGGCAAGACCGAGCTCCAAGTCATGGAGCTTCCTGGACGGCGGGCCCAGTGCCTACCAAGCGGAGCTGCCTGGCCACCCAGCACTGGGGTAGCCCCCACCAGAGTCCCCCGACCCCCCCCAGGACAGGGGCCGGGGGGGCCGCCCCGTCCCCACAGCTAGCAGCAGTGAGTGACGAGCCCCTACGACTGCCCAGCTTGCCCACCGGCCCCCACCCTGGAGACGGGGGACCCAGCCAGCCGTCCCAGGAACGTGTCACAGCCAGTCAGACATCGGACAGCCTGGCCCTCCACCCAGGGCTGACCCCAGCTGCTGGCCACCGCCCAGGGCAGCTCCCTGCATCCCACGCTCTTCAGGCACCGACCCCTGAGTCCCTGCCTCTTCCTGGGCCTCAGGCCCCGTGCTCCCAGCAGGCCGGCCCCCTGCCTCCCTCTGGGCCCTGGCCTGAACGCTGGAGCATGCCCAGTGCTGGCATCCGAGTCAGCATCCTGCCACCCTGCAGACTCGTGGACTCGGTGGCCTCATTCTGGCCTCTGTCCTCGTGACCGGCCAAGCCTGCTTCTCCTCCCGACCCTGAATCATCGGGATTTGGGGCAAAGATGGGCCAGTGTGCCACGCTCAGCCCCATCTTGTCCAGGCCATGCACCGGCCCCGCCTCATGCCCGGCGCCACCCCCGGTCCCCTCCCTGTGGGCCGCGGCCACTCTGCACATCGCTCCCTCTGCCCGTCCGAGGGCTCCCCCAGCGCTGCCACCTTCCCCACTCCTGGTTCCCAAACGCCTGACCCGGGGACAAAGCGGGCCTCCACAGAGCACCGGCCACCCTCCACCACCCAACCAGATGAGGCCCAGCAGGGGCAGCCGTGGCTCTGAGAGTGTGCGGGGGTCCCTGGCCCGCTCCGCGCCCCCCCCCGCAACTCCGACCGCAGCTGTCCCCTCAGTAGCCGCAACTCAGGCCGTGGGAGGCAGTTTCCTCTGAGACAAGGGGTCCCGAATCCTGGGGGGCCACAAACAAGGAGCCAGAGCCAACAGGCAAGCCTGACCGAAGGCCGAAGGGGAAGGGCTTCCTGAGGACAAAAGCGGGGACGCTGGGCGCTGGATTCAGGGGCTCAACTGGAACCACGCGCTGGAAGGCCCGCGATGAACCTGGCGAAGTCCCAACACCAACACGACGGGAAGGGAACACCTTGACGGTGGGAGCGCCAGGCGTGAGCAGACCCGGGGGGCGGGGCCTGCAGCCAGCAAACACCCACTGCCCACCCAGGAGCCCCAGACGCCCTTGCCCGCTGCCCGCCCTCCAGGGGGGCCCATCCACAGCCTCCAGGGTTCGGCAGGCGGGACATCCGCCTCCCAGGTGGTCAGCACCTGAGGCTTCACCCAGGGTTGCGGGGCCTTTCCCCCGGAGGGGTGGCCAGGCCAGTGCCTGACTGGGGGGCAGGGATGGAAGGATGGAGGGACAGACGGCATCTGGAGGGGCGGCTGGGGGATGAATGGGGGGTCAGTGCAGCCACCGGCCCCTCCCCCAGCCTGTCCCGTGGCCCCTCTGGGAGCCCTGAGGGGCCCCTCTTTCTGGGAGGCACACACTCCCTCCGCCACGGGCACATCCCTGGTGGCTCCGACGGTGAAGCGTCTGCCTGCAGTGCAGGAGACCTGGGTTCGATCCCTGGGTCAGGAAGGTCCCCTGGAGGAGATGGCTACCTTCTCCAGTTATTCTTGCTTGGAGAATCCCATGGATGGAGGAGCCTGGCGGGCTACAATCCCTGGAGTTGCACAGAGTCGGACACGACTAGCGACTTCACTTTCCTACTTGCCTTTCCTACCTCAGCACCCTCAGCCCTTGCCTGGGGCTGCAGGCTGACCCGCTGCTGCCTGCCCTCTGGTTCACTGTGTGGAAGGACAGAGCCCAGCACGGCCTCCATGAGTCTTACCCCCGCCCTGCCGCTGGTCAGTCCCCACCCAACTCCCCAGCCCCTGCCCATCTCAGCCCCTGCCCATCTCAGCCCCTGCCCATCTCAGCCCCTGCCCATCTCAGCCCCTGCCCGTCTCAGCCCCTGCCCGTCTCAGCCCCTGCCCATCTCAGCCCTCCACCGCCTGGTCTGGCTGGGAGCTACAGCCCCAGCAGCCCAGGATGCCTCTGGCTACATATATTGAACCTAAAGCGTCGGATTACATGCTTGTTCAATAGCCATAAACTCCCAGAGTTTTATGGGGTCATAAAACCGCTGCCTCGGCTCCCACTGTAGCAGAGGGAGTGTGATGCACACAGGCTGGCTTCCCTGCTGATGGGGCTGCACGAGTGGTTTGGGCTTGTTGGCTGGAAACATCACGTTTGCATTTCCCAAACTGTCGTAAATAAAGCTGCCCGTCAGAGCGCCCCAGATCTAGCCTCAAAGTTCTGGGAGAAGAGGGGAGACCAAGAGCGCTGGAGGGCCCCCCGAGATGCCTGGAGGGGGGTGAGGAGGGTGGGAGACAGGCAGGGACACCGTTACCCCCACCAGGTGGTCTGGAGTGGTCCTGCCCCCCTGCGTCCCACCCTCCAGGATCGACTCTGAGTGCACCCTCTGAGGTCCAGCTCCAGGAAGGTGTGAACTCAGAGGCCCAGCTCTCAGCTGGGGAACGTGTGCACCACGGGGCCTGGGGCCAGCTGGGGGGTCAGACTCCTTGGGGGAGGAAGGGGCTGGGCTGGAGGGGCTAGGGCAGGCAGAGGCTGCCAGGAGGGTGCAGGCATTCGGGAGGGCGCCACATCCACGCCACGTCCAGGGCTGGGCCGGGTGAGTGCAGAGGGGAGGAGATGGAAGCCCCCTGTCCTGGGGGTCCCCTGTCCCGGGGGTTCCCTGTCTCAGGGGCTCCCTGTCACATGAGCTGCAGAGATGGCCTCAAGGAGGGGTCCTCCACTGTGGCCTAGACCCTCAGCCACCAAGCCCACTACCCACAGGAGACACCTAGACGCGGCTGGCCTGAGGCAGGTCACTGAGCCTCGGCCAGGAGAGGGCTACGGGTTGCCAGGGTCTCCCGCTCTGCAGGCAGATTCTCCACCGTCTGAGCCACCGGGGAAGCCCCTGCCCCAGCTCACATAGGCGCGGCTCCTGCACTGGCCCCTGGGTGGGCACACAGCTCCGGCTCAGTGGGGGTGCCCAGCGAGTGGGTGACTTTGCCCTGATCCTTGTAACTCTGCTATCGAGCTGGTCCTCAGAAACACATCGATTTGCCCGAATCAATATTTATTGCAGCTTCAAAGGCTGGGGTAGGGGAGCTGCGGGCTGATGAATGGACAGCTAAGCAGCCCACCAGAGGCCGCCCTGCCCTGCGGGCCTTGGGCCCTGCTCACCCCACCCAGGGATGGAGCAGGGTCGCTGTGCCTCAGACACCCCGGGGTCCCGGGCCCTGGGGCCGTCTGCTTGCTTCCGAGAGCACCTGGGGAGCCAAGGCCTCTCTTGGCTTCGGCCCACACGTGTGCGAGGCCCTAGAGGCTCGGGGCGGCATGCACTGGCCAGGCCCGTGTGGTCGGTGCCCTCCCTGTCCTCCCCAGGCTGCTGTGTGGGCGGAAAGTAAAGGCACAGCTGGTGTTGCCGCAAGAGCCACGGAGGAGGTGAGTGCAGGTGGGTGGAATCTGATGTCTTGAGCCCAGAATGCCTGCCAGAAACTCAAGGCGCTTTACTGGATACTTACCCTAAAACAACTCGTGACAGCCACCCATGAAGACACATGTTTCTTTCTCATGTCTAGCGCAAGAGGCTTTTGCCTTTACAAGCCCCTCTCTCTTCCCCAGAGAGCTCTGTTTTACCCCAATCTATGTCTTCAGGATAAACTCTAGTGTTTTGCATCTTGGAAGCCCAGGTGTGGCAACATCTCTGGGAGGCTTCTTGGAGGAGGAGGCCCATTCCTGGCCACTCCCAGGATCCCACAGGTCAATCTTCAAAGAAGGATGAAAGCCGGGAGAAGGCCAGGGCCGGGCAGACCGTGGCCATGCCCTGGGGTTCAGTCTCAGGGGCTCCCACCTCCTTCCGGGCCGTGCCAGGCCCCAGTCCTGTGCGGTCCTTAGGGCAGGTCTCCGGCTCCTGCCTGTTGACCCATCAGCGCTAACATTGCACCCCAGCATCTCGGTCTTCCGGATTAAATGAAGCTGTGCCCAGGGCCTCCTTCCAGGAAGCCGGGAATTCTGACTCCTCCTTGGCCAGGAGCAGGGCCTGAGAGGCGGTGGTCCTGGGCTTCAGAGCAGCGAGACCCCCAGAGCCCAGCGTAGCCTCAGGCAGAGCGCCTGCCCCGGGAGAGGGGTCAGGCAGGCCCTGGCCCTCGAGGGGCGCACGTGCGGCGGAGTGCAAGTGACCCTCTGCTCCGCCACAGGCCCTCATGCCAGCCCCTCCACCTGTGTGGGCCATAGGCCTGCCAGCCCAGGGCGCCCCAGACACCCCAAACACTCCTTTCCTAGACACCCTCTGGATGAATATATGTGCCGAAGGTTAGCAGGCACATAATGAGCACACCTGGACACAGTTGAGGGTACAAGCATACGTGAGGCCCGGGGGAGCCCAGGGCTGGACGGGCAAGGCCACGGCCACTTTCTCGAGCAGGAGCCAACGGGTCTCCGCCTCCCGACAGTGGCCACAGAGGCCCATGTGCCAGGGCAGCAGGGGGTTCCTCAGCCCGCCCCTCCCCGCCCCCCTCCACCCTCGCCCCGCCCCGCCCCTCCCATCCATCTCCGCCCCGCTCCGCCCCGCCCCGCCCCTCCATCTCCCCGCCCCACCCGCTGCCTCACCCTGCCCACCACCAAGGCTCACTCCACTCCATCCTGCATCCGCCCACCTGCTTCACTATTGTTTACTGGAGGGTTTTCTTCAAATTGATTTTCTTCACTTAAAAGATTATATTTTGAAAGGAAATCTTACAGCACCACTGGAAATGGAAAACAAGCCTTGCAGGAGGCAAGTAGAAGGTGTCCGTACAAACAGAATGGAAACAAACTTGTCAGGAAACTCCACGAGGCACAGACGGGCAGGTCTGCAGCCCTGGTCGGAGCTGGGGGGGACAGTGGTCCCAGCACGGGGGCCCCCACCTGAGGGTCAGAGGGCCCTTCCTTCACCCAGGGGGCATTAATGGGGCACCTACTGTGAACACTGTCTAGTGGGCCCCAGTTCAGAGGAGGCATCTGGGGATTGGAGACCTGCAGCCGGCTCTGTCCTGGGCGGCTCTGGCCTCAGCCTGAGCCCACACACAAGGCCCAGGACAGAGCTGGAAGACAGCAGGCCGCGCCTGGCAGCACCCGCCACAGACTGGGGCAGAGCCAGGAACGGGAGGGGGCTCCAGGTTAGACACAGTTAGGGGTCCCCTGTGCTGGGAGGGATTGGGGGCAGGAGGAGAAGGGGATGACAGAGGGTGAGATGGCCAGATGGCATCACAGACTCGATGGACGTGAGTTTGGGTGAACTTCGGGAGTTGGTGATGGACAGGGAGGCCTGGCATGCTACAATTCATGGGGTCACAAAGAGTCGGACACGACTGAACAAGTGAACTGAACTGAACTGAACTGAGTCTGCACCCAGAGGTGGCCCCACCCAGCTCCAGCCATTGGCCATGCGCTCCCTCCAGGCCTTAGCAGCACCTTGACAGAAGCCCCTCTCAGTTCAGTTCAGTTCAGTCGCTCAGTCGTGTCTGAATCTGTGACCCCATGAATCACAGCATGCCAGGCCTCCCTGCCATCACCAACTCCTGGAGTTCACTCAGACTCACGTCCATTGAGTCAGCAATGCCATCCAGCCATCTTATCCTCTGTCATCCCCTTCTCCTTCTGCCCCCAGTTCCTCCCACCATCAGAGTCTTTTCCAATGAGTCAACTCTTCGCATGAGGTGGCCAAAGTACTGGAGTTTCAGCTTTAGCATCATTCCTTCCAAAGAAATCCCAGGGCTGATCTCCTTCAGAATGGACTGGTTGGATCTCCTTGCAGTCCAAGGGACTCTCAAGAGTCTTCTCCAACACCACAGTTCAAAAGCATCAATTCTTCGGCGCTCAGCTTTCTTCACAGTCCAACTCTCACACCCATACATGCCCTCTACCTGAGCCCAAAAGAGGAGAGAGGAGACGTCCCCCTCCTGCATGGAGTCACTTCCTGGGTGGTGGGCTCTGTCCTTGGTGTCAACAGCCAGGGGCACGATTAGGGGGGAGGCACCAGGGCCAACCCTCCCCTCTCCAGCCCTGAGCCCACGGAGGCCCCTTGCCTGAGGAGCTCACTGGCCTCACCCGCTGTGTGCCGCTCCAAACACTGGCAGCCTGTCACTGTGCCTCGTGTGGTTTCCAAGGTGTTCCCTGGATCGGTGAGGTCGGAGGTGGACCCAGAGTGCAACAGAGCTGCCACACCCAGACCCAGGTGGGCCTTTGCGGTGCCATCCTGCAACCACGCGGACTCTCACCCCTCGGGGCCAGCCCCAGACCCCTGGGTTCCCTGCTGGGTCTTTCCGCTTGTAACGGGCCCCACAGGGGACGCTCCAGGTGAAGGCAAGGCCAGGCTGCAGACAGCCCCAGGTGCACCTGTGGGGGCCCCACCTTAGGGGAGACGGCCCGGAGGCAGCGAAGCTCTCACTTGCCAGAGGCGGTGTTGGCAGGGTTGTGAGCACGGCCAGGTCCACGAGACCTGTGACCTGCCGGGAACCAACCACAGGAAGGAACGGGCATGCTCGTGTGGCCCTTCACTCCTGGGCCCATGCCCCCCCCCGTGCTCCCCAAGCCCCCAGTGCTCGCCCCAGGTCTCCCCGGGACCCTGCCACCTCCAGATCTCCCCTCTGGGTTTGCTGGAAGCTGTGCTCCATGCCAGCTGGGAGCAGCCAGTCATGCTGAAAGCCATCTGTCCCCCTCTGCACCGGACACCCCAGGCGGGATTCTATGCCAGGGACTCAGAGCAGCCACCTGTCTCTGTGCCCAACCCTGAGCCCCCGAGGCCCTGCACCCGCGGCTCGGAGGTGGGCACTGCCCTGGGGACCCTCGAGTCTGCTCAGGGGAGGGCAGGGCCAGACATGGGGGTGGAGCCCAGAGCCTCTCTAAATGGCTAGATCCAAGGGACACCGCCACCGGACCTCGCTGGGCTGCCTGACCGCCTCAGACAGGGCAGCTGTCCACAGCCATGGGGCAGGCAGGCAGACCAGGGTAGGGACAGCCGGGTGCTCAGGACGCGTCCTGGCCCAAGCCCAGCCAGGTCACGGGGGTGCAGCGTCCACGCGCCTGGATGAGCTCACGCGGCCCGAGGGCTGGGCGGACACAGACCAGCCTCTAGGGTGGACACGCGAGCTCAAGAAGGAAGGACTTTGTCACCCAGAGGAGGGAGAGGCGGAGGCTCGGAGCAGAGAGAAAGGGCTGGGGCAGCGCAGCAGTGGGGAGTAGCCTAGGGGACCAAGGCTCATGGCCCACCGCTCGGAAGAGGGGCCTGCGGACACAGGCCGGCTGAGCCCGGCCTCTCCAGAGTACAGGCCGCGCAGAGGTTGTCTGGCAAGGTTCTTTACGCTGAGCCACTGGGAAGCCCTGCCCTCGACCCTGCCCTGCAGCCCTCCCCCTCGCCCCGCCCCTTCATTCTCCCTCGCCCCGCCCCTCACTCCTCCCATCTCCCCGCCCCCAGTCTCCCCTCGCCCCGACTCCTTGCCGCCCCCTCCAGGTCTAACTGGCCCGGGGAATCTGCACAGCCGGTCTCACGGCCCCCATCCTGGGCACCTCAACACACCAGAGCTCAGGGAGGGACGCCGAGGCCCAGAGACTCCCCAGGCCGCGCGCGCTCAAGGGGCTCCGTCCAGCAGGCGGGCCCTCAGCAGGCGGACCCTCCTGCCTTTTGGACACCTCCCTTCCTGGGGGTGGGGTGAGCAGCCTCCAGGACACCCCGACGTGCGCAAAGTCCACGTGCAGAGTGCGGGCTCCTCCAGGCCTGCTGCCCCTGCTACCTCCTGGGGGACTGTGCGCCTGCCCCTCTGGAGCGCTCCGCGCCCGCCAGCCAGTGGGGCTGATTGATGGGCGATCTCTTCGTGCAGCCCAGCCACATAAATCTCAGCCCCGGGGCCTGGCTGACAGGGGGCGACACCGGAGTTAAACGGTGGTGTCACGATTAACAGCCTGTCAGAGGGTCCAGAGTGGAGCCCAGCCCAGTGGACACGAGGCTCTCTGGGGGTCCTCACCGGCCGCAGCAGTGTCAGCAGGACCCCAGTTGCCCTGGCGGTGTCTCCCAGAAGGTGCGGGGTCTGCCTGCCCCCTCTCTGTCCCCCACCTGCCCCACCCTCCCGCGCTTCACCCCCCAAACCAGCCCCCCACCAGCGTGGGGTCAGAGTCGCTCGGAGCACCTGCAGCGAGACGGGGCTGGTGTGAGGCCCACATCCGCAAGGGCTCACATGTCCCGGTGTCGCCCCTGTGGCCACGCTCCCCATGCTTCCCCGTGCCCACCCCTTCCAAGCGACCTCAGTCACCCTGCCCACCTCCCACCCCCCCGGCCAGAGCACCCTCCACCCTTCAGGGCACCCAGACCCTGGACCGATAGGATGAGGAGCAAAGCCCACCCAGTGCCCGCAGTGTGACTTGAGCTGACCGGTGGGGGGACACCCATGAGCCCCAGATCCGGAGGCCCAGCTCCACAGCTTACGCTTTGAATGACAAGACCTTCTCCCGGGGGCACAGCTGAGCCTCCACCCCCAACATGATCTGAAGATGGAGACCGCAGGGCCCATGGGGGCCCTACTGACCTGCAGACAGCCACCTCCAGGGTCCCGCAGAGCTTGCATGGGGACCCAGGCGCCTGGCCATGGGCTTAACACGCAAACCTCTTACTGGGGCAAAACAGAGCCCAGGTGGACTCCACTGGACCAAAAGCCCGGACCTTGCATCGGGAGCAGTCAAATGGTGTTAGTCGCTCAGTCGCATCTGATTCTTAGCAGCCCATGGCCTGTAGCCCACCAGGCTCCTCTGTCCATGGAGTTTCCCCGCCAAGAATACTGGAGTGGGTAGCCATTTCTTTCTCCAGGGGATCTTCCCGACCCAGGGATCGAACCTGGGTCACCTGCATCGCAGGCAGATTCTTGACTGTGAGCCGCCAGGGAAGCCCAAATGGCTGCTGTCTCCTAATTGCCCGGGGCCCCCTGTTTTGTAACTCAATAATTGTGATTTTGTTTTCTTATTAATGTCATTGTTTTAAACCTCCTCCTCCACGCTCTCTGCTGGGCCTCAGGGTGCAGAGCGGAGGAGGCACTGCTAAAGGCGGGGGGACATGGGAGCGGACTCTCAGGGGCGGGAGAAGCCTGGGTGGATGAGGGCTGGGGTGCTCAGGGCATGGGGACCGCTTGGACGAGGGCGGGAGGTGTGGGTTGGGTCTTTCCTGAGAAAGGGGTTGGGTGCTGGGGGGTTGGGGGGCACAGAGTCAGTGTTGCCAGTGGCAGGGAGAGGGGGGTGTGGAGGAGCATGAACTTGACCTTGGATGTGTCGCAGTGAGCTGAGGGGAGGAGTGCCCAGTGGCCCAAGGAGGGGGCAGGGGAAGAACTCAGCCAGAACAGGGGCGGCAGCTGCCTGTGGGGGGCGGGGGGCGAGCCTTGGGCCCACAACACTCCAGCCCCCACCCCCAGGCCCCAGGGAGCTGCCTGCATTGGGAATTCGGGGCAGGTCCGGCCTGCTGCTGTGTCGGAGAAATGCAACACGATTAATTAGCCCCTAAAAAAAGCGTTTGAAGTGTTTATTGCAGGACGGAGCTCCTGGTTTTATAAGCAGATGGGGAAATAAAGTGGTGGGGATGACAAGCCGGGAACAGCTGCACAGGGACCCGGAACCTAATTCATAATTCAGCGGACTAATCAGAGAGCATCTTCTGCCAGCACCGTAAGGAAGGGACGTGAGGCCGCAACGCATGAGCCTCCCGCGCCCAGCCAGCGCCCGCCCCACCCCGGCGCTGTCCCAGGTACCCACATCACTGGGCCAGAGTTTTCTCTGCAACCCAGTTACTCTTTCACTCTCTTTCCGGGAGGGGGAGCTGAGCTCCAGGGCGCCTGAGCCTGGGGACCGGGTCCTGGCAGGTGCGCAGCCCCTCACCCAGGGCCAGGCTCCCCCAGCCCTGGCTGCAGAGACCACTGAGTTTGCCCGGCTAGCAGCTGGGGAGGGGACGGAAGTCGGGGTGCAGCGCTCAGAGCGCCCCAGGGCCCGGGTAGGGGGGCCCAGGGTCGGGAGAGGGCTGAGGCGGCGTCAGGGGTCTTGGGGTACAAGGGGCAGCTCCCGGGCCCCCACAGGGAACGGGCCATTGAGCATCAAAAGCCACGTTCATGCTGTGAATCTGCCACTCCGGCAGAAGGCAGCGTTCGCGGCAGACGAGGCTGTGAAGCACGCAGGAGGGAGTGTGCCAGCCGGTTCGCTCCTTGGCTGCTGTCGCAACAGCGTGAGGTGGGGGGTGGGAGCTGGGTGCCCCCACTGGCCCCTGCCCCTTCCAGGGGTTTGCTGAGGCCCCAGGACCTTCACCAGCAGGCTCTGCATTGCGGCCCATGTGCCCCTGGGTGCCTGGCACGTGCCCTGAGCAGCTCGCAGCCTCCCAGGCAGACAGACCGGCTCAAGCAAACGTTGCACGAGCCTTCTCCTGAACACAAAGCCACAAAGTGCTGATGCTGTAGCAGAGGAAGGCCCACTCGGGCGTCCTGGGGGCCTGTGGGCTGGGCTTGGCGGTGTCTGCAGGAGCTCACTGGGGTGAGGGGCCCCAGTCACCATCCTGTGTGCCAGCGGCCCTGGATCAGATCTGGATTAGGGTTAGAAAGTGAGCCGAGTCAGACCCGGGCCCCACCACTCGGGCCCTCCGGCCAGCCCACCTGGGTCTTTCTCAGGAAGCCAGGCCCCTGGGCACCATCTCTCAGTCCATGGACCGGTCACCTCCCCTCATGCTTGAAGGGAGGGCAGGGGAAAGACAGGTACCCAGGTACCTGCCACAGGGACAGACAGGCCCAGAGACCACAGACTCTAGGGCTATGTTTTAGCCCCAGGCTGGCCCTTCCCCTCCTTGCAGCCAGGCCCCCAAAGCCCACATCTGGGGTCCACGCTGGCCGCCTCCCATTCTTCCTGTGCCTGCCAGGGGGTTGGGCTCCCTCCCGCAGGGAAGGGGGTGACTCCTCCGGCCTCGGGCTCAGGGCTGGGACCGTCCCAGGGCAGCTCAGAGCCTTGGCGTCTGGGCGGAGGGTGGGCGGCGATGGCCACTGGCTGGACACCAGCTCTGGCCCCACGGTGGGACCCACCCTGCCCCCACCCCAACCTCTGCCCTCTGCCCAGGGCTGCCCCCCCCAACCTGGCCGTTGTGGCAGCCCAGCCCCAAGGCAGCCTGTGCCCAGGAGGTGGCCTTCCCACTGGTTCACTCCTCTGCCACCCAATTCCTCCTGGAATGGAACCAAGACTCAGGGGTGACAGGCCCACCAGGCAGGGCCCCCTTGGCCCCTGGCAGAGTGCCCGTGAGGACTGCCGTGGTCAGTGGGCCATCAGGGCAGGAATGCCTCGAGCTGGCTCCCAGCCCTGCCATCCCTGCCCAGGGGTCCTGCTTGGAATATCTAGGTCCTTGGGTACAGGGCTCCCCACTATTGGCCTCTGTGCCTACTGCCTGCCCCCGGGACCCACACCTCCAGGACCCTGTCCCAGGGATGGCTGTGGGAGTCCGAGACAGCGGAGGGGCACCTGTTTCTGTAATTTTGCTCTTCTAATTTTTCTGCATTTCCTGTTCTTCTTTCTTACAGGGGCACGAACTTCTCAGGCAATCAGAACAGACAGTGTCAGCAGGGAGAAAACAACTCCCCTCAGGAGGGGGGATGCTGGCGGGTGCCCTCCAGGGCCCAAGGGTGCCAGGCTCCCTTGCGCTGGGCCCCCCAGCACGTGGGCCAGCGAAGGGCCACCTCCCAGGCCCAGGCTGGGTGCCGTCCCTGGGGGCAGCCACCCACCCATTCATCCCGCCCCCTGGTGTGGTCCGGGCCTGTCCCCAGGGACAGGCCAGCCTCATTTCACAGCCACTGCGACGGTCGCATTAACTTGTATCTAACAGGACACAGACGTGGAACAATTCCAGTTTAATTAGGCATCAGGAAGCTGGGCATTAATTAAAGTAACAGAGTCAGCACAACACAGGCTGGACCAGCTGTGAAGGCTGCAGGCAGCGCGCAGAGTGGCAGGCTCAGCACAGAGAGCGTGAGCCCCCGACCCCTCAGGCCTGCGTCCTCCACCCTTGGCCACCAGCCAGCCTGCGTGCGCACTGAAGGCCAGCAGGTCCTTGCGTCCCGCACGCCAGGCCCCGCAGCCCTGGGGCCAACCCTGGAGGAGCCTGACCCCCGCCCTGGGCACAGACCATGCTCAGCACTCCCACCTCCCACTGCCAGTGGGCACAGGGGTACAGGCGTGGGGATGGGGGCCCAGGACTGCAGACAGAGACGGGACCCAGGCAGCCAAGGCCCCCTCGCCCTCTGCCCAGCCCCTCACCTCCCACCCCCTCCCCCCTGCCCGGCCCCTCACCTCCCACCCCCTCCCCCTTGCCCTAGTCGACAGTCCTAGCACAAGTAAGCGTTTGCTGCACGTATGGGAAGTGCTTTACTGGACTGTTTATTTTAAGGGCAGGAGAAGTGAGGGCTGATACTTTTTTCTCTAAGGACAAACAGAAACCAGATCAGGTGGTTTCTTCCCCCGGAACCCTGGCTGTCTCCCAGGGTCCCTCTCCACCGTGGGCTGCCCTTGAGGCCTTGCCGGGGCTGTCCCTGGCCCCCAGGAACAGGCCCAGGGGCCGCTGACGGCTTCTCCCACCCAGCACAGGGTCACCTGCTCCCTCCTGGACTTCGTGGATCTGTGGAAATGTCCTGATCTCCATCCTCACTCCCCTGGGGAGGCTGAACCTGGCAGTTTGACCCAAAGGGCACAGAGGCCCGAGTGTCCCAGCAGGTCGCTGGCCAGCGGCCATCCGACGAGCTCCAGGCCCCCAAACCTGCTTGAATGAGAGGGTTCCCGTCAAGGCCACGGGGCTGACCGGGTGGGAGCCATGGACTCCCCGTGAGATGACGCAGCCAGGGATCCCCACGGCTGCTGCCGCCCCCGGGGAGCCACCCCAGGAGGCACTCGTCTCAGAAGCTGTCCAGCTTGCCAGCCAGCCCTGCTTCCGTGAGCACCACGGGGATGCCAGCCAGGGAGCGGCAGGGCCGCCCGTCCCGGGAGAGCTGGACAGGGCTTCCGAGCCGGCAATGGGTGGCCCCGGGCTGGAGCGCAGGAGGGATGTCCTCCTGGCGGATGCCCTCGTATCGACATTTCCCATAATGATGACCGTATCTTCCCCATCGGTCGAGCCCCGAGTCGATGGCGCTTGAGTAATCGGAGATTGATTTTAATTAAGTCTTAGAAGTCTTGTGACTGTGTCTGACAGAGGATGCCTGTCCACGGCTGCAGAGAGGACGGCAGGAGGGGAAGGGGGCATCCGTGGGCCCTGGCCTCCCCGGGGCCCGCCGTGTCCTCTGGCCTGGTCTGCAGAATGAGCCTGGGAAAGAGCCTGGAGGTGGGTCGTGGCCGGTGCTGGGGCCTCCCCTTCCAGCGCAAGTCCTCGACTGTGATAACGCCCCCGCTCCATGGCCCAGGCCCACCCTGCAAGAACGGATGCCATTACTTCTCCGCATAACCTTGGGGGGTCGCCCTGAAGATGAGCTCCAAGCCTCCTTCTCCCCAGACCTCCCCTTCTGGGTTTGCCACAGTCCGCAGGGTGGGCCAGCCCGGCCGCAGACCACGCCCACAGCTGCTGACCGCAGGACACAGACCCCTCACCTGGGTCCCCTGCCGGGTCCCGCCCACCCTCTGGAGCGTCTCACGTCAAGGCCAGGAGCCGGGGACCCTGCACAGGGCTCCACACCAGCCCCTGAGGGCAGCGCCCCCCCCACCCCGGGGACCCCAGGTGCCTCCCACCACCCACCAGCCCACTGACAGTTTCAATGCCTCAGAGGCGGGAAGGTCATTAGCAGGAATGAATTATGAATGAGGAGGCCTCGTTAGGCAGACCAGTGAATCAGCTCTTTCACCCTGAGTCCCTAAGCGCGAACAGGGAAGCTCTCAGGGGGAGGGTCTGTCAGGCTGCGGGGTGGGGGGGGCCCTGGGCACCAAGGACCCCACAGGTGTCTGGGCCCCGGGGCAGAGCCCCAGGACTGTCCACTTCAGGGCCCTGGGGACCCCAGTGCCGCCGACTGGCTGACACAGGTCCTACCTGCTGAGCCTGTGCAGCTGGCCATGGGCCACAACTCCCCACCCCAGACCCTGACCCCAGCCTGGGAGCAATCCCCCCGCAAGACTGACCCCCAGCCAGGGAGCCAAACAAGTCTCAGAGTTGCCGACACCTCCGGACAGAACCACGACAGGCTAACGGTGGGGCGCTGGCCAGGGGTCGTTCAGAGCAGTGACCCTGGGCCAGAGGTCAGGGGAGTCTGGACCTGAGAGCTTAGGCTGTGGACAGGACACGGGTGTGGCCGTGGCCAGGGGCCAAGCTCCTGCCTTCGGGCCTTAGGCAGCCCCAACCCTCTCAGGGCCTCAGTTTGCCTGTCCAGGGAGCCCTTGGGACAAGGCTGATAGACCAACAGGTTAGACAGACCAAGAGCCTTCAGAGCCTTAAGCAAGAATGATTTACTTAATCCCTGATAAGGATTGCAAGACTATATCTTACATCAACTGAATGCAAATCAACCAGTTTAATTAAGCTAAATCCTCCCTAGATTGGTGGAGGGAGGTGGAGACCCCCACAGCGGGAGACCGGCGTTGGGGGGGTGGCCAGGCCTTGGCGCCCCTGCCCACCCACCCTGTGGTCAGCTGTCTGTGCTGAGCGACAGGGTCCCCGCCCAGCCCTGCCTGTGGGCTGCAGTCTTCTCTCTGTCTCTCCACCTTGAAACTGAACTCTCAGCAGAGCCTCAGGAGAAGGCCTGAGCGGCCATCCGCCCACCCAGAGCAGGGCCAGGGGCCTCCCTCTCCCACCACTGCCTTGGGGCTGGCCAAGTGGGAACCAGTGGCTCTGGACGGGGGACTGGGTGCCTCTGAGGGCTCGGAGGAGGGAAGTGGCTCAGGTGAGCCTGCCTTGAGGCCAGGGTGATGGGGCCGCACGGCAGCATCAGCTGGGAGTCGCGCCAGGTGGAGCCAGAAACCAAGGTCAGGAAACACCGCCAGTGTGAAGGGCAGCAGGCCCCCCAGGGCTGTGGGCTTCCTGGCTCTCCAGGGCTGGCAGGGTCCAGAGACGCAGGCGACCAGTGCCAGGGCTCCGTCGCCTGGAGCTGCCCTCCTCCTCGCCCTCAGGTGAAGGCTTCCGGAGACTGCAGGCCTGTTGTGTTACGGCAGCACTGAGCAACCACTCACACTTTAGTAAGAACTGGTGGGCTGATCCAGGAGACTGAGTATCAGCCTAACGGCAGAGGGGTGCTCACAGGGCCCAGAGAGGGCAGAGGCCCAGAGGCCGCTCCCACGGGGGCAGAGAGCGCCCCTGTCTACTGGCCCTGAGACCTGGGACACCCACAGTACTAGGCGGAGATTCCTAGGCTCATTGAACCAACCCAACAGCCCCTCCAAAAGCCCCCAAGGGAGGGAGACAGGCTCCAGTCACCTGGCCCAGTGACTGGGAAAGACCCCCCCAACTTTCTGCAGGCAAGCATGGGATCCTCACCCTATGTATGTGGGTAACACACATGCCCGGGGCGCAGGCTAGGAAGTGGGCAGCAGAGGGTCCAGGGAACCACACCCGTGTGTGGTTCCAGGATGACTCGTCCACCCCACAGCAGCACCAAGGTTCCTGCAGTGTGCAGAGCAGCGGCAAGTCTGATGGGCTTTTGTTTAACTTTTTCTTTACCGCAATCACTTCGGAAACTATTAAGTGCAGCTATTCATCATTAGGTAATTATTATCTGCTCCTATATTAAGTTCCTGGTCACCAAGAGTGTCACAAAGATTTAAGATCTTTATTTGTTAATAGTGTTTCCCAAACACAAGCGAGGTTTAATGCCCCTCAATATGTTCCCTGCCACCACCACCTGGGTGAGGCAGGGAGGGCCCCCACCACATGCATGCTCTGGGCCCTGGGCATGACCCAACCCTCCCCAGGTCCACTCAGGGCCCCAGAACCCTGAGCCGGGAGTGGGGCCCCCGCCCAGGCTCCACACCCACCACACCTGCCAACATCTCGGAGGCCTGTCACCAAGGTCAACTGCAGAGTGGCTGTGCGAGGGCCCAGCTCTCCCCAGGTCAACTTCAGCCCTGTGACCAGTAGACCAGGAGGAGCCGTGATGGTGAAGGTGGTGATGGTGGTGATGGTGATGGTGGAGGTGGAGGTGGAGGTGATGGTGGTGATGGTGGTGGTGATGGTGGTGATGGTGATGGTGCAGGAGGTGAGGGAGGCGGGTACAATGGGGGGATGAGGTGGTGAAGGTGGTGGCAATGATGGTCACGCCCATGGTGACAGCAGTGATAATGGAAACAGATTCTCGGGGACGCAAGTTTCCCAGACAAATGAGGTTTTGCCGCTGTCCTTGCCCCAGCTGCTGGCCGGGTGCCCGCCTGAGAGCTGCCCTCGGAGGCAGCAGGAGAGAGGGCCTTGACAAGCCCTGACAGGACAGTGGGCTATCCTGAGCTGACAGAAAACATTTAATCTTAGTTGAAAATAAATAAGTTCAACTATTGGAAAAGGGACGTACAGCCTAGTGTTTACTGCAAGTGAAAGGAAGGTGATCACTCTGGGAGAAGTCCACTGCGGGACACTGGGCACCAGCCCCTGCTGTCAGGGGCCCTGTGGGCCAGTGGGGCCACCTCACCTCACGGCCCTGGCGGGAGGGGGCCAGGCCCCCCGCCCCTGACCTGGGGCCTCCCTCCACCCCTCCCACCCCTGGCTGGTGAGGTCACCTCCCCAAAACCAGCACCAGGGAGTGCCAAGATCTGGGGGCTGGCAGGGACCCCAGCCCCGACCCCGGGCAGCATGGCTGATGAGCAGCAGAGAGCCCCTGCTCATGGTAATTAAGTGAAACGTGACGCCTTCGCCAGGGAGGAAAATCTCATCTTGGAAACACAAGTCCAGAGCAGGTTCAATTTCACCCGAGGGGCCATAAAACCCTTTTCCAATCACCTGGAGCCGTGGGCTGCCAGCGCCGTTAATCCTGGGGATGTTATTTAAAGCCAAGACGTCACTCGGGGAGAATCAGGCCCAAGCCCCACAAGGAGCCCCTTCGGTTTCCACAGGGGCCCTGGGAGCCAGACACAGCTGCCCGGGGGGCTGGGCAGGCCGGGGGCATCCTCAGCTGCTCCGGGTTCCCCCAGCCGCCACCAGGCTGGCGGGGCCCCACATGGGCCCACGGTGGGTGCAGCTCTGCCCCGCCCGACCCCCCAGACTTCCATCATCCCAGACTCTCTTTAAAAGTCGTTTCCCTGATTACCAAGGGTAACAATGAAAACATGTAATTGAATCTCCAAGAAATCACCATTTTTCTAACTTGTGCCCAGTTCCTGGGGTAAATGAATGGCTCCCTGTACACAGCAGGGGGCCCATGGAACCTCCGCCAGGGATAAGCCTGCCCCCTGCCACTGATGCGGGCCCCACACTATCTCCCGGTTGGGGGGGGGGGCGGGGGGCTCCCCTGCTGGAAAGCCATCAGTGGTTGGAGGGAGTAGGGTCAGGGTGGGTCAGGGAGGGCCGCAGAGAGCCGGCCTGGCCAGGGGGAATGGGGGCTCCCTACCTGCCCCTCCTGCTGACCGCCTGCCCCCAGGAGCCAACCGCCCAGAGGGTCAGGTTGGGCGCCCAAGGGTCCTGGGCATCTCAGGTCGGTGTCAGCAGGGGGGCTGGAGAGGTGGCCAGTGTGGGAATGGCATAAGCTGCTGGGCTGGTGGGCTGGTGGGTAAGGTAAGTGCCTCTTGTGGCTGCGTGGTTGCTAGGTGGGTGACTGGGTGGCTGGCTGGCTGGCTGGCTGGGTGTTGGTCCCTGCTCCCTGGGGAGGGAGACACCCCCAAATCAGCACGGGAGCCTTCGCCATCCCCAGCCTGCACCCACCACCCTGGGAGCCCCGCCATGCCCAGGCCCTGCCCACTTCTCTGACTTGCGAGGCCCGCCCCAGAGCCACGATGGCCCACTTCACCCCCCACCAGCGGTCGGTGCTGCGCCTCAAAACCCCACCTCACCAGGACACAGCCTGGCTCCACGGAGCAATGTCTGGGCCCCCAGGGCTGAGAGGTGCAGGCAGAGAGCCAGAGAGCATCCAGAGAGCCTGCCCTGAGCAGCCCCAGGCTCCGCGTCCAGCACACACACTGACATCGGATGTGTCTGCCGGACCGGCTCGGAGCAGGAGGAGCCCGCGTGCGGCTCCAGCTGGCTCCAGGCTTGTTTCTGTGGCAGCACCGCAGGGCCGCCCAAAAGCAGTGGCTCTGCCCCGCGGCCCGGCCGGCCCCCGCCGCCAGGCCCAGGGCGGTGGGCACTAGGCACAGAGCACCCCCCCACGCACCCCACTGCCACCTCAGGGGCTCCTGGCCGCCTGGCCAGCTCCCCAGGCACCTTGGAGACCCTGCAGGCCACCACCTCCTGCCCACCCTGACCCACGGGAAGTCCTGGACACCGACCTGCCCTGCCCCGAGACAGGCTCTTGCATCCCAGTGCCTGGGCCTCACAGGCTGGAACTGGGACCCCTGCCAGCTGTGTGCCTACTGACAACCGGGCAGGCTGGGGCCAGCTCGGGGCCACCAGAGGGTCCACACCCCAACCCCACCCCAGGCACCCGCACTCTGGGCAGGGAGCAGGCGAGGGGCTGAAGGAGGGGGTGAGCCCCAGAGCGAACCCCGAGGAGGTGCTGGCAGGACGCGGTCAGACCCCCAAGGGAGCACAGGTCCAGCTGCGGAGGGCTTTCTCCCCCGCACTGGCAGACGCGAGCAGGGATCGCCCGCCGGGCCTCAGGGTCCCCGAGCCTGCAGCCCTTCTGTGGGCCTGTGTGGCCATCTGGTGGTGGATTCCGGGACCTACGCCTGGCCGGCCTAGAGAGGATGGACCAGCCTCCAGAGCCAAGGAGCTGCAGTCGCACGGTCTCCGCCCCCCACCTGACTCGAGGTCTCACTCACCCCTCCACGTCCACTCCCCAGGGGCAGGGATGGAGAGAATGGTGCCCATGCGTCCTGGAATCTGGCCCCAGGAAGGGTCTCGGGAGGTGACCCCAGCTTCGGCTGGCTGGGCTGGCTTTCCGGGTTCACTGTGGGCTAGCTCACCATGGGCACAGGTGAGCCCAGCTGTCAGGGACCCCCTCGGGGGTCTCTGGGCAGGTTCTGTCCACCCGTCCCGGGTGGGGCCTCAGCATGGCTGCCCCCCAGCCTGCAGCCCTCAGCACCCTGCTGACAGTGCCCTGTGGCGAGGATTTTCCTTGACGCTTGTATTCTCTCTTCTGATTCTAAAATAAAACCTACGCAGCAGCTGTCCAGAGGGGCTCCAAGAGAGGGAAGAGGAGAGGGCTGCCCAGTGCACGCCCGGGGAGCCGCTCGGTCACCTGGGGTGGGCAGGCACGCCCACCCCCAGCCACGGCCTCTGAGACGGACCCGCTATAGGAGGACCCCACAGGCACCTGCTCACCCTTCAGCTGCGCCCCACTGCCAGGGCCGGGGCGGCCTGCTCCCTCCCTCAGGCCGCCGGGGCGGGGCATGGCGGGGCCCCCAACAGGCGGTGGCTGGTGTCCACTCCCCTCCACAGGCCGCCCCCCTCACTCAGCCACTCCTTGTGGACCTGTCTTCCTGGCTGCGGGTCTGCCCACTCCCTTGCGCCCCAGGAGGGCACCAGACCAGCCTCGGGGCCCACGAGGCCCAGCGCTGGGCCAGCGGTGTCTGTCACAGACTCGGACCCCCAGGCCCTGGGAGTGGCCTGAAGGCCCAGAGATGGGGGGTCCCCAGCCTGGGGCTGCCGCAGGAAGCCTGCAGGCCCAAGGGTCTGAGGAGGGGGCGGGTCTATGTCAAGGGCCTGCCCTGGGGGTGCGAAGAGGGGGTTGCGCCTGAAGGCTGTGGCTGGCCCAGGGGCCCCGAGCCCCACATGCCCCAGGCCTGCTGACCCACTTGGGAAGCAAGCCTGGGGCCCTGGACATCGGGGCCACAGAGAGGCCAGGCCGGGCAGGAGGTGTGCGGCCTCCAGGCCTCTCCCTCGTGGCCCAGCTCTGTTCACAGCGCCAGGCTCCCTGAGGCCTCTGGGCATCACAGCAGCTTGGGCAGGGAGCGGCCGCCATGACAACTGGTGTCCAGGGAGGCGCGCCGACCGGTAACAAGGGCCGCGGCTCCCTGTGACGCTCCAGCCAGCCCAGCTTCCCGCTGCGGCACGGAACTTGGGACTCACCGCGAGCCCCTAGTGAGCCTCCTGGGGCCTGGGCTCGATTCGGGTGCGTGGGGGCACCCCCACGCTGGTGAGACTTGCAGGGCGCTCTGCCCGGGCACGTGTGCGTGCGCACACGTGTGCTCAGCCACGTCCGACTCTGTGGCCCCATGGCCTGTCTGTGGAAATACCATCGTAGCTGGGGTTCTCTCTGAGAGCCCCCCACCCCCGGGCCACGCCCAAGCTCAGGGCCGCACTGCAAGGCCCACAGGGGCGGGGCGAGGAAGGTCTCAGGGCGTGGGGTCTTCGGGGCTGGGTTCCGAGCAACCAGCAAGCTTCCCAGGCAGGGCCCAGCGAGGCATAGCCTGCGTCCAGGAG
This sequence comes from Oryx dammah, assembly GCF_014754425.2. NCBI lineage: Eukaryota > Metazoa > Chordata > Mammalia > Artiodactyla > Bovidae > Oryx > Oryx dammah. Next base: position 71,854,669 of record NW_024070196.1, on the reverse strand, counting down.
CAGGTTCCAGGCGGCTGGGGGAGGCTCTGGCGCCATTGGGCGTCCCAGGCACCCCCTCCTGCAGACCAGCCTAGTGGCCCAGGTGAGACGCAAGGCCGCTGCCAACAGTTCTCAGGGTGTCTTTGCTGTCAGTACGGGGGCCCCCGTCTCCATGAGGAGCTCCTCTCCCCCACACTGAACATTCCCCAGTACCTGCTGGCTCCTGACGGGACGGTGCCTCCACCTCACCCCGCGGGTGCCATCTTCTCCAGCGGGGTGTGGGCTCAGGAGGCCATGGGGGCCTGAGTCGGGGTCTGGGCCCATCTTTCCGGGCCCCTCCCAGCAGAGCCTGTTGCTAGTCCCCAGATGCACCCCCAGACACAGAGCAGCCTGCTGGGCCCAGGCCAAGTGCGTCCAGCTGGGCACAGCCTGTGGACGGTGCGTGCCCCTCCTCTGTGGGTGTTCTGCACTCAGCGGGGGGCGCCAGACCACTAGCAGACGAGGGGTATTGACGGACTTCTTCAGACAGGAAGCGGGGGCTGACCGCACCTGGGTGTGGACGAGGCAGGGCTGCTGACCCGGGCTGGCTAGGGGGCGGCTCAGGGGGCCGCCCAGCTCCAGCGAGAGTCAGCAGGTGGCAGGGGACCCACAGGCAACTCCCCAGGCTGGCCCCCTCCAGACGTCTGCCCTGAGGACTCCCCGGCTGCTAATGGCAGGAAGGCCCTCCCAATAGAAGACCCTCAGGAGAAGCAGCAGGAAGTGAAAGCTCCCCTCCCCGGCCCAAATCCACTTTGTCCCTTAAAGGAGAACAGGAAGCTCTAAGCAAAGAATAGGGAGAGGCAGAGAACAATGGAGGCGTCCTGGAACGTTACAGCAGGGTCTCCGAAGGGGAAGGGCCTGAGTCTGACCAGCCCAGCCTCACAGGCAAACAGCCTGAGGTCAGAGTGAGCTGCCGGCTGATCCCCAGGGCTCTCCCAATCTAGCTCCCCACACCAGAGGCTAAAGCAAACACCCGTCAGCCGGGCCTGGTCCACTTGGCTGGCCCCACTGGGTGGGTCTCTGTGGTCTCACTAGGCTTGTCGATCCCCTCCTGGGAGCTGGGGATCCGCCGGACGACCAGAGCCCCCCCTTCCCCGAGACCTGGAATCCGAGAGCAAGGTCACAGAGGATCCAGAGAGCAGCGAGAAAGTCATTGCCCGACACACAAGTGTTGTTCAGACCTCCTGGTAAGAGCCCAAAGGCCCAAGCAGGCCCCCTGGGCTCAAGCTAGCCCGGAACCCAGGGTCACGTTGCCGAGGGTCAAGGACCTCAGGGACGGCCGGGGTCTGCAGCTGTGTCCCCCGCACGGGCACTCAGGCTTCCGCCAACCCTCCTTTCTGAGGAAGCTGCTTGCGGATGCAGTTCTGTGAAGCGAGGGAGGAAACTGAAAGAGCGGGCTGTGAGCTGGGGGCTCCAGGAGTGGGGGGTGCCGTGGAGGGCGGGGGTGCAGTGGGACCCATGAGGCTGGTAGGAGGGGAGGGGAAACCGGGGGGAGGGTGGGGTGCCGGATCTGGTCCCTGAAAAGACCCCTGAAGTGGCGAAAAGCTGGACCAGAGTCCAGCCACTGAACAGGCCGTGGCGGCAAGTGGGTGACTCAACCTTGGATAACAGTCCTTGTGGGACCACGGAATGTTCAATAAATGACTTAAAAACAAAACAAAACAAAAAAACCTCGGAGATTCACAGGTGAAAAGGTCAGGCTGTGGGATGATCTCTTCCGGGTGGAGAGAGGCATGGGCACTGCCCCCGGGAAGGCCTCAGCGTGGGGCTCTCGGGTAGGGCAGGGCCACACTGGACTCCTGCTGCGGTTTGACTTTGCTTTTAGCTCCTGTCTGCAGGACCTGCCGTCCAGTTTAAGACAGCAGCTGATGGGATGTGGCGGGAGGGGCCCGGGCAGCCCCGCTCCAGCCGCTGCCCCAGCCCATTATGACCTCCCTGGCCCTGCCCAGGCCTTTGTGACAGTTGCCCCTGAGGTGCCTAGGGGCCGTGACACCGGAGCTCCCTTAGTAAGAGGGTGGCAGGACAGGCCAGGCCACAGCCTGGACCTGGGGTCAGGAAGGGGTCACAGGGAGGAATGGAGGGGCCGAAAACCCTGGGACCCTGCGGCCACACCCACCCCCAGTGCCCCCAGCCCCCAGCTCCGGGCAGCCTCGGGGGATGTCTGGACCCACCCTGCCCGGGGTTCGCCAGATGGCCCTGCATGGCGCCTCTCAGCCCCACCCACTCAGTGGAGACTGCCAGGCCTTTCTCAGCCCTGGGGACAAGGGGTGGGGGACCCAGGGTCAGGGGCGAGGCACCCGGGAACTTCATCACGAGCGAGGACGGCGAGCTGCAGGGACAGAGGCCGCGAGACCCGGCAAGGATGAGACAAGGGCAGACGGACGCCAGGCTGGGGTGGGGCTGGGCCCTGCACTCCAGCCACGAGCGAGAGCAGAGGGCTCCCTGGCAGGCGGCAGGGCCCACCTCGGGGCCCCGGCCCTGCCCTTGCCCACCCCTGATCCCGGGCACAGGGGCCTCAGCCTCACCCAGGGCAGACCCCCCCCAGCTCCAGGGCATGCCCCTGGGGCCCGTAGAGCCGTCCTTCCTTCAGCTGGAGCAGGAGAACCAGAGTCTGGTAAGCACCGGGCCCCAGCCCTGCCAGACCCCACGCCCCACAACCGGGCCCCGCCAGACCCTGTGCCCCGGCCCCATCAGACCCCAGCACACTGGGGACCTGCCAGACCCCACGCCCCGGATCCAACGCCCCAGCCCTGCCAGACCCCTCTCTCCAGCCCTGCCAGACCCCACGCCCCGCACCTGGGGCCCATCAGACCCCACGCCCCGGCCCCGTCAGGCCCACACCCTCTGCCCAGGCCCCCCCTCCAAGACGTGGCTCTCCCCATCTCCCCACCTCTGTGCCCCACCCCAGAAGAGGCAGAACCAGGATCTGCGGGAGCAGCTGGGGGCCCTCCTGGGGCCGGGGCAGCAGTTCCTGCCCTTGTGCCCCGAGCACTCGAGCTGCACGGCCCTGGCCTGGGTGAGTGCGGGGCGGGGCGCGGCCCCGGCAGGACCGCGGGTGGCACTGTGGAGCGCCCCGTGGCCACATGCGCTCCCCCTACCCCACTCCCAAGCAGTCCATGACCACGGACGCTGCCGATAGCCTTGGGGCTGAGCCGGGGGCTCCTCCGCAGCCCCCTGAGCAGGCCTGCGCCCGGCCCCTGGAGGACAGGGCCCCTCTGCAACTGCTGCGGCAGGAGCTGTGCAGGGGCCAGGAGTCCTTCGTGCAGCAGTCCCAGGTGGGGCGGGGGCGGGGGGCGGGGCTGGGAAGGGGCGGGGCCGGGAAGGGGGAGGAGTTTGTGCTGCAGTCCGTGGTGGGCTGTGGGCCCAGGGGGCAGGGCGGGGGCGGGGCCCGCATGGGGCGGGGCCGGGATGGGGCGGGGCCAGGCACTGGTTCCTGCGGCAGTCCCAGGTGGCCCAGGGGGCGTGTCCAGGAGCGGCGGGGCGGGGCGGGGCGGGGCGGGGCGGGGCGGGGGGCGGCACCGAGGTCGGGGAAGGGGAGGAGTCCGTGCCGCAGTCCCCGGTGGGCCCGGGGGGTGGGGCGGGGCGCGGTGGAGCGGGAGCCGACCACCCTCCAGCCCTACCTCGGCCCACACTGCGCCCCCTCCCCAGAACGAGCTGCAGCAGATCCGACTGTCTTTTGAGAGGAAGAAAATGGCTATCACCGAGGTGCCACCTGCAGGGGTGGGTGGGGGCGCCGGGCGGGGGCTCCACCTGTGGAGAGAGGCGTCCAGCACGGGTCCTGCCCCCTCCTGAGGGCGTGACCCAGCCTCGCCCCTCCCACCAGGTGTGGGACGGCGTGGCTGACGTGCACATGGCCCTGAACAACCAGGCCGCTGGGCTCCTGGTAGGTCCGCAGAGGCTCGAGGCCCAGAGGATGAGCGGGCGCGGAAGGGGCGGGCGAGCAGGACCCGCACTTCACGCTCTCTGGCCCCCAGAACCTCAAGAAGGACATCAGGGGCGTGCTGGACCAGATGGAGGACATCCAGCTGGAGATCCTGGGGTGATGTGGGGGCTGGAGGCCCGGGGGCGGGGGCTGGCTGAGCTGCAGTGGACCCGTCCCTGACCGGTCCCCAGTTCCCCAGCGCCAGGGCAGTGGTGCGGGCTGAGGAGGGGGTATACCTATGGTGCTGACTGCAGCACCCCCGCCCCCCCAGGGAACGGGCCCAGTGTCGGACCCAGGCCAGGAAGGACCAGAAGATGGCATGCAGAGGGGTAAGCCCCCACCCCCACCCCCACCCCCACCCTCCCAGAAGCCGCGCTTGGGCAGCGGGGGAGGAGCTGGGTGAGCAGGCCTGCCCTGACCTCACCGGCTCGGCCCCTCCTCCGCAGAAGGCACGGCTGCAGCTGGGACGCTCCGAGGGCCTCAGAGGCCAGCTCTGGTAGGTGGCCCAGCCGGTGTAGGGACCGAGCCCAGTGCCCAGGGCCCATCCCCGGGCGCCCCGCCCCCTGACCACCGCCGCCCGCAGGCTGCTGGCCCTGAGGCTGCTGCTGGGCGCCCTGCTGGCCTGCACCGCCGCCTACGTGTACGTGGTCGACCCCGCGCCCTTCGAGGGGCTGGTGCCACCCCTGCTGAGCCGCGCCGCCGTCTGGAAGCTGCGGGCCCTGCTGGGCCCGTTCCTGCGCCTCGAGGTGGACGGCTTCCTGCCCTTCTAGGCCGGAGGCCCAGCGGCCCCAGCGAGGAGGAAGCCAGCAGGCCGGCGCGGCCCCCAGCGCCCAGCGGCCGCGCCGGCCCCCGCCCACAGCACCGCTGCGCACCGTCCCTGCCCGGAGGCTTGGAGAAGGGAGGGGGCGGGGGCTGTCCTGAGGGCCAGGCCTGCAGCCGGACATATAGTCATGACTCTGGGCCTGTGTGCTTGTTTCCATGGATACCGGGGCTGGCGCCGGTGGCTGTGAGGCCTTTCCGGGCTGATCTTGCAGCGAGGATCCCCGGGGTGGCACCCCTCTCTGACACCTCTCGCCCACCTGCAGCGGGGGCAGCCTCTCCGCAGCCCCCTTTCCACCAGGAGTGGGGAGGGAGCCCCAGTGAAAGTGAGCTCCCCAGGCCTCATCCCCAGGTGGGCGGACCTCAGGGAGCAGGTTCTCTGCCCCACAGGTGCTGCTGAACCCAAACACAACCCGTGTCCCTGTCTGACCTACCACCCGCTTCCCACACCTGCCCAGCCACCACCCAGCGCCCTTCCCCCCCATTCCTGTTTACCTCCCCACCCCAGGGTCCCTGTCCAGTCCAGGCTTGAAGGACAGGGGGACCACGGTGGTGGACAGAGCCATGGGGGTAAAACACAAAGAGTTTATTTTCTGCATTAAACTGGGGCGAGGGGATTCCTTTCAGAACAAGAGACCAGATTTGTGGCTGCTCGTCCCCACGTGGGAGAAACAGCTCTGTGGGCAAGGGATGGGGGCTGGCCAAGGCCCTGCCCCGCCCCTGGGGGCGTCAGGGGGGCCCAGCTGGCTGGGGGCTGCAGGGCTGGGGATGGCGGGGCCCTCTGAGTACCCCAGGTGTGCAGAGAAGGAAGGCAGGCCCTCGGGGCAGGGCTGGCGGGCTGGGGTCTCCTCTGGCTGGCTGCTGCAGGAGCTTAAGGCATCCGCTCGTGTGCAGGGCGCAGGGGGAGGGGGCAGTGCAGAGGCCTGCAGGGGCTGCCTGAGACCCCCACCCGGCCTGGCCCAGCCCACAGAGGCCGGGCTCCCTGGGAAGGAAGGGACGTGTAAAGTGCTTGGTCAGGCAGGGGGTCGGGTGTGGGGGCAGAGACAGCCCAGAAGGCTGTGGTGGCCCCAGCAGCTCTGGGGCCCCCGCCTGGGGGGTCTGACCCTCCTGAGCCGGGAGGGTGCAGGGTCACGGGCCCTGGCAGGCTGGGGGTCAAGTCTACCTGTGGCTGGTGGAATGGAGGCCCCAGGGCCCCCTAGGGTCCACAGCAGCCCAGCCCTCCGGGGCCCCAGAGTGGCCTACTTGGTGTCCCGCTCGGGCCCCGAGAGGCTGGGGAAGAGGCTAGAGGCAGCCAAGTGCAGCCGGCACACAGCCCCCCGGGGAGGCGCCCCTGGGGCTGGGCTCCAGGGGGCCCGCAGCGGCGGGTGGTCCTCTGGGAGGCTGAAGTGGCACAGGTGCAGGCCGGGGGGCGCCCAGGGCTGGCCGCGCCACCCCCATCCACGGCTGCAGGTGCCGATCCAGCCCCTGCGGGCCGCAGCGTCCAGTGAGAGAGAAGCAGAAAGGCGGGGGGTCAGCAGACCAGGCCCTACCCCAGGCCTCCAGTCCCTGAAAGGCTGTGGATTCCCCCCACCCTGCCCAACGCGTGTCTGAGGAGGGGTGTAGGGACCAGTGCAGCTGCCCAGCATCCCAGCCCACGGGCACTCCCTGCTCAGGGGCCCCAGGGCGGCTCAGCCCAGCTCCCCCAACACCCTGTTACTTCCGGGGTGACACAGACACGGGAGGCCACACACCCCTGCCCGGCCTCCAGCCTGGCACCGGTTCAGGAATGCCCACACAGAGCACCCAGGCCCAGACAGGCTGCCACCCCCTCTCCGGCGGCCTGACCCCTATGCCCCGCCAGGAGCCCTGGTCTTGCTCAAGGAAAGGACCCAAGTGACTCTTTTTCTTTTTTTAATAAAATTATAGATATATAGATGTAGATACAAAAACATAGAACAGACACAACGCAAGCGGGCACTGCCCTGTGCTCACTCTCGGGTCCCTGGCACCAGGTGAAACTCCGAGCCCTCCCAATGTGCTTTCCACGTGGGCCCCAGGCTCCAGCGGGGCCTGGGCTTTGCGTGCCTTGGGTGGGGATCTCCAGTTTGCAGGGAGGGGGCTCGGGGTGGCCTGGGCCCCCAGGGGCGGCGTCGGGCCTCCTGTCTGCTCTCCCAGCCCCCATCGCCTCCCACAAGAGCGTAAAGCAGAGGTTAAGGCTTCAATTAAAGCGCGTTTCCAGGCGGGGCGGGGGAGGGGGACGGCAGGGGCCTGAGCGTTGACACGTGGGACGCAGCATGGCAGCTCAGAGCACAGACGTAGGGATGCGCCCACCAGCGGGGGCGAGACGAGACACACGGAGCCAGGACCCCACCCACAGCTGGCTGGCTGTCCGTCTGTCCACCTGTCTGTCAGAATAGCTGGGTGCCTGCGGGTGGGCCCGTGCTCCCTGCGGGAGAGCTGGCCATGCCAAGCTACAAGCTTGCAGCAGGTCCCTGAAAGGCAAGGGGTCGGGGCAGCCGGGCGGCAGGGCCCTCGGCCAGGGGCTCAGGCCTCTCTGTCCGTCTCTGGGCCTCGGGGACCCGCACAGAAGGGAAGCGGGTGGAGCCGGCCGGGTGACAACCTCAGGGGCACGGGCGCGCTCCGTGCCCCTCGCCGCCCCAGCTCACAGGAACAGGACCGCCAACACGCAGGCCCTGCAGCCCCGCGGCCCACGGCCCCACGGCGCCTGGTGAGCAGGTGCGGACGGGCAGCTGAGGACGAGGGAAGGGCCGCGGAGGCGTGGCTTTCCTCGCCGAGGCATCCGCGCCAGGCCTGGGTCTCCTCTCCAGGGGCAGAGAAGCTGGGAGGGGTGGCCGCGGGGGGTCGTGGTTCCCATGGCGCTCAGCGACGGGGGGGCAGTCGGTCCTCACACCGAGATCTCGTATGTGGTCCCACCCACGCCGGACACCTTCTTAACCAGCGTGTGCCGGGCGGGGCTGGCGGAGGGCCCTGGGGGGCCGGGGGCCGGCCCCAAGCGGGTCAGACCCGGGGACTGCCCATTAAGCTTACTTGGGGGGGTCTTCAGCTGAGGGTGGTCCCTGCATCGAAACAAGCAGACACACACACACGGTGAGCACGGAAACGCGGCAGAACACGGCCAGCAGAGGCAACGGACGAAGGACACGGACAAACAGAGCCCTGGGCAGCCCCTGCCTCTAAGCCTGGACAGTCCCACACGGAAATGGGGGGCGGGGGGTGGAGGACAGACATCTGTCGGAACAGCCACCATCCCTTCCCAGGCCGCTCAGCACAGACCAAGAGCACAGGGAGGCCAGGTGGACCCCGGCCAGGGCATCTGTGTCCTGGTGCCCTGAGCTGGGGGGCCCACAGTCACCCTCTGACCTCCTCCTTGCTCCCTCTGAGGAAAGCAAGGGGCTGCCCTTCGGCCCTGCAGCTGCTAGGCACTAACCAATAATGTGGACCTTGCTGCCCGCTGGGCCTGTCACCCAGCCTGCCTCTGCCCCCTGCCTGAGCCTCCCTTTGCCCGTCTCTGAGCAGGGAAGGCCACGGAGGGCCAGGACTGTGGTGCCCAGAGTGCACGTCTCACTACAGGATGACAGCACCCTGACCTGGCCTTCTGAACGTGGGCAGTTGACCGTCTCTAGAAGGACCCGGGATGCCCCACGCACTGGGTCTGTCAGCCCAGGAACAGTGTGGGCTGTTGGCAAAATCACCTGCCCCCACCCCAGGGTGTCCAGGGCGTCCTTGGAGCCGGCAACGCTCACGCTGGCCAGTAGGAGCCTCCAGGCCGGGTGAGGCCCACACCCCAGGGTAGCCTCAGGCCTCCTGGGCAGCCTCCCAGCCAAGAGCCCCGCAGACCCCTGCCCCGTGCCCGGTGGCCAGCCGCACCCCAGCACCCACCTCTGCACAGCCAGCGAGGGCGGTGGTTCCGGGAGGTCCGTGTGGATGAAGGCGACGGCCTTGGGGCCGGCATAGGAGGGTGAGCAGGGGGTGCCAGGTGGAGACGGGGGCACCTGGTGCGCCGGCGACCTGTGCGGGCCGCTGGTGGGCCGGGCCCCTGGGCCGCCGCTACCGGCCAGGTCTGTCTGCAGGGAGGAGGAGGAGGTCCGTGGTGCCCGGCTCACCGCACTGGACAGCGAGGACAGCGAGGTCTGCAGCGCGGGGTTGCGGGTGCCCCCGAAGCCAGGCCCGGCCACCAGGTCATCCCGGGAGCCGCAGGGCAGCCCGGGGCCACGTGGGCCCTCGGACAGCACGCCAGCCTGCTGCAGGCTGTAGGAGCTGGGCGTGTCATAGACGCCCGAGTCGCCGAAGAGCGAGTCGGCCTGAGAGCGCAGCAGCCGCTCCCGCTCCTCTCTGTCCTTGCGCTCCTGGATGGAGGCCATGATGGTCCGGGAGAGGTTGTCGTAGCGCACCGGCGAGGGCTCCCGCGGCCGCGGGCCCAGCACCGGGCTGAAGCTGCGGGGCGGCGGCCGTGGTGGGTCGCCTGGTGCCCCCGCGTGCAGGTAGGGCGAGCGGTAGCCGGGGGCGCCGGCTGCGGGGTGGGCCGGGCAGGCGTGGCCCCCCGGGGAGCCGGGGTTCAGCAGGCTATCATAGGACAGGCTGCCGCCGCGGTTGGGCAGCGCGTGGGGGGCAAAGAGGCCGCGGTGGGGCGTGGGGGGCCCGCCCTCAGAGCGCAGGGGCTGCAGAGCCACGTGGTCTCCGCCCCGCCGACTGGCCGCCTTGAGGCTCAGGGAGCGCAGGGCGCCTGAGAAGGTGTCAGCCGCGCTGAGGGGCGGGTAGTCAGGCAGGTCCAAGCTGGGCTCGGACACAAAGTCCAGGCTGTGGATGCTGTCCTCCCCCAGCGTCAGGGAGTCGGTGCCCGTGACCTGCAGGGAGAGAAGGCACGTCCACGTCCGCCCACCCCAGGCCCTGCCAGATGCCCTGTGCCCTCCGGGGAGCTGCCATCAAGCAGTGGCAGGCGCAGCGTCGAGCTGCTCCCAGAAGCCCGCAGTCCCCTTGCACCCAGAGGGAAGAGGCCCAGGGTGGGCACGGCAGTGTGGGTGGCCTCAGGGCACACGGTCAACCAGCCAGACCCTCCGTGGGATCCAGGACAACCCCAGGAAGGAGGTGACCATTCTAAGGGCCACCAGACCCTGGCCAGGCATGCCATCAGTCCTGGGGGAGCTCCCTGGGGATCCGGGCGTGCTGGCTCATCACGGGCCTGCCCCCCAGTGGCCATGAAGGAAGCATGCAGCCCCGGGACCTCAGGGCTCTTGTCCTCTGCTCAGGCCGCCCACCGCCCCACGTGAACACAGAGAATAAATGTGCTTCCTCAAACAATTTCAAATTCCTCTGAAGTCTTCCCCGGGGGCGGGGGGCGGGGGGGGGGGCCTGAAGGCCTCAGGCAGTGACTAACGTGGAATTCCCGGCGCCCGCACACAGTGCTGCCGGGGGCAGCGCCCACAGTGGCCCGGGGAACAGCGCCGAGCCAGCAGGCAGGCAGGCCAAGGGCCAGAGGGACCAGGACACCCTGCCCCAGCTGGCACGCTCACCCTCTGTGACTCAGAAGGGGTCTTCAGGAGTGCCTCATGGGGGGGCGGGGCCTCCTCGGGTAGGCGCTCCTGGGGCGGGGCTTTCTCAGGTAGGAACTCCTGGGGCGGGGTCTCCTGGGGGTGGGGCCTCGTGGCAGGGCCTCAGGAGCCCCGGCGGGGCCAGGCTTCCTCACCTGCTCCGCCGGCCCGCAGAATGGCGCCTTGGGACCCGTGGGAAAGGCGGGCCGGAACTTGTACATGGCGGGTGTCGGGGGGCTGGTCCTCTGCGCCGACAGGGCGCTCTCTGGAGGAGACGGGCCGCGGTCAGGCTGGGATCGCTCGGCGCCCCTCCCTCCGCTCGGGCGCTCCCACCTCACCAGCACTGCCCGGGCGCGGAGTCTGCAGGTCGCTGCCAAACGTGCCGGCCTCCACCTTAGGGGGCAGTGGCGGCCCCAGGTCCAGGGGCTTCTCATCCAGCCGGTCCAGGCTGCCCTTGGACTGGAAGGGGACATGGTACAGGCCAGGGGCGGGGCTTTACTGTGGAACTCCATCCTGGCGCCCAGGACCCTGACCCTTCCTTTGTTCCGCTCGGTCCTCTTCCTTCTATGTGGTCCCGCCAACCTGGCGGCTTCCCGCCGCTCCCCATCCCCCGCCCTCCCCTGGGCGCCCACCTTGCTGCGGCCCAGGCCAGCCTTCAGCCCATTGTCACTAAGCTTGACCTTGAGCGGAGGCGCTCGCTCCAGGAGCTCCGGCCGAAGGAAGGGCGGCTTCAGGCGAGCAGCCAGCGGCAGCCGGGGCGGCTCCACCACATACCTGCGCCAGGGCAGAGGGTCAGTGGCCAGGGCGGCCCCGCTTGAACGCTTGAATGCGCGCCGAGGGGAGGGCCCGCCAGGCGAGAGCAGATTGGACGGGCTGAGAGCCTCACCGGGGCGCCAGGGGGCTGCACAGCACGTGCTCCACGTTCCCGTAGCAGCCGCGGGTGAAGGGGTTCACGCCCCCACGGAACTTCCCCGTCACCTGTGGATACGGAACCCCTCAGCCAGCCTGGCCACCCAGGGTCCAGCCAAGGAGGGAAGACAAGCAGGGACAGCGGGGTTCCTCAGAGGTCAGTTGAGCAGCGTCAGTCCAGGGGTGTTCCCCACCTAGGTCACCAGGACCTGCCCCCATATGCAGTGGAACTTCTAGGTTGATTCACTGGGGGTACAGGGCAGGCGCGACCCTACGTGCCAAACCCCACCGGGGGCTCCAGAGCCGGGCTCCAGGGCTGGAGCCTCCACCAGCACTGCTGCGCATCAGCCAAGGGCCTCCAGGCCCCTGCTCCGACCACGCTCCTGCACGCCATCGTGCTGGCCCGGGCTCCTCGCTCAGCAGGTTAAGGACCCGCCCACACCCCTCCCCGTCAAGAACGCGCGGCCCCCCAGGTCTGCACCTGCTCGTTGGTGGTGCGGCCCCGAGTGACCAGCACCACGTGGAAGCCCGTGAGGCCGACGACGGGGATGAAGAAGAGGCCGGCCACACACATGACGGCCATGCTGGCCCGTTAAGGCCAACGGCCAAGGACGAGGACGGACAGCTGCCTGCGGATAGAGGCCCAGGCCCTCCCCACCACCCACTCAGGGAAGGGGACCCACTCCCCGGGGGCTTCCGGGCTCCGCCCCAGCCCTCCGGGCCTCGACTTCCCCGCGAGATGTGTCCCCGGCCCACACCGCCTTTGTGGTCAGGCCAAGGATACGTAATGGTGGTGTGGGCGGCACCCAGCCCCTCCGCATGGTTCAGCACGTAGACCAGCCCGAAGGCGACGACGCCCACCATGTGCGCGCTGAGCGACAGCAGGAACAGGAAGAAATAGCGGTAGTTGCGGCGCCCGATGCAGTTGTTGACCCAGGGGCAGTGGTGGTCGAAGTCCTGGGTGGGAACAGCGTGTCAGCACGCGGGGTGGGGCGGAGTCAGGGGTAGGGTGGGGCCAGGGCAGGGCGGGGCCGGAGGCGGGGCCGGGCAGAGGGCCGGCCGGGGCGGGCGTCACCTCCACGCAGTTGTCGCAGACGCTGCAGTGTGAGCACCGCGGCGGGCGGTAGAAGTGGCAGGTGGCGCACCACTTCATGCGGACCTGGATGCCCCGCACGTCCACGTTCTTGTACAGCGGGGCCCGGAAGTCGTCCTCCTTGTCCTCGTCCTCATCCGCTGTGGGCCGGGGGCGGCAGGAAATTGACCTCCCTGGCAGGAGAGGCCAGCCCTTCCCCAGCCAGTCCGCTCCCAGCCCGGCTTGCCCTCGTCTGCCACTCACACTCGAGCGAGAGCAAGTGGGGAGCCACCCCACGCAGGGCCCTACCTCGGGGGAAGACGCCAGGGTCCATGAAGGTGGCCATGCTGAAGTTGGCCAGGACAAAGAGGAAGAGGATGCCATTGTAGACGGGGACGGCTGGGGACACGGCGCGTGTCAACCACGGGCACCTGTGTGGGACAGCAGGCGGAGCTCGGTCTGGAGTGTGGCAGGTGTGTGGGGAGGGGACGTGGGGCAGCGGCCTGCGGCGCTCAGGGTGGCCACCAGAGCCAGCTCCGACCCAGCCACCCCCAAGCGCCTGCCAGGAACTCAACTCCCAGTTAAGAAAACTGAGGCTCAGAGGAAGGGCAGGAGGGGTTGCCCAGAGCCAAGCCTTGTCCTCCCACCCCCGTTGGGCATCTTTCCTGGCTGGGTCCCTTGCCCCCGGAGGGGTGGACACAGACGGGGTGAGAGCCCCTCTCTGCCCATGCACTCTGATGGGCAGAGGCCAGTGACCCGCTGGGCAGCTCAGGCCAGCCCTGGGCCTCACCCAGGCCTGTCCCCAGCCTGGCAGGCCCCTGCTTCCAGGGAGGTTCCGGGGTGTGATGTGGGGAGCTGCCTTCCTGGGTCTGTGAATGCATGGTGCAGAGGGCACATGCCGTCCCCTGTGGGGTGCAGTCTCAGCGCCTGGGCCTAGGTGCATCTGCACCCAGATAGCCTTGCCTCATTGTTTCACGTATTTGTCTGTGGCTGTCAGGCCTCAGTTGCGGCACGCAAGGTCCAGGCGTACCGGCTTCTCCCTTGTCGAGGCGCACAGGCTCAGTAGCTGCGACCCACAGGCTGAGCTGCTCCGAGGCAGGTGGGACTCAGCTCCCCAAGCAGGCGTCCAACCTGCATCGGATCGGCAGGCAGAACCTCAGCCACTGGGCCCCCGGGGGCCCCAGCCCCTTCTTAGCTTGTCACTTTTCTCTCCGCAGGGCAGTACAGAATCCCTGTGGACTCTGAAGGCACAGGCCCCGACGCCTTCGCCATGTCTCATCACCCCTCCGCACTGGGCTCCAGGGCTGTCCCCTCCTCCAGTAAGCCTTCCCAGACTGCTGGCTCGCTGTGGGGGTCTCGCACATGTCCCGGGTGGACACCCTGGCACCAGAGTGTCTCCCCAGCTCTCACAGGACCCACCCGCAGCCCTCTCTGAGGATGTGCCTGGCCTCAGGCAGTGGCCCGGGGCCCCCTGCCCCCACCCTTGGGGGTTCCTTGAGTTTGCCCACCAGGCTACCCCGAAGCGCCTCTGGCTCCAGGCTCCCTGTCCCTCCTGTGCTGAGCAAGGGGCACCCAGTGGGTCTGCTCCACACACCCAGGCCCTGCGTGGAGGCCAGGAGCCCCCGGGGTCCCCGACACCGGCCTCGGGGACAGGCCCTGTGGCCACGCGTGAGCGAGTCGTGCGGGCGGCCCTGGCCAGCCCACACTGGGCACACTGGCACCCAAGCCTGCCTTGGCCAGCCGCCAGCCCCACCACCCCAGCAACCACCTCCGTGCGGGTGGAACTTCTCTATTTTTAGTGGAAAGCGAGAGGCTATTTAAAGACTCCGCTCCCACGGCAGCACGCTGGGCGGGCTGGGAGCCGCGCGTCACCCCTTCCTATTCTCCGGGACCTGCCGTGGAGGTGACACTCAGCCCGAGGACACAGCGTCTGCGTGCCGGGCGGGCGGCCCGCCTCCACCGTGCCTGCCCATGGCCGGGAGCAGATGCCTTCCCCGCGCCCGTCCCTGCGCGCTGGCTGGGCACGCAGGCGGCACTCGGTGCACATCCGTGGCCTCTGGTCCAACGCCATCTGGAGGGTCGGTGGTGGGCCCTGGAGGCGTGCTCTGCCCAACGGGGTGGGAGGGGCTAACAGCCCAGATGCCAGTGGAGACGGGTGGGTGAGACAGAGCCAGGACTGGCCGGGACCGGGGACAGATGGGTGCTGCAGACCCGCCCCGGCGCGGAGCACTGGCTCCCCACGCGCCTTCTGGAGATGGCTGGCCGCGGCCTCCATGTGGAAGAAAATGTGTTCTCCTGCACTGGTGCCGGACGCAAGCTGCAGCAGGGTGGCGCGCCTGTCAGCCCCGCTTCACTGTCGGGGGCGGGTATCAGGGTCGTTGCCCCGCCCCCGGCAGCCCATGCCACCCTGTCCTCCCTGAGCCTCCGTGGCCCTAAGCGGCAGCGGACCGGGGCAAGAGCTGCAAGGCGGCGGAGCCACCCTTGCCGGATGGCCTCTGCCCCGGATGGGCACCACCTGCCCCCCAGTGCCCATGGGCAGCACGTCCCAGGGAGGGCAGGGTGTGGCTTCAGCGAGGGCAGGGCAAGCCTGGGGGGGACACGGGTTTTCTGACAGGGGCCTGAGCCCCCTCCATTCACTACCTCTAGCCCCCTAGGCTTGACCTGAACACGGGGTCAGGGGCTGCCCCGCACCCTGGCTCCCGCCCTTCCGCTCGCAACCTCCACCCCAGGCTTAAAATGGGTCTCAGGCCTGGGTCCCCCCCAGAGACCGGCTCAGACCCCAGTGCTGCCGGGGCCCAAGGACAGCTAAGCAGGGGAGAGAACAGAAGAGCACACGTCCCTGTGAGCACGCACACACGCACACGTGTGGACAGTGCATAAGCGTGCCCACACCCAGGGCAAGTGCAACGGAACGGCCAGGTGTGTGCTGACGTGTACGGCCAAGCACACTCGTGCACACGGTGACTCACCCACACCCACAGACACGGACGCAGACACGTCCCCTTCCGGTGGACTCTCACCCCCCGCCCTCTCTGGACCCCTGTCTGTTCCCCGTGGGCCGGGCAAGCGTGAGGAGGGAGTGAGGAAGCATGCGCTCAGTGGGCAAGGCCTGGCGGGCACTGCCCAGGCATCTGAGCCTGAGCCGGGCTCCAGGGGGACCTCTTGGTCCTCGGGACAACCCCCCGATCCCCCGGGGAACAGCGTGCTCCAGGCCGCCCCTGCCAGCTGGGCAGCCGTGCTGCGGGCCCCGGCCGGCCCCCTCCCCACAAGCCTCCCATGACCCCACCTGGGCCTACAGGAGGCCCCACCCAGCAGGATGGGGGTTCCACAGAGTAGCAAGCAGCCACGGCTAAATGCGGAATGGAAAATTTTAGCTCAGACATTTTCATTTAAATCGGATTCTTCATTAACACTGGCTAATGAAGGTCAGGCACAGGGCAGCCGGGACCAGAGGGTGGGCGGCCACTCTGCCCTGGTCCGGCCAGGAGGGCCTCTGGCTTCCTGCACCCACCCCACGGACCCCCGAGCAGAGGAGGAAGGTGCCTCAGGGCAGCAGGGCTCCTCAGGCCACACGTGGCAGGTCGTGGCAGGGGGCTCACCTCTCCCTGCAGCCCCTGCCAGCAGGCTTGTCCATGTCGGCCCACTGCAAGCTGGCTTGGTCCTAGGCCGGGCCTCATGGTCCAACTGGGCATAGGGACCACTCAGGTCCATTGTGCCTACCCCTCTGTGCGACATCCAGAGGGGAACCCAGTGGGTCCAGAGAGACAAGACAGCCCAGCCCCCACGTGGGTCCCGGCCCCACAGCCCTGGCCCTCTGATACTCACAGGGTCCCCGTCACCCTGCAGGGTGGCCCCAGGAGTTGGAAGGGGCGGGTCTCAGACCCCCCAACCCAGCACCTAAGCCAGCCTGGCACTGAGCCTTCTGGTGCCCAGGGGGGCAGGACTGTTCTGAGAACCCAGGAAAGCTTCCTGGAGGAGGAGGGCCACCAGGCAGCTCCCCTGTGGCATGCTACCCTTCCTCAGTGGGGGGACCCCACCTCTGGGCATGCTCGCCATGCCCCAGCCTCTCCTGGTGACAGGTTTGAATGTCCTTCCGGCCAAGCCGCTCAGCAAGCTGGCCCAAGGCAGGCGTCCCTGGTCCCCTCAGCCTGGGCTCCCGCTCCGAGCCTGCCTCAAACAGTCAGCTCATATTTCCTGAGCACAGAGAGGGCCAGGGGCCCCAGTCAGTGTCCAGCAAAGTCCAAGAAGCAGAGAAGACAAGAGTCCCATTCCTGCGGGGCCCCAAGGTGGGGTGGGGAGCGCCCCGGAGGGGGGTCTGGCTCCGCGAAGGGCCTGGGACCAGAGCTAGGGGGACACGAGGCCTGTCCAAGGAGGGCACTGCCCGGCCCCCTGCCCACCTGGAACGGCGCACTGCAGGCAGCGTCACTGGGCCTGGGTGGCCTGGCAGAACCCCCGCAGAGCCGCACTGCCTTGGTGGAGCCCAGCAGGACTGGGCTGAGAACAGGCCGGGGGCCCTGACGGTCCCTCGGCCAAGGAGCATGGCCCAGGGGCACAGGGAGGGTCCCCGGGCAAGAGGACTGCTGTGCCTGGACACGCCCCGCGCCCCCGTGCCCCTGTCTTCCCCACTGAGCTGCCCTGGGGTGCTGAGCACAGAGGCAGGCCAGGGACCCTGCATGCTCGCCCCCGGGGGTGGGGCCATCGGGACCCTCTGAAATCAAGGGAAGCCACAGGACAAGAACCCTTCCTTGAGGGGGGTCAGGGTGCTCTGAGCAGGAGAGGGGATGATGCTGACCTCAGCTTCTTGTTAAACTTTTCCCTTGCATCTCACAAGTTCTCACCGAGAACACGAATTCCTTTTAAAGTTAGAAGGACTAACGCTGAATTGCACTTGGGGGTGAGAACCAGGACCAGCGAGCGGCAGCCGGGCTGCAAGGAAGCAGGGCTGAGGCTCCCCCGGGGACCCCCACCAGGGCCCAGAGGCCAGAGCAGGGAGCCCGCCCCCCAGAAGGCCCCGCGGGACGCGCCCCCCCCTCAGCCCGCACCCGCTGCCCACAGCCAGCAGCATCTCAGTGACAAGAACACGTCTGCTCGCCAAAGCCAGAAATAAGCCCATCCACACAGCCTTTTTTAAACACGCTCCTGGCAGCCTGTGGCGCCCACCCAGCCCAGCAGGGCCCACTCGCCTGCGGGCGCCCAGTGCGGCCTGGTCAGCCTCGGGCCGCTGCCCGCGTCCCTGCCGAGGGGAAAGGGTGCCCAGCTGGCCACAGTCACCCCAAGCCTCAGGTCCCCAGGAAGGCCGGAGCAGTAGTTACTCGGGTCACCTGGCCATGTCCCAGTCTGGAAACCACGGCAGGAGGTGCTGCAGACCTGCATGGCTGAAGCCGGGGTCCCCAGCCGCTCCCTGTGCCTGGGGTGGGGGGCAGGGGGCAGGGTCACGACAGCGCAGAGGGAACCTTGTCATCAGCACCCGCCTGGTCTGCACCAGCCCAGGACCGGCCGGCCCCCTGCCTCAAAGTTTCCAGTGCCCACTGGAACCAGAGTCCCTGGGTGTGGCCTGGTTGGGCCCTTTGGCCGTGACCACTGGGCCTTCCTGAGGAGGTCAAGGGAAAGAGGAGGGCACTGCCAGGCCAGCGTCGGCAGTGGCCGTGGGGCAGGCACGTGGCAGCCAGGCCAGGCCACACCTACACGGACCAACTTGGCCGTGGCCTGGGGCCGGACGGCCGGGAGGGCGCCCGGGAGCCGCCGCCCACTGCTTGCAAGGGGGGCTGGTGGCCCTGGGAGGCCGGCGTCCCCTCCTGGGCTCACAGGGAGGGCAGGGCTGCAGCCACAGCCTGTGCAGACCCACACGCACTCCGCTGCCCCTCGCACCCAGGGGGGCCTGCCAGATACCAGGGTCCTCATAGCCAGGACTCACCTGGCTCTGCCTGGCTCCCGGCATCAGCCTTGGCCCAGGGTGGGGGCTCGCGGCGCCCACAGCCTTGTGCCCCCCACCCGGCCCAGTCCACTGTCCACTCCCCGGTGGGGTCCAGTCCCACCGGGCCGCGTCCAGCGCCCTGCGCGCAGCCCTGCCCCTCTGGCCCCGGCGCCCGCCGCGGCCGACTCACGTGAACACGAAGAACAGGGTGCTGGAGCCGACCAGCAGCGCGGCCGCCGTGGCCACCGGGATGTACTTGGCGGGTTTGAGGCGCGTCCCGGGGCTGCGGGGCATCCTGGGTGCCGCGCCGCCGCATCCCTCCCCGGGGCCGGGCGGGCGGGGCCGGCAGGACGGGCAGGACCCGGCGGCGGCGGCGGCGGCGGCGGCGGCGGCGGCCCGGGAGGAAATCCCACCCCGCGGGCGCGGCGGCGCGGCGGCGTGCTGATGTCAGCGCGCCCCTTAAGGTGGACCGGAGCGGGGCCGGGGGCCAGGCGGGGGCCCTCGCGACCGCCGCCCCGCCCGCCCTCCCCGCCCTGCGCTTGGGGCGGGGCCGGGCTCGGACCCTCCCGCCGGGGGGGCCCTCCCGGCCCTCCCGGCCCCTCCAGCCAGGAACCGCGACCCTGGGGGGCTGCTGCGGGCCCGCGCGTCTGGGGTCTGGTTCATCAGGGTTCGTGCTGCCGCCAGGCCCTACGTCTGGCCCACGGGCCCTGCGCGGGGCCCTTCTGGCGCAGACCTTTCCCTCAACACCTCTGAGCTCCTGCAGGGCAGGGCCAGGCCCCTCCTGCCTGGAGCGCAGCTCCTCCCGCCCCAGGACATGTCCAAGGGTGGCGGATTGTGACAAGGCAGGGCACCTTGGTGGTTTATCCCCTGCCCACTTCACAGCCCCTGAGCTGGACGAGAGGGCGGCAGCCGGCAGGGTAAGGAGGGTGGGGCGCTAGCCCTCTCCTGTGCCAGGCTGCAGGCCTCGCGGGACAGAGTGGGGTGCCCTGCCCCTGCCAGGACAGGCTGCCTGGGCAGGCTCACCCCCTGCAGGAAACCCCACCTCCGGACCCCGCGGCTGCCACTTAAGGTGGGGCTGACTACAGTGAGGTCGGGCCAGCCCGGGTCCCCTGCTCTGAAGCCAAGACCTTTAGCCCCTCCCCAGGTGAGAATCCATGGGGGGGGGGGGGGGTTCTGCTGCTCTGTGGCCAGAACCCTGTGCAGCCCTGTGCCTGAGCCCCTCAGGCTGGGAGACCCCGCCTGGGCCCAGGGCCCCAGGCAGCTGCTGGACATAAGAAACTGTGTGGGTGTCCTCCCACCACCCCTGGCCACAGCCTCTGCCTGGCAGGGAGCAGCCCCCAGGCCACAGGCAGGCAGGAAGCGGATACCTCCTGGCTCTACCCGGCTGCCTCCAGCCGGTGGCTCGAGGTCCTGCGGACACACTGCGGTCCTAGCCCTGCCCCTCAGGGTCTCTGGGTCTGTAAGGGGTGGGTGCAGGGTGTGGGCAGAGGGTCCCAGGGAGCTGTGGCCCAGGGATCACCAAGGGCAGCAGGGAGCAGTCAGGAGCCGACATGGATGCGCCAGCCACTTCTCTTCCCCACCCCACCCTCTCGCCCTGCCCCATGCAGCCTGGCTCAGGGCCAAGCACAGGCATCCTCTGGCCGGGTCCTGCCATGTTCCCCAAACCCCCACCCCCACAGGACTCCCTCGGAGGCAGTGGTCTGCAGAAGACACAGGACCTCACCGGACCCGCCCCCCGAGGACACCCCACCTCCACCCAGACAAGAGGGCCCAGAGCCGCGCAGGACAGTCTTCTCTGAGGACAGTCACAGGGCTGTGCCCGGCTCCAGGTCCGACAGGCGGCTCCGCCAGGGCAGAGGGCCACCTAAAGATGCCCGGTCAAAGCCCGGGGCGCACCGAGGACTCCTGGTGGGCGTCCTCACCCCAAGGCCGGGGCAGAGCGAGGGGGCGGCGCACACACGTCCTGCCTCCATGCAGGTTTCAAATGTGTTGTTTATTCGCTATTTTGATGACTATAAATAAGTGTTTCCACTATGGAAAAGAAAGTTAGCACGGTACATTCTCGTGACCAGGGAATGGATTTTCTGAAGTTGTCTTCATGAGGGCAAAAACTTGGAAAAAAAAACAACCTGAATGTTGGAAGTCAGTTCTTTATATAAAGTCCCTTGTAAAAACAAAACAGAATAAAAACAAACCGAAAAGAAGGCGCAGGGCAAAATTAAAAAAGAAACGGGGGAAGACGGGCAAGCTGCCCGGGGGCGCCTCACTGCTCCTCCTCGGCGGGCGCCGGGGCCGCGTCCTGGGGCTGCTCGCCCTCCTGCACCGATAGCGCCTCGAGCTTCTCCGCCACCTTCTCGGCGCTGTCATTCTTGCCGGACCCTGGGGGCACGGGGGTGCGGTCAGAGGGCGGCGCAGCAGCCGGCCGTGCCCCAGCATCTCCAGGTGAACACGTGCCCGGGACTCCAGCGGCGGCCCCAGCGAAACGCAGCCAGCCCACCCCCAGAAAGCACCCGTGTACCGGGGTAGCTGTGCTGCCCTTAACAGGGCAGAGGTCACAGCCCCCGTAAGTTTCTGTGGCAGACGAAAAAAGCACCCGCCGGGGGCTGCGGCTGCGGCTGGGTGCAGAGTGAGTCTGCAGAGCCCCCACCCCCCGGGGCCTCCGGCACCTTTTTTCTCTTTCTCTTCAATCTCTTTCCTGCATTCTTCGAACTTCGTCTTAAATTTCTGTGCGTCTGCAAAGAGAAAGAGAGGGTGCCCCCAAAGACCCCTGAGCAGCAAGGGGGACGCGGTCCTGGACAGTCCCACAGACACCCCACTCCCATCTGGGCAGCCCATCCTGCCAGGCACCGCACTGGAGCAGGCCCCACAGCACAGAGGCGAGGCCTCCTCGGCACCAGGTGGTCGGCGACTGGGTGCCACTCTCGCCAACACCAGTGGGAGGACACCGCGGCCCGGGGGGCAGGCTGGGCACAGCCCTGTGAGCGCAGGCCTCCCTGGAGGGCCCCCCCGTACACACCCGGGCCTGCTTACTCTCGGCATTGAGGAAGCGGATGGCCAGCAGCTCCTGCTTGGGGCACTCATCAGCGAAGTCGGCATGGGTGTTCCAGACCCAGGCACGGTCGCTGCCTGCGTTCGGCTTCAGCTCCATCATCGGCGTGACTGGAGGGAGAAGCCCCATGAGGACCGCACGGCTACCACGCCGGCCCCACCCCAACCCCTAAAGCCCTGACTGGAGCAAAAGCCTGGTTGGGGGTTCGCCAAACCAGGCCCAGACAAAGGCTTGTGGGTCTGGATCTTACCCAAACCTCTGCAAACTCCCCGTGCCCACTTAAAAGCAGGACTGTCCTGAATCTGGGAAGAGGGCAGCCATTCCCTGACCACGAGGACACCTCAGCAGGGGTCTCTAATGCCACCAGACCCATTCACCACCAGCCGCCCCGGCCCTGGCCCTGTCCAAGCAGACCCAGGGCAGATGTGGGCCTCACCTGGGCAGGCCCAGCCTTCCTGAACAGGGTGCCCACCACGTGGCCGAGTCCATACCTGGCCACACATGAGGACCCAGCCCACAGCAGGCAGGGCTGTAGCTGAGATGCATAAGCTACAAGTGGGGCGAAGGAGACCCCCCACTCTCGGCCTTGCACTGCCCAAGGACATCCCAGGGAAAGAGGCCACTGGAAGTGGACACCGAAGGCCCATGACCAGCTTGTACGCCACGGAGATCGAGCCGCACCCAGGAATCTGCATGGCCACCCATCCCTCAGGCCACGCAGGGACTCAAGGAGGCCAGCTTCCCAAGAAAACAAGTGGCCCACAGCCGCACTCGTCCCACGTGCCTGACAGAAATCTCCCAGGACCAGCCCCAGGAACACATCACATTCAGCACCGAGACCACTCATCCCAGCCCAGAACCCCGCTGAGCCCACGTGCCTCCCGGGCACTCAAGGCCCCTCTCTGCCACCACCCACCCACCTGCACACCAGGCCGGAAACCCGGTGACCAGCCAGGCTTTGAGAGAAGCAAGGTCAGGGAAAACCTCTGGGAAACACCTCAAACTGGGCTGGAGAACAAGGACCAGACCAGGAGCGACAGGGTGGGCCGAGCGGCAGGGTGGGAGGACCTCGGAGCGTGGGCGCAGGAGCTGGCCCAAGAGTGTCGGTGGGACCGTGGTACTGGGAGGCCGGTCCCTGCCGGTCCAGCCACATCACCCTCCCGGGCCCTCTGGTTCTCGCCCGGTCACCTGTGCGCCCTGAGAGCCCTGCCCCTCGCCCCGCCTCCTGCAGTGATTGGTGCAGAGCTTGCCGGTCCCCGCCCCTCGCCCCGCCTCCTGCAGTGATTGGTGCAGAGCTGGCGGGTCCCCGCCCCCCTCGCCCCGCCTACTGTAGTGGTTGGCGCAGATCTTGAGTGTCTTGTCCCTGCGCATGAGCAGGCGGATGGTCCCCTTCTCCTTGTGCCTCAGCAGCTTGACGTCCCCCGTGCCCCGCTCCTTCCACTCCGGAAGGTCGTTCTCTGAAGCAAACCGGAACAGCTTGGCCCGCCTGCGAGGAAAGCCGTGGGGAAAGGCGTTAGGGTTAAGAGGGACGAGGCCGGGTCTACACCCGAGGCCTCGCCTGACATCCCTGCCTTTTACTCCAGAACTGCAGGTCAGAACATCACCAGAAAAACGAGGAGGCCCAACGAACCCCAAGTCTTACAGGAGAGCCTGACCTTTCAGAGGGCGCACTGCACTGCCGGCCAAGGCAGCCGTCACGGTGTGGGGGCTCCCTGGCGCCACGGATGCGGGCAAGGGACGAGGAGCCTTTCCTCCGCTGGGAAGACAGGCTGCAGGCCTCCACTCGGGCCACAGGTTCTGGGACGAGCCGGCCTTCCCACCCACAGCAGCTCGGCCGTCTGCCTCGCCAAGGATCCCAGCTCTGCCGGTCCCTTTCCTGCGGAGACTGCTCTCTGCGCCACCCGCAACCATCAAGGGGGCAGGGGGCCCACGAGGAGGCCCCTCCCGCTGGCCCCGCCTCCCTGGGGAGGCTGGGAGGCGCTCAGGACTGGTCTCCAGCGCCTCCCGGTCTTAAGAGGAGTGATCCCCTCTGCTTCCCTCCTCTGACCCACAGCGGAGCACTCAAACCGTACTCTGGTGTTTCCGAGGGAACTTGAAGCGGTGGAGAGTAGGCCCCTCCTTCCCTCGCACCTCCCGGCGATTCCCGCTAACTTGCAGCTGCGTCTCCCAAGGCCCCCCGATTCCCAAACTCGCAGCTGCGTCTCCCAAGGCCCCCGCGTCGTGTGGCGCCAGCGCTGTCACAGTCACCTGGCCACACGGCTCCTGCGAGTGCTGCTTCAAGGTGCCCTGGCCAGCACAACCTCTTGTTGGAAGCACCGAGATCACAATGATTGTTTTAAAACGTAACTTCGATGACTAACCCCCCACCTTGTATCTGTAATTCCAAGCATCATTTCCAATGTTAAAACTAAATCTGAAATTCACGAGCTTCAAAGGATGCCAATGTTGAAGAAAAAAAGACAGTGCTGGTAAAGACCCAATGCTCAACCAGACATGGGGCTGTGGGAGTCTTAGAGCGGGGTGGCAAAGACAGGGGTCTGTGAAGATGTCAATTGTGGGCACAGTGGGACAGGCCTCAGGGCAGTGTGCGTCCCAGGGGCCAGGAAGGAGTGTATTCAAGAGCAACTTAGTTTCAACATGGGAGGAACCATCACAAAATCCTGTGGTTAAAGGTCAAGCCAAGATCTTAACACCTGTAAAAAAAAAAAAAAAAAAAACACTTCCGACTTCAAAGTGAACGTGCCTACTTCTGAAAAGATGCCAACTTACATTTTAAAAAGTTCCTCTTCATCTTCTTCCAGCGTTTTAATTTCTTGCTCCGGAAGAGAAACTATTGGCTCAAACTGGGGGTCGTGGTTGGACTCATCAGCATTCTCGGTGGAGGTGTCATGGTCCTCGTGGGTGTCCTGCAGTGGCAGGTGGAGACGTGAGTGACCCTTCCGGCTGCGCCAGACTCCACCAGTGCTCAGGGCCAGGCATTCCCACTAGTGAGGGGCCTATCACCCCCAAAGCCTTTCTCCAACCTGCAGTGAGACCCTAGACTCCGATATCCTCTTTCAGAGGCAAGACACCACCTCACAGACTCCCCAAACTCCCCCGCACTGCATGTGTAAGATGGGAACGCAGATACTGCCACGTGCAGATTAAGGGCGCTACGACGGCGTGGAGGGTGGGAGGGAAGGGCCTCGAGTCGAGCACTCCTCTTACAAAGCCTTTTGAGTTTTTACTGGGTGAGAAAAATCTGTGCTCTTGCTTAAAAGTTGCGGCGGCGTGCTACTATGTATGCAGAATTCAGTTCTGCCAACAACTTTATCTCGGCTGGGGAAATGACGCGTGTAAATCAAGAGGATTCACGCAAATAAACGCCACAGAGTTCGGATCCAGCGCGGAGAACTAAATACAGGGCACAAAGGATCAGGTTTGGGGTTATAGCAGGGGAGCACGTGGCTTGGAGATCCATAGCCCCGGAGGTAAGTCGCCGGGACTGAGCTCCTCGGCTCGGCCCAGGAACGCAGGCCTCCGCCGGCCACTCGGCCGGACGGCACCTCCCTCCCCCAGCCCAGGTGGCCACGGGCCGCCCGCCAGGCCGCGCGGGCGCGGAGGCGGGTAGCGGCTCGCGGCCCGGCACGCGATGAATGGGGAGCCGAGTGGACCGGCCGCGTCCGCGCGGGGAACCGGCGGCGGCCAGGGGCGGGCGCGAGGCCCGGCCGCCCCAAGGTCAC
>NW_024070196.1:71807882-71829316 GCF_014754425.2 Oryx dammah | reverse complement strand
CCGAACCCCGACCCTTGACCCCGGCGGCGGGAAACGCGCCGCGATTCAAAACCGGCGCAGCTTTATTGGGCTCGTGCGGCGGACACTCGCATTGTCCGGCCCGCCCCGCGCTTCCCGCCAAAACGCCCGCGGCGCATGCCCGGCCAGCCAGGCCGACTGGGAGAGGGACGGCGGGGGAGCACGCACTCCCGGCGGCCCTCGCGCGCACTTCCGCCCCGCGGCCGCGCGCGCGCGCGCCCCTGGAGCTAGAGGACTGGGCTGGGGGAGGGGCTCGAACGGCGCGTGGTGATTACGTCACAGGAAGCGGGGACGATAGAGACGCCCCTCCTGCGCTGCGCACGCCGGCGGCCTGGTGGGAGAGCGGCGGGCCCGGGCAGCAGGCGGGCCGCGGGCCCCTGGCGGGCGGGCGGCGCAGCGCGTGGCCGAGGCCAGGCCCCGAGCACCGCGGGTTCGAGTCCCGGCCCTTCCCAGGCCGCAGCCGGACGGTGTGCGCTCCAGGCGAAGCGACGGACGCTGCGGACGATGGGGGACGAGCTGGACAGCGAAGTATGGTGCGGGGGAGCCGGCGGGGTTGGGGGCTGGGGCGGCGATGGGCTGGGGAGGCCGGGGCGGGGCTCCGGGAGCGCGGGCCGTTGCTAGCTCCGCGCCTGCCGTCTGCACGCAGGGCCGGGCGCATGTCGGGGATCCCGGCCAGGACGGTACCGAGGCGCCGGGCCCGCGGCGGGAGGAGGAGCCGGCAGCGGCGGCCGGGCCCGCGGGGCCGGGGCCCTACGGCTACATCCGAGCCGGCCTGTTCACCTCGGAGGTCTTCAAGCTGGAGCTGCAGAACGTGCCGCGCCACGCCAGCTTCAGCGATGTGCGGCGTTTCCTGGGCCGCTTCGGGCTGCAGCCCCACAAGACGAAGCTCTTCGGGCAGCCGCCCTGCGCCTTCGTGACTTTCCGCAGCGCCGCCGAGCGCGACAAGGCTCTGTGCGTGCTGCACGGGGCGGTTTGGAAGGGCCGCCCGCTCAGCGCCCGCCTGGCCAGGCCCAAGGCTGACCCCTTGGCCAGGAAGAGGCGGCAGGAGGACCGTGGGGAGCTCCCCGCTGGTCCGGCCGCGTGCATCGCCGACGTGGTGACCCCTCTCTGGGCCGTTCCCTACGAGGAGCAGCTGGAGCGGAAGCGGCAGGAGTGTGAGCAAGTGCTGCAGAAGCTGGCCAGGTGAGTGTGGGCGCGGGCATCCCGGGCTGGGCGGTGCGTTCGCTCAGCCCGCTCCCTGCACCTCGCACACAGGCTCTTAGGGGGCTAGCCCGGTAAGAGCCATATGTTCCTGGCTCAAGACGGCGGGGTCCTGGGTGCCCCCAGGGCTGAGGGGTGGGGTGTTTGGAGCCCCACCACCGCCCTCCTTCTGCCCACAGGGAGATCGGGAGCACCAACCGCGCCCTGCTGCCCTGGCTGCTGTCACAGAGACACAAGCACAACAAGGCCTGCTGCCCACTGGAGGGCGTCCGGCCCTCCCCCCAGCAGGTTAGGCCTCGGGGTCCCACTTGGTCCTCCTGCTCTCTTAGAGCTGCTTCTGGTTCTCACCAAGCACCCATTGGTTGCCGTCAGCGTGGTGCCCTTAGCTGCCAGGCCCGTGGGGGAGCCTGGGCCTCGCGTCACCGCTACACTGCCAGTGTTGGACCGTCAGAGTGAGAGCCGGCGTCTGTCTCCGTTGGCCCTCCCCACAGACCGAGTATCGGAACAAGTGCGAGTTCCTGGTCGGCGTCGGCGTGGACGGGGAGGACAACACGGTGGGCTGCCGGCTCAGCAAGTACAGGAGCGGGACGTGTGCCGTGGCAGCCCCCTTCGACACCGTGCACATCCCTGGGGCCACCAAGCAGGTGGTGAAGGCGTTCCAGGAGTTCATCCGGTGAGGTCGCTGGCAGCCTGGGACATCCGAGGCTCAGAGCAGAGAGGATGGGGTCCCCCCAGGCGGGGGCTCTGGTTGGGGACGCAGACCTGGGGGCAGGCGCGGGCACTCAGGGCCCCCTGTGGCTCCCTCAGGTCCACGCCCTACTCGGCATACGACCCGGAGACGCACTCAGGCCACTGGAAGCAGCTGACCGTGCGCACCAGCCGCCGCGGCCAAGCCATGGCTATCGCCTTCTTCCACCCACAGGTCCCCAGCGGGCAGGGTGTGGGAGGGCGTCTGGGCCAGAGTGAGCTTGGACGCAGTCTCACCGACCCTTTTCTCCCATCTGCTCCAGAACCTGAGCCCGGAGGAGCTGGCGGGGCTGAAGGCGTCTCTGGCACAGTACTTCATGGAGGGGCCGGGCAAGGCCAGTGGGGTGACCTGCCTCTACTTCGTGGAGGAGGGACAGCGGTCAGTAGTCGGGATGGCTGGGGCGGGGCCTGCACGAGGGCTTGTGACTGAGCGCTCGCGCGTGCCCACAGAAAGACCCCCAGCCAGGAGGGCCTGCCTCTGGAGCATGTGGCCGGGGACCGGTGCATCCACGAGGACCTGCTGGGGCTGACCTTCCGCATCTCCCCCCACGCCTTCTTCCAGGTGTTTGGGGCCCGGGCTCAGGAGGGCACTTGGGGTGGCGGCCCAGGGCGGCTGTGGGGCGGAGTATTGGGGGGGGGGGAGCCGGGGCCACTGGCGGGGTCTGTGGCGCTTGCTGTTGCGGGGCCCGCAGGGCCGGTGCTCGGGAGGAAGCAGGCTGCAGCAGCGCTGTGTTCTTGAGCCTGGGCGTGGTCAGAGGGGTCCTGGGGCGCCCAGGAAGTCGGAGGCGAGGAAGCAGCGAGGGAGCCAGGCGCAGGGTGGGGGCTGCTCTGACGGCCCGGCCCGCACGCAGGTGAACACCGCCGCGGCTGAGGTGCTGTACAGGCTCATCCAGGACTGGGCCCAGCTGGACGCAGGCAGCACGGTGCTGGACGTGTGCTGCGGCACAGGCACCATTGGCCTGGCTCTGGCCCGGGTGAGCCCCACCGCGCCGGCCGGTCGCACCCCCCCACCCTGCTCCGGTCGTCCCCCTTCCTGTCTGTTGTGAGACCCCCACCCCGTACCAGCCCCTCCTTTGCTGCCCCAGGAGGCCCAGGCTGGGTGGTCATCAGTCCCTCCTGTCCCCGCTCCAGAAGGTGAAGAGAGTTGTTGGGGTCGAGCTGTCCCAGGAGGCCGTGGAGGATGCACGGGTGAACGCCCTGGACAACGGTGAGGGCCCGCGGTGGGGTGGTGGCCCTGAGCCGATCCTGCCCGCGGGGCGTGGGCCCCACCACAGACCCACGGTGCACCACAAAGCCTGGGGCTGCCCCGCAGGGAAGGGCTCTCCTGAGGCGTCTTGGTCTTGGGGCTCTGGGACACAGGGTGGCCCGGCGGGCCTGTAGGAGGGCTCGCAGCCCCCCTGACACAGCTGACCTGCCCCTTGCAGAGCTGAGCAACGTGGAGTTCCACTGTGGCAGGGCTGAGGAGCTGGTGCCCGCCCTGGTGAGCAGACTGGCCTCCCAGCAGCTCGTGGCCATTCTGGACCCGCCCCGCGCCGGCCTGCGTGAGTGGCCGCCTCCCCAGGGGCTGGCTGGGCCTTTCCCTCGGGGGGCACCTTGGGGACCCCCCTCGTGAGGCTCTGTGTCTCCCCAGACTCCAAGGCGGTCCTGGCCGTGCGCCGGGCAGAAAACATCCGGAGGCTGCTGTACGTCTCCTGCAACCCGCGGGCAGCCATGGGCAACTTCGTGGAGTAAGTGTGGGGTTGGGTGGGCGGCTGGGAGCCAGGTTCACCCCTGCTGGGTGAACTGACCCCCCGCACTGACCGTGCTCTGTACTGTACAGCCTCTGCAGGGCCCCATCCAACCGCGTCAAGGGTACTCCCTTCCGGCCAGTCAAGGCTGTGGCCGTGGACCTGTTCCCTCAGACCCCGCACTGTGAGATGCTCATTCTGTTTGAGAGGGTGGAGTACCCCAATGGTGCGGGGGCCCTGGAGCCCCACAAATCTCTGGTCCAGACCCCACCAGCATCCCCAGATGACACCCCACCGGAAGCCAGGGTCTCCCCTGCTTCTTAAGGGCCATGGAAACCAGCCCTTTCTGGAACAACGCCTGAACGGCCACAGGCGGAGCCTGGGGTCCTCAAGGTCTGCCCGGGGACGGCCAGGCAGCAGCCACAGAGATCACCGAGCCCATCTCTCACCCCCAAACGGGCCCCAAGGGCCAGAATAAACAAGTGCTGAACTGCCAGTGTTTGTGATGTGAACCTGGGGGGCAGGCCCCGGAAGGCACCTCAGAACTGGGAGTGGCTCTCCCAGCGCTCCAAGAGTCCCAAGAGAGCCTGCACTGCTCAGAGGGGCAGGGCCTGGGGGACACACAGGGGACAGTGCCAACCCCCCACCTATCTGTCTGCCCCAGGGGAGGCCCCTCCTGGTGGAGGGGAGCTGGGGACCCCCGCCCTCTGGGAGGCTGCAGCCCGTGGAGGACCCGCGACCACAGGACTAGAAGGCAGGCCCCCTTCCCTTGGGACAGCTCACGCCTGTGGCCGTGGCCCAGCTGCCCCCACAGGCCCTCCCTGTCCTCTGCCCCTGCAGCAGAGCCGTGCCCACGCCCGGGAAGGGGGACAGAGGAAGGCCGGACCGCGGCGAGGGCACCAGCTTCAGTCTGTGTGAGGCACTGCTTTAAGGGCAAGAACAGTCCAGTTACGATTCACCACCATAGACGGGACAGGACCGAAGCAAGCGTATAATTACAGCGACTTGATTCGTGGATCGTTTTACAAAGGTCCGTAGGGGCCGACCTCAGTCACGTGGAGGGGCGTTCTGAAGGCTCCACGGCTGAGGCTGGGACAGGCCCACCCCGTCCCCAAGACCACCCGGTCCCACCACACGGCCGCAGGCAAAGGTGAGGGCCACCCGTGCCAGCATGACCATTTTCAGCCCCTTTTTTAAGTCCACGAGCTAAAATGCATCAACCGGTCACATCCGCTACGTGATTCCACACCTATTTTCTACCCTCACTGTAAAAGCTTCTTTCCAAACGCTAAAATATCATAAAAGCTTTAAAAATTGATGGGTTGACAGACTGGACTGTGCAAAAACTTAGTAAAAAAATTACCAGAGGCCAGCAAAGGTGAGGGGCCTCTTATCTACGAAGGCGTGTTCAGGGCACTACGAACGGACGCCAGGCCGGCAAGCAGGCAGGGCAGCGCCCACACCCGCAGGCAGCGCCTCTCTGGGTGAAGAAAGATCACCGTGGTGGTTTGCCTGCAACCTCTGAAAAATAGCTGTGATACTAAATCCTGTTCATTTTCAATAGTCCTTCCTACTGTTAACTCTTTCAGAAAAAAGAAGGAAAGCCCAGGAGGCTGGGAGGGGAGGGTACCGGCCTGCGCCTTCTGGCTGGGTCCCTACATGCCTGTGGGGGCCAGGGGTGCGTGGCCTTTGCATTTCACGTCATCAACTATCACTTCTGGTCAGTGCACGTTACATAGAAAGTTCACGAAAACCTTCCGGGCCCGTCCACACGACCAGAGGCTCACGGCGATCTCCCAGCTGTCTGTGGCCGCCTGTGCGGCAGGTGGGTAGAGGCCGGGACACAGCCGCCCGGACTGTAGGTGGCCTCCAGGGGAGCTGCGTGGCCTGCCGTCGGGCGTGCGGCGGGGGTGGGGGCCAGAGGTCTGGGCAGCAGGGTGCGTGGGGAGGTCCCCAGTGCGCTGGCAGCCCTGGCCGGCCACCCTCACACGTCCACAGTGCAGAGGGGCTCGCCGCCAGGCTGTGCAGATGCCACAATGGACATCTTAGGCTTCCTGCGCGTCTCCTCCTGGAAGGACACCGAGGTCAGGTGGGGCCACGGGGACCGCAGCCTGAGGTCAGGGGTGGGGCCACGGGCACTGCAACCCGGCGCGGTGGGGCCCTGGGGAAGGGGTGAGCCCAGCACACACACCCAGGAGAGGAGGGCCGAGGTCGCAGCCCCCAGGGACGGGGCCGCCGCCTACCCGCTCCTCTGCCAGCCGCCGCATCTCCTCCTGCAGCTTGCTCAGGATGTGCAGGTTGGGCTTGTTCTTGCGAGCAAACTGCTGCAGCTCGATCACGCTCTTGTCCGAGGTCTCCTGGGGAGCAGAGCCTGCTGGCAGCACCAGCCGGGGCCTCCCCTCCCACAGCCCACCTGCCCAGCTGCCGTCTGCCCACTCCCGCCGCCTCAGGCGCAGGGGGTCTGCCGGCCCCCACGGCTGCCAGCCGCCAGCCCAGGCACGCACCGTGCCCAGAGGCATCCGGCAAGGGTGGCTGGGACCCAACGTGGTCAGGGGGATGGCATGCACCGGCCCAGGCTCGCCCTGCCCTGCGGCTGCCGGAGGGCCCACACCGTGCTCCCCACACGTCCGTGGGGTGAGCACCACGTGAGGAGGCCTGCAGGCTGCGCCCCACCTGACGGCTTTGGGGCCTCCCGGCAGGGCCGAGCAAGCTTCTCCCCGGCTCCCGGCCCAGCAGGACGCTCTCCACACACAGACAGGAAGGCAGCGGCTCAGCCACACGAGGCCCAGCGCCTCAGGGGCCCCCACACCCCCCAGCCCAGAGCCAGGAACTCTCCAGGAATGGCTGCAGTGTCCTCCACAGTCCTCACCCTCCACACCCACCACTCACTGGGGACTGTTTCTGAAGTCGGGGAAAAAAATAAAAAACCAGATGTCACTTCCCTTCAATTTCCCCTAAATGCATAAAAATTTAACAGTTGCGAAATCTCAACATCTTGGCCAAAACAGAGGACACACACGGGCTGCTGAGAGGCTCGTGGTGCTGGTGCCCGGGGCAGCGCCCGCCTGCCCGCCGCGCCCCCCCAACCCCACTACCTGCTTGACCATCTTGCTGCTCTCGCGGCCGTACATGCGCAGCAAGGACCCCCAGTTCCTGACGTGCGGGTGCAGCAGCTGCAGAATCTTCTGGGACGCCAGCTGCTTCCCGACGCGCTTGTTCTTGCCTAGGCGGAGCCGCGGGCACAGTCAAGACACCCACGTCCACAGGGCACCGTGGCCACCGGGCACACCCCACACAGCCCCGCCCGCCAGAGGCTCAGGGAGCGCAGGAAGCCCCCCAGGCTGCGGCTCTCAAGGGCCCCTGCCCACAGCTGCAGACACACAGATGATGCGTCCTGCAAGGCAGGCTGGGGCCGGGGTTGGGGGGAGTCCTGTGCAGTGGATGTTTCTAGACAGAGAGAGGAGAGGCTGGGGTGCAGAGCAGGCTGGAGGGGCACAGGGCCTCTACCCTGGGTGGGTCTGTTCCCCCCCTGGCCCCTGCTCAGGGCTGGACTTGGCAAACACTGGTGTCCGTGGGGGACAGCCCGGTCTGCACAGGCATGACCTTCTCCCTTACCCGGTGCTGGGCTGTGCTTAAAGACAGTCCCATAGTCCCTGTGTGAGGCCACCTCCAGCCCTAGGCGAGGCGAAGAGCAGCGGGCCCACTCCCCTCCCAGGGACCCAGGGCTGGGCAGGCCGTGCTGGCAGCAGGGCCACGGCCCAGCCAGCTGAGCAGCTCAAGCCCGGGACGCTAGCCGCCACAGCGGCGTGCAGGCTGGCTGGGTCTCAGGGTGACGTGCGGTGCGGCAGGCACACCTGGGAGCCAGCAGCACGTGGCTGAGGCCCAGGTGAGCCCAGGCAGCGGACCCCACGGTCACGGAAAGCAGGTGCGTGGGGGCCAGGATGGGGGGCTTACACCAGCCTCGCACTGTGTGCTTGCCGCATGCCATGACGTATTCGCTCTTCTGGTTTTTACCAGGAACCACTTCAAACTTGATGGAGGTGTCCCCCATCCCATGGTTTCTGGGGGACAAAGCAGACAGTAGGCAACATCGCCCCGAGATGGCCCTCACCGTCCTCCCCAGACCGCGGCTCCCAGCCCAGAAGGGCTCTCCCAGGCCCCGTGGGTCCCCTGGGGAGGCCCCAGGAAGGGACACCCCACCTTTTAAGGCACTCGTGGAGGATCTGGTAGGGGGAGAGCAGCCCGGCCTTGCTGGTCAGCTCGTAGACCCGCGAGTCCTCGATACTGATGTGGTTGAAATACTACAAAGGGAAGTGGCCGGTGAGTGCCAGCCACGCCCAGGGCCCATCCAGCCGCCCCCGCCCTTGTCACAGCCTCTCGGCGACACTAACCACAGCTCGGGCCGGGCCACCCGAGACACGCCTGCCTGCTGGCCTCGGAGCCCGTCCTGAACCAGAGTCTGATCGGACGACTGGGCCAGAAAGCTAAAGACACACGACCTTTGGAAAAACCTTGAAAACCATTGTAAGTGAATTTATGATCGAGAAAGTGACCGGACACAACAGAACAGAAGCTCAGCCATGGTGACGGAGAGGAGGCGCCCAGCCGGTTCACAGAGAAGGAAACTGGCAACAGAGGCCTCGGCAGCCCGGAGCCGGCTGGGACCCTCAGGAGCACAGCCCCTCCCTGGTGGGGCTGTGTTCACCTCGCGGGCTGGCTGTGACCCAGACCCACACGCTCTGTCAGAGCCTCTCAGGGAGGCCCCTTCCCCTACGGCCCAGCCCTACCGTCTTCATACGGAACTCCAGGAACCTGCTCCTCCAGGATGGAGGGAGCTTCCTGCCCCACGGCGTCAGGAGGTGGCCCTGATCCCAGCGAGTGGAAAAGCACCCTGTCTGAGTGTGCCTCCCTCCCAGCACCTCTGGGTGTTGGCCAGCCAGGGCACCCTGAGCCCCGCAGTCAGGGTGCTGCTCAGACTGCCGGCCACGAGGGAAGAACCCACCCCCGGGCACAGGGGGCGGAGGATGGGGCTGCAGGTCCTGGCCCCCTGCACAGCGGTGCTCCCGGCAACCAGCCCCCTGCCTCGGGCCACCTCGACGTGAACTCAGGCGGAGGGAAGGGGTTAGAATAAAGGGTTCCCTTCACTTAAATTGTCTGTACTTTCCGGCTGCACCTCCTGGCACGCAGGATCCCAATTCCCCTGCATCAGAAGTGTGGAGTCCCAACCACAGGACTGCCAGGGAAGTCCCAAATACCCCCTTCACTCTCATCGCAGCGAGCTGCTTCAGGAACTGGGGACAAAAGCCAAATGGCAGTTTCCATACCACAGTAGCTCTGTGCAGGGACCAAGGACAGAGAGCAAACGTCTGTCTTTATCACATGATCACAAAGACACAAGCGCCTAACGGCCCCAAATGCAGGGAGAAAACCTGAGGGCAGTGACGGGACAGCTCGGCAGCAACTGGGGACTCAGGCCGCTCACTCCAGGAGAGACCCCTCACCAGCTCGGGCTGTTCACTCTGCCGGCAAGCACACACGTCTAGCCTCTCAGGCGGGCACAGCACAAGCCTCGACAAACGTTAAAGGACCGACTGGAATCACACAAGCTGTGGTTTCGAGTCGCAGTAGAATTAGGTTAGAAATCAGTAACCGGAGACCTCCCTGGTGGTCCAGTGGCTTAGACTCTGCTCCTAATGCTGAGGAGCAGGGTTCAGTTCCTGGTCAGGGAACTAGATCCCACATGCTGCAACTAAGACCTGGGTCAGCCAAATAAAGAAATATTTTTTAAAAAAAAGAAAAAAAAAGAAATCAATAACTGAAGGAAACTGGGGAGAGGCACAAATATATGCAAAGTAAACGGTCCTAAACTAACCGCCGGCTCAAAGAAAACATCACAAAGGAAATCAGGAAAATACGGTGACACAGGACAAAACCCAACATGTATCAGAGCAAGATGATGGGACGCAAGGTAGCAGAGAAGAGAGCCGACAGCTGAAAACTCCACATTTACGAGGACCTCAAGCCAACACCCTAACGCTTAGGAAACGAGAAGAAAGGACAAACCAAACACAAGCCTGGCAGAAAGAAAAAGTAAGGCTGGAACTGAAACAGAGAAGAAGGACGAGAACTCCCAGACAAGCAGCAGCTGCGTGTGTGAGAGGACCAGCAACACGGGGCGCACGCTGGGAACAGCCGAAAGCAAACAAAGGCTCAACCTGCTGAAACGCAGGCGCGGAAGCAAGGACGCACAGCCCCGCTGAAGTGCACAGGGCCACAAGAGGGCGCTGCGAGTGCCAGGGCCCTGGAGGGCCTGGCCAGCTGGGAAAACTGCAGAGACCCAGAATCCCACAGCCGGCTCGAGCAGGGGCAGAAAACCGGGAAACGCGGAACGAGTAAACACCTTGAGAGCAAGGGGAAGCCCAGGCCCAGATGGTCTCACTGGTGAATTCCACCAAGCGTGAAAAAAATTAGCACCAATCCTTCGCAAACTATTCCGCACGATGAAAGAGGAAGGAACACTTTCCCACTCATTCTATGAGGCAAGTACTGCCCTGATTCCAACACCAAAGACATCATAAGGACGAAAATGCAGACCGGCACCCCTTAGAAACACAGCTGCAGAAATCCTTAACAAAACAGCAGCGAGCCGAGCCCGTCCACACACAAAGGTGGCTGCAGCAGAGCTAAGGGGGACTCACCTCAGGAAGGCGAGGCTCGTTTCATATTCAAGAGCAAAGCAGCCCAACCCCACACCAGTAAAATGAAAGACAAAAACCACGTGATCATCTCACAGAAGCAGAAAGTTCAAAACCCAACACCCACTGCAGACAGTCAGCAAACCAGGAGTGGAAGGAAGCGTCTTCAGGCCGATAAAGCCCCAGCTCGGCAGCAGGAGCACGTGGGTCTGGCCCCACCTCCTCAGAGGTCAGAGGCGGTGGGCCCGGCACAGAGAGCAGCCAGCGCCGCAGGGCCGGCGGGCGGGTCGAGCCTGGGCTCAGATGGCGGGCCAGGGCTTCCTTCCGGAGTGACGAACACAAGCTGAACACACAAAATCCACTGTGCTGTGTAGCTTACAAGGGAAAAACTATGGTATATCTCAGTTAAACTTCAATAAAGGTGTGGAAAGAGTGCAGGGCCTCCCTGGTGGTCCAGTGGCTGAGAGCATGCTTCCAATTCGAGGGGCCCGGGTTCTGTCCCTGGCCAGGAACTAGAGCCTGCGTGACGCAACTGAGCCCGGCACGGAGGGAACAGACACAGCCTGGTGTTTAAAAAAAAGGCGCATCCCTCAGTGTGAGCAGCCCTCGCTGCAAAAACCCACGGCAGCGATCTACCCAAAGCAGCTCACGGACAGTTCTAAGCGGTTCTCAACACAGAGAGCAGCCCAGCTTTTGCAGCCTCTGTCTCAAAGGCTCGTCCACCGCACAGCTGTCAGCGCAGAGTGACTTCCTTGCAATATGGCAAACGCAGCCTCTCACACCCACAGCAAGACAGGGACGGAGACCCAACAGGGCACAGCCCCCGCCCACAGAGACAGGCGGCCTCCCCGACCCGATGCGAGCGGCGGGCCCGTGCTCACCTCCAGCTCCTCGCTGTCTCTGGGCTTCTCCTCCGATGTCTGCTTGACGAAGTCGGGGATGAGGATCTCCAGCGTGGCGCGGGCTGCGGGCAGGAGCACCAGGTGAGGGGCCAAGCTCAAGACAGGAGGTGGGCCCCAGGGGCAGAGCGGCACTCGGGGCTCTGTGGGCCAAGCATGGGTGCCCTGGGCACAGCCCCGGGCACAGGAGCGCGCCTGCAGGGGCCGGCCTCGCCGGGGTGGGCTGGGGGTGTCGAGGACGGCTGCACCTCACAGCTTTCTGCCCTGAGAGCCTGCAAGCAGCCCACTGGTGGGTGGAGCCGGAAGACCCTCTGGAGCCTCTCTAAAGTGGAGGGGCCTCCTGGAGTGGGGAGAGATCCCGTGGCACCGGCAGAGGCTGGCTCAGTGCCTCCCCAGGAGAGGGGCTAGCCGGCTCCCGGAAGCACGCTGACGTGCCGGCAGGGGTGCAGCCAGCAGCAGGAGCCCCCTAGAGCCTGCCCGGCCGTGCTCCAGACCGGCAGCCCCAAGTCTCACTGGAAGCAGTCGGGAGCGGTCCGCACGGACGTCAGGACGCCGAGGAGCACGCCTGCTGTGCGGGCTCTACACAGACGGCGCCCAGGCTCAGGCAGCGCAGAGCGCTGTGTGTGTGTGTGTGGCGGTGGGGAGTGCATGGAGGGCCGGGGCAGGAGGCGCGGGGCCCACCTGGCCGAGCGGACGAAGGTCCTCTACGTTCGCTTCTCACCTTCTGCCTCTTGGTGAGCCCTTCCCAGTGAGTGCGTAAGTGGCCCACCCCCCTCCAGCCGGGGCGGCCGCGTGGCCCCAGCAGGCGCCTTACCCGCTCTGTTCTTGGCCAGCTTCTTGCTGCTCGCCGTCCCAGAGCCGTAGGTCACACCGTCAATGGTCACCGAGGCCCCGAAAGGCTCGCTCGGGTTCTCTTAAATCAGAACGACCGCTTTAAAACACACGTGCCCAGGACGCTCACAGCACACACACACTCTGCTCACTGCGGAGGGTGGGGCAGGGCTGCTGCAGGAAGGCAGGGTGGGGGTCCCCGGGGCACTGGGCAGCCACCGAGGGAGACAGGCCAGGCGCAGAGCCTCCAGGGACGGAGAGCAAGGTCTGAGAGAGGAGGGCGGGCGCGGGGCGCACACAGAACGCGAGGGGCAGGAACGCAGACGTGAAAAGCCGAGAAAAAAGGGAGGCCACGGCGGACCCGAGCTTCCAGCCTTCACTCAGGAGGCTGAGGGCGGCACAGAGGGAGCCGGCAGCCCTGCTCTCCTGCAGCCCGAGGCCTGGGGGGCTGTGGGGAGGGGACGGCAGGCGAGGATGACCCCCTCCGTTTCCTGCCTCACCCCAGCAGGCGGGGCCCAAGGCCGCGAAGGCGGGGCGGGGTGTGGGGGAACGGGGCGGGCGGGAGCGGCACTCACCGCACTCGAAGAAGCTGTACACGGGCCGGACCTTGAGCACGCGCTGCATGTACTCGTGCAGAATGCACACCTCGGACTTGCCGTTGGGGTTGATGACAAACTCTGCGGCGAGGCGACACGGGCCGTCTCAGAGCAGCCCGGACCCCCGCCCGCGGAGCGGACTCCGAGCCGCAGGGCGGACGGGGCCCGGCTCACCTTTCTTCGTGGGCGCGTCCTGCACAGACAGCGTGATGAGCTTCTGGTTGGCGGGCAGGATGGGCCTCTCGGACTCGGCCTGCTTTCGCTTCATTTCTCGGTTGAACTGCCGACGCTCAGCCCACGTCCTGAACTTCTTCACGGTCACTTGCTCAAAGTCAAAGCGCTTCTCCAGGTAATTCCGAAACTCCTCAAGGTCTGCACGGGTTGACCAGACACCCGAGTGACGGACTCCCAACCAGAGTCACTCCCTCGGTGGCAAGACGGGTCCAGCCACACGACGCCCCTCCCGCTTCCCCTCAAGGATGAGGGGCCAAGCAATCAGGCTCCTTAGCTCTGCCAGGTCCCCCAGGGAAAAACTTTTGGGCTATCCTTTTAGTTTATTTAGAACGGAAAAACAAAAATAAAGAATAAGGAATGTTTAGAAACAAACACCACCATCAGCCTCCAGGACCTTCTCCCCATCCGGAACCAGGTGCCAACGGCCCGCAGCGGAGGCATCGAGCCCAGCACAGCCTCTCCCCCAGGACCCCAGGCCTCCCGTCAGCCCCACCCTGCTGTGTCCCCCAGAGGCCTGGACGCCACGCACATGCTTGCACTTAGGGACGGAGCGAAACCACAGAGCTCCCCACACAGGAGTGTAGACCAGCGGGCACACGCTGAGGATGGCGCCATGGGGAGACCATCAGGCGAGACGGGGTGCCCTCCAGCTGTGTCTCGAGAATACCCCCGTGCCCGCAGAGCACCAGTGCACTCCCCGGAGGCTTCCCCGCCAGCCCCAGACTCGGCCCCTCCTTGGGAGCAGCCCCCAGCCCCTCACGGGCAGGAGCACACAGACAGCTGGGGATCGAACACGCACCGCCCTCTAACAGGGACTGGGCAGGGGCTGAGAGAGCCGTCCGCACAGAACAGATGCGGGAGGGCCAGGGAGGGGTTACCCAGGACCGAGGGCACCTGCGGGGCTGAGACAGCGGCTGCGCCCACCCCAGCAATGGGACCCAGGACCAACACGCACACACCCCGCGCCAAGACGCCCAACGGTCATGACCAAAGGCCGTCTGGACAGCGGCTCCGGTCAGCGGGCAGGACTCCCGAGCGCAGGGGAGGGCAGGCACAGACGGGGCCGTCCTTAAGGACCAAGTTCACCCCGAAGCTTACCGACCGACTCGTCCTTGCACACCTCCACCTTGGCCTTCACCTGCCCCAGGGCCCCGGGCGCTGCCTCGGCCCCCAGTGGGTCCTTCTCGTCTGGGGGCCCCGCGTCGGCCCCCAGGGGGTCGGGCTCATCCGGGGGCAGCTCCGGCTCTGGGGGGGCAAGCCCCGCGCCCCGCTCCCGCTCCTCGCTGTCCTTCATCTTCCGGTAGTGCAGGCAGGGGATGCTGGTCAGGGGAGGGCCATGTTTCTGCAGGTGGGGAGACCACACAGGTCACCAGGCTGGACACACGGGCCTCTGATACCCCCACCGGCCTGCGTGGCAACCACCCTCCTTCTGCAGCTTGCGAGAACCACACGCAGGACGGACACGGCCCCTACCCGGATGCTCCCCGTGCCCAGGAAGTAGGGCCTGGACCAGGTGACCACCCGCGACTCCCGGTGCAGGTACACGGGCACTCCGGAGTTGTGGAACGTCATGATCCAGCCGTCGGGCAGCGGCTCGGTCGGCGGGCGGCCCCGGCCTGCGCGGGGCAAGAACAGCTAGAGTCACAGCCGCGCAGGCACTGTCAGCACAGTCACAGTCTGGCCCCGGGTGGAAACAGCAGCGCGCCGGAGCCCGCCTTACAGAAAAGCTCTGAGCAGGTGGGGATGGCCCACCCCCACCAGGAGAGCCCAGCCCCGCCTGCAAGCCGGCTCCTCTGAGTGCTGGGCCCGAGCCTCTGGGACCCAAGGGCGCCAAGACCCTCCTCACCTGCTCTAGTCCCCAGACACACCGCAGAGCCCCGAGCAGTGCTCCGCAAGACACGGGGCCTCGCTGCAGCTCTGCCGCCCTGACACTGCCTCTCTGCCGGCCTCCCGCAGGCACAGCCACGGGGGCTGGGTAGGCTCCGCTAGGAACCGCAGACTGTGGGTCACCGCTCCCTGTGACCAGGTGGCCAGCCTGCACTGTCCCGAGCCGCCACGGACAGGCCTGGCTGCTGCGAGATGCACAGGAGAGCCTCGAGGACGGCTTGCTTTTCTTACCAGAACTGGGAGCAAGTGAAAAGCTCAGAAACAAAAGGGAAATGCCACGCGGAATCTAAAGAAACACACGGACGAGATGAAAACAACCCCACCAGCTCTTGTGGAAACGGAACGACTCCCTCGTGCCAGGCCTAACACCCGCACACAGGTGACGCCAAGCATCAGGACGGCCCTGGGAGGGCAAGCAAGGCTGGGCACGCACAGGGCCCCCTCAGGCACCCCGCCCTGCAGGCTGGGCCAGGAGCTGCCTGCAACCAGCCCCGGGTAACCGAGGAGGAGGAGGCGTGTTGTGACCGTGAGCAGACCAGAGCCCATGCAGCAGACACACGCCCGGCCCTGCCAACGGGCCCGCTCTGTGGCCGGGAAATGGCGTGCCGGCCACGCCTCGGTTCCTCCTGTCATGCTGGCCACCCGCATGGTGCTCAGCAGAAGGCATCACCTGTGTGCCCGAGTCCCTCCAGCCCCTTCCCGCCACCCACCCGACACCAAGAGGCACCCCCAGACCAAGACAGAAACAGGGGGCCCGAAACGTCCCCGTGTCAGCAGGTGGCCGCACGGGGCGGCTCTGGGCACCCCAACCGCTCTTCCCAGTATCCCCGTGACCCCTCCAGCTCTGTCCACACGCGGCCACGGGTCGTGCTTTCACAGCAGACTGTGGAATGAGTCCTGGCTGCTTCCAGTGGTTTCCCCAGCACTCGGCACAGAACCCAGAACTCAGACGGGGGCCGCGAGCAGCGCCTACCCTCGGCACCGCCCCGTCCGCGGCCTCCACACCCCAGCGCCCCCTCCCCGCACCCCGGCAGTGCATGAGCTGTGTCCTCACGCTCCGAGCTGCCGGCCCCGACGGGAACCTCCTGCCCGCAGACGCACACAGCCGCCCAGACCGCCACCCGGCAGCCTGAGCGCTCTCCCAACGTGCGCGCGCGCCCAGGCGCCTCGCTGCTTCCCGGCCCGACTCACTTTTGAGAACGGTTTTAATCTTGGTCATCATCGGCTGCACGCTTGTCTCCCCGTCCGACGGGTGGTCGCTGTCTCCTCCGTATTTCTCCTCCGTTCGCCTCTTCTTGGGAGCACAGAGGCCCTCTTCCAGAAGAGCATCAACATCGTTGTCAAAATCATCCTGCAAGACACGCTGTTCAGAAGCCGCGGCCCCTGGCACCGCACTCCTGCCCGTGGGCAGGCGCCAGCGACAACACAGAGAGGAGGCGGTCTCAGGGGCCTAGGTGCGCCTCTGTGGTGCGCTAGCATCTGAAAAGCAAAGAGGATGAAACGGCCAGCCGAAGCACACGCTCGTGACCACAGATCCTTCCAAGTCGGCTGAGGCAAGGGTACGAGGCAGACCTGTCACCCAAACTGTGTTAGCAGAGCTGGGACCCCTGGACCCCTAGCGGCTCTTTCTTTCCGCATGGACCTTTCCGCCTCCTGTGGGTTTTTTCCTCGGCTACATTGCAACACGGGCTTCCCAGAGATGCTGCAACTCCCAAACACCTCTCTTTGGGTTTTGCTAAGAGTGCGCCAAAGGAGGGGACGCCGACATACCTCGTAGGAGAAATTCAAGGCCTCTTCGTCCACTCTGTCTCTCTGCACGATCGCTTTAGCCGTGAACCCGCCTGCGCCTTCTTCATCTAGCTCCAAATTGTCAGTAAAATCTTCTAACTCATCGAGCACTGCGTACTCCACTCTCTTTTCCTGATCCAGCTCATGTTCCTCATCCCTCTTACCCGCACTCTCACCCCCTGCGCCTACCCCGTCCCCCACGCTCCCGCCAACGGGACCAGCATGCACGTCCCCACTGACAGGGCTGAGGGCCAGGCCGCACTCTGCCCGCACGGCGCGCTCCGCTCCCGCGTACAGCACCTTCCTGTTCTCACTCCTGCAGCTCTCCGTAAAGCTCACGCTAATCTTTACATCCTTAAGCAACTTAAGGTCAGGGGAGAACTTCCGGACCGCAGGTGCGTGCCGCGCTGTGCGCGGGCTGTGGCCACTACAGTTCGGGTCTACGAGGAGGCGGGCCTTAGAGGATCCTTTGGAGAGAAGAGAAGCTCCGTAGAAGCTGAGCGGGTCCTCGGCAGGGGGTTCGGCCTGTCCATCACCACCAGAGCCAACGTCCATTACGTCTGCATCACTGGACGTTTGCAGGGGAGGTGGTGGAGACTGTCCATGGGGCAGCGCACGGAGGGGGCGAGCTCGGTCCTCCATCGCCACTCCTCCTGCGGGCTCGCGCGGGAGAGGAGCGGGGCTCCCGCATGTCTCCATAGTACAGTGGTTAGGCTACTTTAAGAGACCAGCGGTTTAAGAACCTGACATAACTCTAGACAGCTAGCATGCACCAGTCCGCCGAGACCCGGGTGCGTCTGCCCGCGCTGCGCGCGCTGGCGGCTTAGCCCAGCTGGCCACATTGCTCTTTTCATTAATGTAGACAGCTTTCAGAACCACTGCCTCAATTATTGGAAATCACAATGCACTCAGCTTAGTGGCCGGCGGCCGCGCGCGTCTGTCCTCGAGCCGAGGGGCACCCGTCCTCCTCCACCTGCAAGAGACGCAAAGGCGCCGTCACACAGCGGCCGAGGCCCCCCTCCCGGCACCCAGAGTCCAGCGACACCGCCTGAGGAGTGCGCCTTCCACGCTTCAGAACAGGCAGACTTGACTCCCTTCTTCAGAGCCTGAATGGTAACTTAAGTCCTGAGTCAAGTATTTTACTAGTTGTCCACTGTATTCCCAACTTCAGAAACACAAAATCCATGTTATACTTAGGTTCAAAAAGGATTAAAGAAACCGAAACTCCTCCACTACGCTGCACCGCGGCGCTCCCCTGGCTCGGCTCACGTGGCCGACCTCCCACAGCACACAGGGGCGTGTGGCTTCCATCCAGCACCAGTGACGTGGGTCCACTCACCTGCTCGGGCCGGTCAGTCAGAGGGCAAGCAGGCGGCCCTCCGCTCAGCTCTGCGGCACTATGGCCTCAGAGGGACGCCCGGGGCTCGGCCACCCGGGACCCCGGGGCACGGGAGCAGGGGCACCGATGCGGCGGGCTGGGCATGGCTCTGCTCCCAGGAGGAGCGCTGGGGGCCACAGGGACGAAGCCCGGCCGGACGGGCAGGGAGGGGCCACGGGGGCCAGCTGAGCCCAGGCACGGGGGTCCTGGCAGCCGCTTGGAGCCTGGCTCCATGCTGGGGCAGCAGGGAGGCCCAGGGTGAAGGGACCCTCAGGCCACAGTTCAGTCCCTACGCAGAAGGGAGGCCCACACCCGCGAGAAGAGCGGACACAGAACTGACCACACTGCCGAGCGGGTGGAGGCGGAGAGCGGGACGAGGCAGCCCCGAAGACCCACAGGGCCTCTCCCCAGGGGACACTCAGGCACGGCCCACAGAGAAGGGTGCTCGGAGCCTCTGGGCAGGCCCAGCCAACGGGGCCAAGGCCACCAGGACGCATCGGCCAGGCGGTCACCCAGTCCACAGGAGAGGCCACCCAGAGAGCGAGGGCAGACCAAGAAAAGGGCTGGGGACACAACCCTGGGGAGTTCACGCCAGAGGGAAGACACCAGGCTGAGAAGGCAGGGCGGGACGTCCAAACACAGGGCCGCGGCAGGGAGGTCCCAGCAGAGCAGAACACGTGCACACACACACACACGTGCACACACGCACCCCACACCGTGCAGACACACGCACGAACATGCCATGCACGTGGATGCAGACACACATGCGTGCCCACACCGCTCGAGGCGGCCTGCGGGCTGCAGACAGGCAGGAAACAGCAGACACCAAGCGTTTAAGAGGCTGCAGTGGGGAAACAGGACACAAAAGACGGAGGCTTGTCCAGGGGCAACCGATCCACGACGACTGGTCACTGACCACCTACTCTGATGGGGCGCCAGCATGAGCAAGAGGGTGGCAACCACTGACCTGTCTACTTCCCGGGTCCCAAGGTGTCCTCATGTCTCTGAACACAATACCTCCCCCGCAGGCACGTCTGCCAAAAGCGCTAAGGACCAAGGAAACAGGGCACACAGGTGATGACGGACGCGGAGCCGGGAGGCCACTGAGGCGGCACCGGACACGCACGAGGACCGCTGAGCGGGACGAGGCCAAGTCTCCTGGCTCCAAGAGAGCTCATTTCAGACAGGCAGGCCGGCACGCCCAGCACTACAGGACACAGACACGACCAGGACCGAAGCCCTGGGTGCCAGGCAGGTCTGCGGAGACCCCAGCAAGAGCCCACCCGTGAT
Source organism: Oryx dammah (assembly GCF_014754425.2). Taxonomy (NCBI): domain Eukaryota; kingdom Metazoa; phylum Chordata; class Mammalia; order Artiodactyla; family Bovidae; genus Oryx; species Oryx dammah. Next base: position 71,810,026 of record NW_024070196.1, on the reverse strand, counting down.
CCTGGGGGCCACAAAGGCTAAAACAAAGAGACGTGCAGAGACGGGGACACCTCCAGCCACGTTCAGAGCCTGAGAAGCTCAGTGTAGAAGCACAGAACTAAGACGGTGACGATGAAACCTGAAGAAGGGAGGCCATGAAGAGGTGCCCAGAGTGCAGACTGGGAGCCGCGGCGAGGGATCCTTGGAGTTTGGGGAGCCGCCGGGCCCCGGGGCGGCAATGCGCTGAGGGCTCCGCTGCAGGCTGTCCCGAGCACACTCCTGACCTTCCCTGTCTGCTATCTGCACCCATCAACGCCTTCCAAGTGGCGCACACGGAACACTGCAGATGTTGAGGACCGGAGACAGATGAAATCCCCGGCCCCAGAGCTCACAGGTTAGCAGAGAGATGGACAAGTAACCACTAAGAAAAACTGAGGCGTGTTCAAGAGAAAGCAAAGCAAGGAGCTGAGGAAAGGGAGGGCAGTGAAGGCCTCACAGCCAACACCCCCTGAAGGTGGAGATGGGGATATTCCAGGCAACATCGAGAAGAGCAAAGGCCCCGGGGTGGGAGCACGGGGTGGCGGATGACAGCAGTGTGCCCAGGGGAAGAGGCCAGGGCACTGAAGGCAAGGGGAGCAGGACTCCGGCTCTTATCCCGAGAGACAGGCTCCTGGACAGGAGGGTCCGAGCGGTGAGGTCATACGGTCCAAGGTCAGCAGTCACCCCAGCCCTCGGGCAGGCCCTGCTCTAAGCACATCACGCACCGTCACTCACCAGTGCTCACACAGCACCGTGAGAAAAAGGTTAGGGACAGAGAGGGCAAGCAACTTGGTCAAGGTCACACAGCGAGAAGGTGGTAGAGTGCTTTACCACCCAGGCAAGGTAGCTCCAGTCTGTACTGCCTTGGTATTAGACTTACGGTTGAAAAGAACAGCTCTGTGTCCTGAAAATTCCTAAGTGGGTAGATAATAGGAGGCACAAGGGTGAGAGCAAAGAAACAAATAAAGAGGCTCACCAGGCAGCCTGGACCAGCATGTCAAGGTGGAGGTGGTGAGAAACTGCCCTGAGGAGTGCATGGAGGCCGAGGAGACGCCACACTCAGGGACAGAGGTGTCGCGCGCAGGGGTGGTGAAGGCGGCGTGGGGAGTGTTCGGGCGGGTGAAGATCATGGCCTAGGTTTAGATACGGCTACTTGGCACCAAAGTAACACGTGGAGGTGTGGAAGAGGCAGCCAGAAGCGTGCAGCTGTCAGAAGGGAGGCCAGGGCTGGAGACGGACATGCAGGTGTCAGGAGAGACAGAGTTAAAGTCAGGGACTGGACGAGATCGCCAAGGAAGGGAGTGCAGATCCTACCAGAAGCCAAGACTCACTTCCCTACCCTGAGGTCACAGTCAGATTATAAAAGCCCGGAGACAGGCCCCACATGGTGGCTGGGGCCACAGCGGGCTCAGAGGCTGGCCCTCCTGCCATCGCTACTGCTCCAGCTGACGGCACACACGGGTGCAAACCCGGCTCGCCAAGTGGACGGTGAGCCAGGAGCAGACTTGCAGCAGGCAGCCCAGGCTCCCGGCACCGTGTAAAACCAAGACGCTCCGACAGCGCCCTTCGCTTGGGTCCACTTGCTGGGCTGGCGTGGAGGCGCTGTCTCGAGCGGTCCAGTGCTGTGGCTGCAGCCTCCCGCCCAGCCCAGCGGCAGAATGACCTCACCCTGTCCTTTTGTCATCTTCCGTCCGCCTCGCATCCCACATTCACAGGCGCCACGGCTGACTGGCCATTCCCCCGCTCTGGTGGGTGACCACCTGCGGCAGGGTTTCTGGCCCACTCTACCCGCCGCCCAGGACTGGAGTCCGGTCTGCGGCCAGGACACAGGACACCCGCCTAGCACTCGGGGCCTGGCAGTGCCCTGCCCTAGCCAGGACGGCTGGGTGGCCGGGTAACCGAGGCACATGCAGCATGCAAGCAAGTCAAGTTCCTACCCTGGGCAACCCAGGTCCATCGGAGGACACCTGGCGGGGACCACTGTCAACAGGCGGTCCCCTCCCACTTGTCTCTACCCCCGGGCCATTGTTACGACAAAACCACATCCCAATAGTCTACGTGACCCTGGGTCCGTGAGCGCGTGGTGGAAAACCCGGGAGGCTTCTCACGTTTCCCGGGCTCTCGCG
>NW_024070196.1:71784135-71802882 GCF_014754425.2 Oryx dammah | reverse complement strand
GCGAGCGGAGGGCGGGCCTTGGCGCGCGCAGCCAATCCTGCGCGCGGCCTGCCCGCATTGGGGGAGCCGCCAGGCGGGCTGCAGAGGCCGCCAATCGGCGGCGCGCGGCGCTCGTGGCCGCGGAGCGCGGCCCAATGAACGGCGCGGCTGCGCGGGCGTGACCGGGCGCTGAGGCCGCCGCCGCGCTAACGGTCGCCGCCGGGGCGGGGCTCGGCGCGCGGAGGGCGCCGGGAACGGGGGGAGCCAGGGGGACGCCGGGAGCGAGGGCGCGCGGGGGACGCCGGGAGCGAGGGCGCGCGGTGGACGCCGGGAGCGGGGCGCGGGAGCCCTGGGCGCGCCTCGGGTCTGGGCGAGACCGCAGGCACGCCGACCTCCACGCTTTCCGTGTGCAAGCGGTGAGCGTAACGATAAGGGGGACAAAGACAGGAGGGCGCTGCTGTCCGGCCCTTTTCGGCTCGCTGGTCCTGCGCGGAGCCAGGGCTGCCCCTGCCGAGGCGGGACCTCCCCCGGCACGGAGATGGCTGCAGACCAAAGCCGGCGGTGCGGAGCGAGGGCCGGGCGGGGCCCGTCGGTTTGACGGTGTTACGGAGCCCCCCCACCCCCACCCCCCAACACTCCCTGGCTGCAAGGCCAAGGCGGTGACTTTGCAGGAGACAATTGGGAAGACCGCTCCGCCAGGCGCCCCAGCAAAGGTGCGCACGTCCACCATCAGAGCGGATAAAGACGTGTTGCTTTGTGTCTTCAAGATGCCTCGATTTAAAAAAAAAAAAAAAAAAGGAGGGGAAAAACGCCAGTAAAGGGACATACGGAGGGCCTCCCGAGAAGGACATACTAAAGCCACAAAGGCAAAACCCGTGTGTAATCACAAAGACCCGGCAAACCCACAGGAGGGTCCTTCTACCCTCAAAATGGCCAGTGCTTTTCAAAAAATGTCAAGATCATTCAAGTCAGAGAGAGACTGGGGAGCCCTCTAGGGCTGGAGGAGCAACGACCAAGCGTGATGAGGGGCTCAGGCGAGGGTTATTAGTGGGACAAAGGTCAGCAGATTAGTTAACAATATTGTATCAATGCTAATTTCAGGGTTGTAAATGTTTACTGTGGTTAGGTAAGGTGTTGAGATTTGATCTTGGTGAAGGATACTGGATTCTTTGTTCCATTTTTCAAGTTTGTAGCAAGTTGAAATCATTTCCTAAAAAGAGCCAGGGGAGGGGTGCCGCAGGTCACTAAGCGGGAGGCCCACCTATGCCTTCCCTCCCTGCCTGCCCTCTGCTTGCCAGGCTGTGCCATGTGGTTGGCACCAGGCACCCCACAGCGGGCACTGAGCCCTGTGAGGGTCTGGCTCTTGGACTCAGCCAGCTACTGCCCTTGCCCAGTGCACTCAGAGCCCATGGGAACCCCCAGCCCACCACCCTCCATCTAGCCGCCTCACCACACTTCATTGCCTCGTGAGGTAGGGACCCCACCTACCCAGTCAAGCCTGAGACCTCAGCCCTGCACACTGCAGCCACCTTCCCACTTGGCCTGGCACCACACAGCTGACAGAGAAGGACCTCACCATGGGACCGCCCCGCTGTCCTCAGCTGGCTCCAGCATCGGAGTCACAGAGATCAATGCCTGGGAGCTGGAACCCCAGCACAGGCTGGGGGAGGAAGCCTTTCCCTCTGGGCTTCTGGGTCTCCACCTCAGCCTGGCTCACTTGAGGGGGGTCTCTGCCAGCACAGGAGATCAAAAGACCCGGTGGCGGGGGGTGGGGGGGCGGGTGTCTGCAGACAGGAGCCAGGCGCCAGGCCCAACAGGACTAGACCTGAGGTCTCTGAGGTCCCTAGCTGGCTGTGTGCTCACAGACATGTCTCTGTGCCTGCACATCTCCGCTCAGCATTCCTGGGGCTGGAGAACAAGCAGCTCATCGGGGAAGGGGCAGGAGAGACCCCAGCAGGGACTCAGGGATCAGATGCATCTGGTGACAAGCACAGAGGCCTCTTCTGGGCATGTCAAAGGCCCTTCCAGGAGACAGCTAACCCAGGTCCTGAATCCTCCAAACAACAGAGACCTCGCTTCCAGACACTGGCCTGAGCCAAGAGGACGTGCAAAGGGCCAGCACGGCCATCCTTGGCTCTCCTATCTATCTGGCCGGGGCATCAGAACACAGGGGTGGGACAAATGAAAGGTCTTCACGCTCTTGTTCCAATCGGTCAGTGCACAGCCTGCCTGTCAAGATAAGGGCTTTCTGTTGTGCGGCAGAGACCAAGACGGGGAGGCTGCCTCAGACAGCGTGACTGTCAGGACTTGAGCAAAGACCTGCACGGTGGGGAAGGGGGTGTGCAGCGTGGGCATCTGGGGGAGGAGCCCTTCAGGCAGAGCAAAGTCCTGGGGGCAGGAGCAGCAGTGAGCACTGGGGCAAGCCAGTGAGCCCAGCATGGCTGGACCCCGAGGGCCACCTGGCCTCACCCTGCCCCCTCCTGGCCTGCGGGCTGCGGGGATGTCCCTGCGTCTCCCCAGGCCTGTTTCCTGGTGTGTAAAACAAGGTCACAATTTTTTATTTTGCTTGGCTGCCAAGACAAAGTATGCCAGTGAGGGGCTTATTCTGGTTCGAGGCTGGCCGTCTTGAGGTCGGGTTATCTGTCACAGGCCCTGCTCCCTCTGAGGGCTCCAGGGGACAGCAAGCCCCCCGCCCTGCTTCTGGGGCTCCTTCGCAGGAAGCAGCTTGGCCCCAGCCTTCGCAGGCGTCTGTCTGCGTGCCTGCCCGTCCCTGTGCCACGTGTCCCTTTTTATAAGGACACCGCTCCTACCGATTCTCTTCTGATTATCTCTGGAAATACCTGACGAGGTCATCTGAGGGGCCAGAGCCCAGCGCCATCTCCCAGGGGGCGCCCAGGTCAGCCTAGATCCACAGAACCAAGTCTGGAGCTGCTTCCTCAGGCCCGGGCTACCAGGAGCGCAGGGCAAAGGGCACATGGGGAGCGCGGGCAGCAGACACCTGAAAGCCTCTCCGGATGGCCCTGCACCAGCGCAGTGGCGCCCCCAAGGGCGGCATGGCTGGCCGGGGGGAGGGGGGGCCTGTGATGCAGGCAGAGGGCACCGGCCGTGCCGGAGCCGGGGGCTTGGCCAATGGCAGCTCCGCAGGATGCGGTAGGCAGGGAGCGGCACAGGCTGCCTCACAAGGGGCCACCTCCCGCTGGGCCGTGAGGGGCGAAGAGGGGACAGACGAGGGCCAGGGAGGCAGGGCGGGCCGGGGGGTCCACCCGAGCTGTCAGTGCGCTGAGGAAGCCAGGTCAGGGGTCGGCCGCCGAGGCGGACGGAAGCTGGGTGCCCACGCAGGACGCAGGACTCCGGGTGCCCAGCCCCAGCTGGGGAGAGGAGCACCAGGGTGCTCGTCCAAAACCAGGGCCCAGGGCTGCATGGAGGACGGACGCCACTGCCCCCCTGGCTGGTGCACAGCCCCCCAAGCACCCGCGGGCCTCCGCAGGCCTGACCCCACGGCCCGTGGGGTGCAGGGCACCCACCTGCACTGGAGTCTGCGGACCAGAAGGGCAGCGCCCCAGCCCACACAGGCACCCTGTCTCACAGTCAAGGCGTGGAATGCACCGGCCTCAGTTTTATTGTCAGCATCCCCCATTCACGCACAGAGTCCTGCGCCGTGTAGTTCCTTGGGAGAAGGAGAACAGCGGGGGCCTCTGTGTGCCCTCCCTGAGACGGGCCTGCCTGGAGCCCGGGAGCCCCGGGCAGCGCAGTGCGCACAGACGCCCCTCATGGACGGCCCCAGGCTGCGTCTCTCTAGGGAGAGGCTTTCATCCCTCCAGACGGCCTGTCCCCTTCCAGGAGCAGGGCTGGGGGCAGCGAGGACCATGGCCAGGACAGGAGGGGCTGCTCCGAAGCGGACGTCCACTCTTGTGTCTGGACCGTGGCGAGACTGAGGACGACGCGCATGAGGGTGAGAGGCACTCGCCGCGGGGCCGGCTCTTGCGGGTGGCACGCCTGCAGCATGTGTGCGTCTGAGCGCGTGTGCACATGCCTATGGCCTGCAGTGTGTGCACGCCTGCATGACGTGTGCTACAGGAGGCTCTGCACACGGGCAGGGGAGGCCCAGCACCCTGACTGCAGGCAGCTGTCATTTCCAGGGCCCAAGGCTGGACCCCGAGCTAGACCCAGGGACGCAGACGGTTCACACAGAGGGCTCTGCCCTGGGGGACGCTGGCCGGGTCACAGGCAGTACCTGTGGCAGGGCCTCCAGGGAGCCCCAGCCACAGTGGCTGCGGGCTAGCTCTGCAGCCGGAACTCATGGGTAATGGTCTCCCAGCGGGTGGGGTCCGAGCCCAGCATGCTGCGCTCCGTGAAAGTCACGTGCCCACTGGCATCCACGAGGATGACCGTGTTGGTCCTGAAAGAGTGCAGGGCCCACGTTCAGCCCCGAAAGGTGCAGATCCGAGGTGGGAGGGGCCTCGCCGGGCCCCGGCCTGGCTCCGGTCTCGGGGCGCTCAGGCCCAGTGCCTCTGGGCACTGAGCTGGGGGCCCCACAGGTTTCTGCCCAGCAGGACCACCCCACCACCACTCGGCAGGTGGGCCCTGGGCTGACGAGGCAGAACACCCAGGGCTCCCAGCCAGGGAGGCGGCGGGAGGGGCTGGGGAGGCGGGCGCCCCAGGGGTGGAGGCGGCACCTGTGCCAGCCTGTCCTACCTGGTGCCGTAGTCCGGGCAGCGCACGCACACGGCCGCGTACTTGCTGAGGATGGGCCGCACGTACTCCCTGCCCTGGGCCTCGATGGCCGGGTCTGGCAGCTGCCTGAAGGACAGAGGCGGCGTTCTTGCTACCAGCTCGGAGCCCTGCAGTGCCCAGGAGTCCACCAGACTGGGTGGGGGAACCACGCGAGCTACTCCCTGCACGTCCCAGGTCAGGGCCCGGAACCCCCACTCAACCTGTGACTCGGGGCTCCTCCGTGGGGGCCACGGGATAGCGACTGCCACCCTGTCCCTGTGCCAGGGCCCCCAGGGCTGCCCGGGGCCCAACCACGCAGGCCCCACGGACAGAAGCAGCCGGCTCGCAGAGCCTCGGTGTGTGTGCAGGGGGCACTCACGCCTCGTCGTTGCTGAGCACGTCTAGGAGCTGGGCCACCAGTGCATCCCTGGGGAGCTCCCGGCCCCGCTCCACGGCCTCCAGGAAGAGCTGCTTCCCGAAGCACAGCTTCCTCCAGGGTGTCTCCAGCAGCGCATTACTCAGCCCATAGGTCCCTGCAGGAGGCCAAGGGTTCTGCCAGCATGGGAGTGGGGGACTGTGACCCACACTCCACCCACCCACCCCTTCTCTGCACGCCTCCGTCTCCAGGAACTTTTCAGGCCTGGCTGTGGGCAGGGCTCGGGTGATCGGAATCAACACCAGGGTAAGGTCCGTCCCTAAGTCGGGGGAGCCCGAGGTGGGGTACACCTGAGAGGGTTCAGGCTGAGAACCCCACAACCTCAGGCCAGGAGGCTGCCTGCCGGGGTTAGCCGGGGTCAGGGAGCCCGACCCTGGGAAGCCCCAGGTGCCAACACGTAAACAGGACATCATCAAAATGTAAAATGACGCGCCTCAGAAGACACCAACAAGAAGGCAGGAAGACAGAATGGAAAAAAAACATTAGAAAAATCAAGTATCTGATGGGAGACTTGTATTCAGAACACATAAAATGATTCTTGCAATTCAGTAACAGAAAGACGACCCAACCGAAAAATAGGGAGAGGACTTGAGTAGACATTTCTCCGAATAAGACCCAAGAATGACCAACAAGCAGGTGAAAAGCTGCTCAGTATCATTAACTACCAGGGAAACGCAGACCAAGGCCACAGGGCGACCACCTCAGGCCGGGGACAGCGCGATGAGAGGTCGGCCTCAGGCCGGGGACAGCCGCGATGAGAGGTCGGCCAGGGGCAAGCCTCAGGCCGGGGACAGCCGCGATGAGAGGTCGGCCAGGGGCAAGCCTCAGGCCGGGGACAGCCGCGAAGAGAGGTCGGCCAGTGGCAAGCCCTGGCCAGACTCGTAAAGTTGCTGCTGGCAATGTAAAATGGTGCAGCTGCTTTGGGAAACAGCCTGGCAATTCATCAAACGTCCAGTTACTTTACAATCTGCCAACTCCACTCAAAGTACCCACACAACAGAGATGAAGGTACCCACGCTAAAATGTGGAATCAACGTTCACAGCAGCCAATAGCAGGGACAACCAAGTACCCTTCAGCAGGCAAGGGATACACGAGGCAGAAAACCCACAGGACGGAATACTGTCGGTCACAAAAAGGAACGGAGCCTGCACACCACGGAAGGATGAGCCTTGAAAGCGTTCCTCAAAGGGAAAGGCCAGACACAAAAGGCTGGTACTGTCTGCGCCTGTCTACGTAAGTTGTGCAGGGTGGGCAAACCCACAGAGATAGAAAGCAAACAGTGGTCTCCAGGGCTGGGGGTAACTGCCAGCCCTGGGGGGTGAGCGTCCCTTCTGGAGTTGGAGTTTGGTGACGGCTGCACCACTTTGGAGACACTGAAAACGACTGAAGACATGCTCCAATGGGTGGGCTGGATGCCGCATGGCCACGGCTCGATGGGGCAGTTCCTTTTTTTCTTTTAAAGTAACACGGAGGGCTTCCCTGGTGGCTCAGGGGTAAAGAATCCACCTGCCAGCGCAGGAGACAGGCTCGATCCCTGACCCAGGGAGACCCCACGTGCTGTGGGGCATCTCTGCCCCTGTGCCACGACTGCGGGGCCTGCCCTGGAGACCCTGCTCCACAAGGGAGGCCACAACTAGGGCGAGCCCAAGCAGCAAGGGAGACCCAGCACAGCCAAAAATGAACAAATAGATACAATTTTTTAAAGAAACAGAAAGTGACAGGGATCGGGGGGGTAGGCTCTGGGCGACACAACAGTGGAGAGGTGACAAGAATTTTGTCCCAGCAGCGATTCGCAGACGAGCAGCCTCTCCGGGCTTGGCTGAGGGCAGTGTGGGGGGTCCCGGCACTGCCACAGGGGTCACAGAACTGGGGGCACCAGGGGCTCCGCACGGGCAGAAGCAGCCCGCCTGTGCGCCAGGTGAGGCCACAGCCACCACCGGCCACAGGGGCACCAACGGCTGCAAACAGCCGCAGGAGAGATACTGGCAGAGCCCCAGGCCCGGAAAGCGGCAAGGGGCCCCCAGGGGAGTGGCCCACCCTGCGCCACCCGCCGGGGCGGCCTCACCTGGTGCCAGGACGACAGGCTCCCGCTCCCCCCGGTTTCCGTAGTAGCAAATGACGTCTCCCTTCTCTGCACTGCAGCCAAGGGCAGAGAGGGTCAGCTGGGGCCACGGGGGCCACACCCTTCTGCACAGGCGCCCGTTATGAGCTACCTGTGCTCGACCAGCCCAACACCTCTCTGTGTCAACACGGGCCTGCCCACAACCCAACCGCCTTGTCCCCAGGGCCCCTGCAGGGCCCAGCAGCCCGGCTCCTGAACCTCACAGCCAGGGCAGCCACCCAGGGCTCCAGGGACCCAGCCTCCCTGGGTGAACCGCTCCTCCCGCCTTGGGGACAGGCCCCCACCCCACCCCTCGCTGCCCACCCCACCCCGGGCAGGGAATGCCCCTCGCCCACAGGGCCCACAGCTGGCTTGGCCGGCGTCAAGGCCCCTTGGCAGCTCCGGACAGGCCAACAGACAGCTCCCGAGCCCTCAGAGGACCTGGGGTCGCCTCGCTGTCCTTGGCCCGGCCCCGGAAGGTGGTGGGGCATCCCCGCCTGAAGACCTACCTCAGGTCGCCCGCGATGAGGTTGAAGCCGTTGTACAGATGGCCCTCGGCCGAGACCTTCTTCAGGTAGGACAAGCTGTCCATGTCCGAGGTCAGGAACTGGGCCACGAGCTCGCCTGTGGCAGGGGACACACGCCCACGAAAGGGTGGCAGGACTGAGCCCCTCCCGGGAGACAACGGCCCCCCGGGCCTGCGCCCCCTTCACCGACCGGCAGGCTAGGAGGTGAGCGTGGAGACTTCCGACTCTGAACATCCTCCTGCTGAGCCCCCACAGGGAGGTCCAGCACAAGGGGACGCCGCAGACGGCGCGTGTCCACAGGGCGGGGGGTGACCACACAGTGGTCGGGGGCCAGGCCGCGGCGGCTCCCGGCATCACCAGCCAGGGGGCTGCAGGGCCCCCCTCCTCGCCCCGCCTCCTGCCCCTGCAGGCGTCCGCGAGCCCCCAGCCCCGTACCTCGGCCCCGGGCATCCTGGTTCAGCCGCGGCTGCAAGTAGTTGGTGAGCGCGGCCAGCTTGCCCCGCGTGCTGATGCCCAGCCACGTGCCGCCCTCCTTGCCTTCCTCCATGTCCAGCCCTGCAACGCACAGCAGGGTCACCAGCAGCCCCGGGGCTCAAACTCCGCGGGACGAGGCAGCCTGCAGGCCCACTGATCTGTGGGGGGGCCTCCATCCGGGACACCTGCTGTCCCCGGGACCCCCGGCCCGCGCACACAGGCCGGCACCTGGGTGGGCGTCAGGCCAGGGAGCACACAGCACCAGCTCTGCTGCGGAAACCGCACCAGGCCCCGGTCAGGTGCAGGGACACTGGCTGCCATCCCTGGGCGGGACCAGGCTTCACTAGGAGCCCTCCTGCTACAGCCCTCCACGCCCACGGGCCCACCCTGGGCTGGCAAGGTGCCCACAGCCACCAGCAGTGACTTCCAAGGCCGGCGGGGTCACTTTGCTTGAAGACTGGGGTGGAAACAACTACGTCAACACGTTACTATTACAACAATAATAAATTGCTAGAGTACAGGCTACATTGCTCAGTCATGTCCGACTCTTTGCGACCCCATGGACTGTAGCCTGCCAGGCTCTTCTGTCCGTGGAATTTACCAGGCAAGAATACTGGAGTGGGTTGCCTTATCCTCCCCAAGGGAAATTACAATAGTAGAAGAAGTAAAAGAGGGAAAGATCTGAAAAAAGTATTGAAATAAAACTGCCCTTATTTGTATGTGAAGAAGATCCAAAGAGAATCTACAAAAAAAAAAAAAAAAGCCTTCCATAACTAATAAGTAAATACTAGTAAGAACTGGAAAATGAAAATTTAATTAATCATTTACAACGGCAGCAAATGATTTTCAAAACACACAGGAAAACGTTACAGGAAAGACGTGTGCCGAGGACGCACGTCAGGCAGACCGGACTGAAGGAAGAGCCCCGCTCGGCGCTCGGACGCACACATGGTCAAGAGGAGCTCTGCCAGAGCGTGGGCAAAAGGGAGCCCTCCAGCACCGCTGGGGGGGCGCACGCTGGTGCAGCCACGGTGAAGACCAGTACGGAGGCTCTTTAGGGCACTAGCGACCCAGCAAGTTCCACGCGACCCAGCAAGCCCACTCCTGGGGTGCGTATCTGGACAAACGGCAAGGAAAGCTCCACGCACCCCAGTGTCCACCTCAGCACCGTTCACAGCACTCACTGTGCAAAAACAAAGTGGGTGCTCGTCACCAGGTGAACGGACGAAGGTGCGGTGTGTTCACACAACCGAATACTGTTCAGCCGCAAGAGCCAAACAATGGCACTTGCAGCAACATGGTGAACGCAGAGACCGTCATGTTGAGTGAACTGAGTCACACAAAGACAGACAAACACCATCCAGTATGCCTTTCACGTGAAGCTAAAATGTGACCCAGTGCCTAAGACTCCTGGGCCCAATGCAGAGGGACCAGGTTCGATCCCTGGTCAGGGAACTAGATCCCGCATGTGGCAACTAAAGATTCCCGACGCTGCAGCTAAGACCCCGCAGAGCCGAATAAATCCTCTAAAAATGAACTGCGTCACAAATGGACGTATCTACGAAGCAAGCAGGCTCACAGACACCGAGCGCAGACCTGTGGTGGCCAAGGGGGAGGGAGAGGGAGTTAGGGGTGAGCAGAGGCAAGCTCGGGTACATAGGGCGAATACACAAGACCCTACCACACAGCACAAAACACTACGCTCAACGTCTTGCAATAAACCCGACAGCAAGCGTGATGGAAAAGAACGTATGTACACGCGTAAACCGGAGTCACTGTGTTCAGAAGAAACCAACGCAACTCTGTAAATAAACTGGAACAGAAAGGGTGACGGTTCTCTGCAAACTACCGAGAGCGACCACAATCAAATGAAGACCTGGCAGGCTGGCGTTTTATAGAAACCACAGATCTGAGCGTAACCAAAACCAGAAGGCTTCCAGAACCACACAGAGGAAGGTATCTTTGCAATCTCACGATAGGCAAAGCCTTTGGGTAAGATGCAGAAAAACCTATGACAAACCTAGGCAGCATATTAAAAAGCAGAGACATCACTTTGCCAACACAAGTCTGTATTGTCAAAGCTATGGTTTTCCCAGTAGCCATGCATGGATGTGAGAGTTGGACCATAAAGAAGGCTGAGCACCATAGAATTGATGCTTTTGACCTGTGGTGTTGGAGAAGACTCTTGAGAGTCCCTTGGACTGCAAGGAGATCCAACCAGTCCATCCTAAAGGAAATCAGTCCTGAATATTCATTGGAAGGACTGATGCTGAAGCTGAAACTCAAAGATTTTGGCCACCTGACGCAAAGAACTGACTCATTTAAAAAGACCTTGATGGTGGGAAAGATTGAAGAGAGGAGAAGGGGACGACAGAGGATGACATGGTTGCATGACATCACCTACTCAACGGACATGAGTCTGAGCAAGCTCTGGGAGTTGGTCACGGACAGGGAGGCCTGGCATGCAGGAGTCCACGGGGTCGCAGAGAGCTGGTGATGACAGCAACAGCAAGCCCAGGACAGTCCTTGGCCACGCCCACGGGCTCCCCTCAGTCGCCCTCCAGCGGCGCCCAGGCCTCTGGGAAGCCAGGCCAGCCCGGGCAAAGACCCCACACAGGACCGCCATGCCCAGAGCTCAGGGCGCAGGGGCCAGCCCACCCCACTCCGTCCCCCACCCGTGCTCTCCCCACCTCCCGCAGGACCTGCTCCTTCTTCCTGCACCCAGCCTCCTCAGCCCGACTCTGCACACGGGAAGCCTTTGTGGATGTCTGAGGGCCCTGGCCCGCGCACGCACACATGCCCTCTCGGTGGGCCTGCCCACAGTGCCAGGCACTACGCTGTGCCGGCTGCTGCTCCCAAGGGGCCCATCTGCTCCACAGGGCCCCCGTCGGCCCCCAAACTCCGGCGGCCCTGCCTGGGGCCAGGGGTGCGCGAGGGCACCATAAGCACGTGCAGCTGCACACACACACGTGCCGCCAGGCGGAAGACCAGCCCCAGCGGAGGGTGGATGCAGGTACAGCCCTCACCTTCCGGCGCTTCCCCAGGGCACCTGGGCGCGCGGAGAGCAGGGACACTCACCGCTGAGGACCTCGTTGTTGCTCCCCCAGAAGTCCGCGGCCCTGGCCGGCCGGTGGTAGAACTCGTCCCTGTTGGCGGCCAGGATAAGCCTGAGGAGAGAGCAAGGAGAAGGGGCTCGGGGGCACTGGAACGTGGAACAGCCTGGGTTTTCCTCTCGTTACCAAGACGATGGTGCCTCAGTAGTCAGGACGCATCCCCACCCATCCCCGGAGGGAGAAAGCAGACTTGGCCCAGCCCCGGTCCCTGCTCACCAGGCGCCTGCTCCGCCCATGGGCCCCTTCCCTGAGGACGCCCCGTGAAACCCCCAGCAGCGCTGAGGGTGTCCCAGGGCTGCTCCCTCCTGCACTTCGGGGCGTCTCTGGGAGGGGGCAGCTGAGGACTTCTCTGTGTTTCCTTCCTGTTTAGTATTATAAATCAAACAAGTATTTATTTGGCAACTAGAAAACATGGTGATGTTTTCAGAGCACTGGTTTTGAGGTACAAAATGGTTTTGCCACTTAAAATAACTGCGCGGGAAGAGCCCCCGGAGAGGGTCATGGCAACCTGCTGCAGTACTCGTCTGGGAAACCCCAACACGCCAGGCAGCTGCAAGAGAGTCCCACATGACTTACGACTAAACAACAAGCTGTTCCTCTGCCTCCAGTTTCTCGGCTTTCGATCTAGGAAGTCTGTGGCCATGAGGGTCAGCAAACACAACCTCCCCAATAGGTCTGAACATTCAAAACTACCCCAAGCTCTAGAGGGACCTCCCTGGCAGTCCAGTGGTGAAGACTCTGTTCCTCTGCTGTGGGGGTTGTGGTGGGATCCCTAATCAGGGAACTAAAATCCTGAGTGAGGCTTGGCAGGGGCCCAATACCCCAAAAATCAACAACAGAAGCAACTACAAACACAGGTGGTAATCAAGTGGGCGGGGCCACCCTGAAGGCTCCCAGAGACCAGTGTCTGTCTCTGATGAGGGGCCCTCCCAGCAGCACGGCATGGGCTGGCGTGGGGCCGGGGTCCAGCCCGCACTCGGTGGTCAGATCCTCAGAACTCTCCAAGAATACCATTCACGTGGACGCCTGACGCCATGAACACTGGCTTGTGGGGAATGCTGGCTTGTGCAGCCCAACACCCACCCATCGTCTCAGCCAGGGGCTCAGCTCGAGGCCCTGGGGGCGATGCAGGTGCTGGCCAGTGGGGCCTCCGCTGCTGCAGGGGTCAGTCCCCTGAAGCCACACGACCAGGCCGCCTGGTCTCCCCTGTCGTGGGCCAGGGTCACTCTCCTCTCGGAGGCCGCCCACAAGCTCTGGCCATGGGCCTCTACGAGAGCAGCAGGGGTCAGGCTCCCCCCGCCAGGACACACCCCCTGTGAACTCGGGGTCACCTGATTCAAGGCTTCCATCATTTGGCAAAACATGGAGGTTCCGAGTGCTGGACAACAAAAGGCAGGGGGTACAGAGGTCAGGGCCTCCCAGTGGGGGTCATACCCAGGCAGGGCATGGGGGGTGGGGCAGGCGTGTCCAGCCAAGGACAGCCCCAGGAGGGTCGGACACCAGTGCATGTGGGCAAGTGCACAGCCCAGGAGGCGGGCCAAACCCGAGGGCACCTGAGGGGTCACGCCGGGGGTGATGGCAATGGGAGGTGACGTGAGGAGGGGTGGGTGCCCCCAAAACAGAGCTGTGGGGCGGCAACCAGGGGTGCAGTGCAGGGCGCAGACGAGGGGCCCAGGCGGCCTCAGCCTGGAGCTACTCAGCTGAGCCCCTCACACCGCAGGGCCCCGCACGCACCTCAGCCCCGCAACCAGGCACGCTGTCTCCCTCCCCCCACACCTCCAAGGGTGCTCCGCCGAACAGCCCACAGGGCGCGCTCTCGTGCGGAGGGCCCGGACCACAGGAGAGCTTGGCAGTGCAGCACCCGCGCCCACCACCACCCTGCCCAGGGCTCTGCGGCGGCGGCGGGCCCAGTTTTGTCAGCAGAGGGCACCGCAGGGATGCTGCTGGGGACAGGTTTTCGCTCCCTGGCTTGGGGCACGGCCCAGACGGTGGCCAGTGCAAGCGGGCAGACTTCCAGCAAGTGCCCAGAGAGCTCTGGCCACCCAGTGTGCCAGCCCGGGCTGGGGCTCAGCCCAGGGCGGAGGGCGGGCTCTGCCCCTGGGCACCCTGGCCCCCCAGTGGCTAATCATCCCACACTAGAGCTCCCTGCTATACTCACAGCCTTGGGGCTCTGTCCACTGCCTGGACCCCAACTCCCAGCTCGCTCTGCTGGGGGCTGTCAAGGGCCAGCTCCCAGCCCTCAGCCAGGCCCTGCGGCCCACTCCCCTGCAGGAGGAGACGCTGGGCACCGTTCACTCCCTGGCCTGGAGTGAGTGACCTCAGCCACGTGTCAGGCATTCAAGGAACAGCTGAAATGACCCAGGTCCTGCAACAATGGCAACTTCACAGCAACTGCACCGGTGACTCGTCTGTGGTTGGGGGTCACAACCCAGCCTCCCTCTCTGTGTGTATCAGTGTCAGAGGGGTCTCCACCATGGACCTGGAGGACGGAGGGGTGCCCCCCAGAGCCGGCAGCCCTTCCCTGGCCTCAGCCTCCTGCCTGCTCCGGTGGGTCCCCCAGCTCCCCTGACCCCCACACAGGCGGCCCTCAGCACGCAGGCTGCTTGCTCGCCCAGGGCTCCAGCCCCAGGCCAGCCTCCCGCATGGCCACTCCGTCCTGCTGCCACCGGGCCCCAGCTGGGGGCACCGGGCTGTGCACACGCCCACTCCACCCTCTGTCCTGCCCACGCGGCCGTCTCCAGCGTCTGAGTCTGAGGACCTCTGCACATCGACTCGGGGTCCCCGCCCCCAGAGGAACCCCCTGCGGGGCCCACCTGAGCAGCTGCTCTCGGGGGACCTGGGCGCTAGCCTGTGCCCACCCCCCATGCGGTGCGCACGCGGGCGCCCGAGGCCGAGTGGGACAGCGGGTGCAGCCCGGGGGGGTTACCTGTACGCATTTTTGGAAGCAGGACGAGGGTCAAACTTGAAGAAGATGATGCACATGGGTCCCGCGGAGCTCGGCTCCAGGGGCCACAGGCTCTGCAGGAGGAGGAGAGGCGCTGAGTGAGCGGCGGCGGCAGGCCCGCCTCCCTGGACAGGGGCCTGCGCGGCACGGGCTGCAGTGCTTGCCGTCTTCGTAAACGTGCTCCGGCGCAGGGCCAGACGCACCCCCGAGGCCGGTGACCTCGCTGGCCCTGGTGGCCGGCGATCACTGCCTGGTCTGGGGCCTGAAACACAGCATCTCCCGTCTCAGGACTCACAGGAGGACGCTCCCAGCACACCGACCCGCCTACAAAGCAGGCACGCGACGAGGGAGCCCCGGCCGCCCCGCACGGAGATGCCGAGGAAGGCTGGAGCCCACGGACAGCGTCACAGCCACGACCACGACGCAGAGCCACGCGGCAGCCGCCCGGCTTGTGGCCTTCCGCGCCCCCTCCCCTCATTCTGCTCCCAGGTCTGGCCGGGGCAGTTGCCAGGCTCTGGGTGCACCCAGCACTCCCCCCGGCGGTGCCCACAGGCCCGGCGGGAGTCTAAGTCCTCCAGGACTCAGCCTCATGCTTGTTCAGGCACAGGTGTGCTGACGGCCCAGCCCACCAACCTCTGCCCTCAGTAAGGCGCCGTGGCCGTGCAGGGGAGGCGGGGCTGTGGTGACGAGTGCTGTGTGCAGGAGCCCAGGGCACCGCACCACACGCAGCGCCCACACAGAAAGCCCTGGGGGTCGTGTGGACGGGCCGGGTCCCCGCCCATCAGGGGCACTGGTGCCCATCATCCCGGGAGTGCCTGGCAATCCCCATCCTGTGGGCAGACCATTGGGACCAACCTCCTTGGTAAAAGTGACTCAAAGCACTTGAAAATACATGGAAAATCCTCAAAGCCAAGAGCTGACAAGGTCGTGCAGGATTTAGCTGACATCTGAGAGAACAGAGAAACCCAGAGAAGAGAGCAGGGAACAGTGCCCACTCCTGCCCCAGGGGCCGCCCATGGTGCAACCTGGGCTCTGGCGGCCTCGGGGGCTTGTGGGAACAGGGGCCCAGTGTGTCTGCACGGCCACACGGGGGCTGGGCAGGGAAGGTGCACAGAAGTGGGGGGGTGGTCTCTAAGAAGCTGCATGTGCAGAGCCAGGGTCACCTGGGGTGCCCAGGGACTTGGCCTCAGGGGTATCTGCACTGGCAGTGCCCCTGGGCACTGGGCACACTGAAGTTTCCGTCTTTCTCCCAGACTTCCGAGAGTCTCTGGAATGATTTCCAGGACAGAGAGCAGCGCGGCGGAAAGACCCGCATAACGAAACGGAGCACCGCGAGCAGCAAGCAGCAGGGCTCCCCACACACCCCATGACCCCTCCCGTCTGAGCGCAGGAAAGGGGCTCGGGAACACTCGTGCAGAGAGGACACCGGGGGCCTCCCAGCGCCGGAAAGACCCTCCAGAAGCAGCAGCCTCAGGGACCTCCCTGCACGCCCAACACAGGGGCGCGGGTTTGATCCCTGGTCGGGGAACTAAGGTACGGTGAGACCCGCGGCAAGGGCAGGTCAGACACGGAAGATGGGACAGTCGGCTGGACCACCCAGGAGGCAGGGCAGAGTGACGGGCAGCCACTGGGTGCCTCAGGACCCTGGCATCCCACCTGCCCCGTGACCAGCGTGCAGCACCCAAGACACAGACCCCCGCTCCCCCAGGGGCTGCTCACCCCTAGACACACGGATGCCCCAGGCAGGTCAGCCAGGGCCATCTGCAGCGGCCAGGCTGGCCGCGGGCTGCGGGAGGAGCCCCGCCAGGTGGGAGGGCCGCCTTGCCGGGAACACGCCACGCTGAATGTGCACCCCCTGGCCTGCCCTTGCCTGCCACGCCCAGCCCAGGCTGTGTGCCGGGCTCCAGGGGCCCACCAGCCACTGCTGAGCACTGGCCGGACGCAGAGCCCCTCTGCTACAGGGCCCCCGCGTCCGAGCCGCCCGGGGCGCGGGTAGACCAGCCCCCAGGATGTGGCAGTGAGCAGGGCTCCCGGTCCCAAGAAGGCCGCGGCGGGTCTCGGGGCAGGTGTGGGCGCGGGCCCAGGGCTGCGGCCTCAGGGCTGCGGCCTCAGTGCAGACGCAGTCATCGGGAAGGAGGGGCCAGAGGAAAGCCAGCCCCTGGGGAGGGGACCATCAGGAACTGCCTTTCTCTCCAGCCCCTCACCCCCCACTCAGCAGGCCTGCTGCCCCGGCCCCTCCCCGCCCCTGCGCCTCCCTGCCCCGCCCCGCCCCGCCCCCGCCCCTCCCTGCCCCCGCCCCGCCCCGCCCCTCACCCCCCACTCAGCAGGCCTGCTCTCCTGCCCCCTCCCCGCCCCACATCTCCCCGCCCCCCGCCCGCGCCCTCCTCCCGGGCCTCCTCCCAGCCTGCCCAGCCCAGGCCCAGCGACGGGCTCCACACCCGCTCTGGGGTCTGAGTCCTCCCTGACGGCCCCGCTGCCGCCCAGGGCTCCCAGGGCAAGCCCTGAACACCGCACTGGGTCCCCTCCGCTTGCTTCCTGAGACTTCTGAGGTCCGGGCGGGCAGCGAGCTGAGGCTCAAGGTGAACCTAATGCTCCAGATGAGCCGGGGCTCCTCCTCTCCAAGCGACACCAAGGCCGGAGTCAGGACAAGGCCATCCCGAAGGGCGCCGGGCCGGGGGCGCTGGGGGATGCTGTTCCTGGCCCTCTCGGGGGTCCCCACCCCGCCCGGCCCAGCTCCACCTGCAGCCCAGGGTGCCCACAGGCCCAGGGCAGTCTGAGAAGTCGGAACTCTGCAGTCCTTGCACAGCCCCGAGGGCCAGGCGGGCAGGAAGGCCCCAGGCTGAAGTGGACGCATGGAGGTGGGCGAAGCTGGGGGCACCGGACGCTGGAGGAAGCCGCCCAGCCCGGCGGGCAGGGGGGGCCGCGGTGCTGACAGCCCCCTGCCAGGGGTGCCAGCCGCAGTCAAGACACCAGCTGCCCACCCTCTGCGGGCGAGGGGGCTTGGCTCGCGGCAAGCAGGGTGGCCGGGGGGGACCCAGGCCGAGGGGGGGCAGGGTCCCCGCTGATGGGGTGGCCGCCACAGAAGTCAGCTCTCTGGGCTCGGGGACACATGGGCCTGGAGCAGCGAGGGCCCCAAGGCCGCAGGCAGGGCAAGGACAGTGGCAGTGCGTTCCTGGGCGGGCTCCTCCCACATCAAGTGCTCAGCGGCGTCATTGCTGAAGCCACCTGCATCCCGCTGGGGGTGCAGCCAGGCCCCAGAGCAGTCCCCAGGGAAGGAAGCCCCCAGACCAGACGGCAGCCTGGGCTGAAGAGGGGAGGCCGCCCAGGACCACAGCTTGGAGACAGAGATGGCGGAACACCCGGGGGAGGAGTCACCCAGGAGCTACTGGTTGGCTGTGTGCTTCCAGACCTTTCTTGGCAAAGTACGGGTGCACACCGGGGCCACCATGCACCCAGGACCCCGCCACCCCGTCTTCCTGCCCGCTGGCCGTCAGTCTGCAACCCCCGTGGCAGGAGGTACTCCGTGCGTCTGCTGGCTGCTGTCCCGCAGCGCGGTGGCCGGGGCGGGGCCCTGCCTGCTGCCCGAGCTGCCCCCAGGCGAAGCTGCCTGTCCTCCCAGAGCATGTGTCTCCATCCAAGCCGCACGGGACGTGCCCCCTCGTCCCAGAGCGACACCCCTTTCTCCTGAGCTCCACGCACAGCTGCCTTTGGGCTCCATTCTCGGACGTGTCTGCCTGGGTGGAGGCATGAGCCAGGGACCCCCGCACTCCCCAGGGGACGGCATCCCGTGTACCACCGGGCCTCCCCGGACACCCACCACGCAACCCTTTGGGCCCCAAGCTTCAGCACATGCTGAGCCGTCTCGAGCAGGAGTCTCCTGCTCAGCGTTCCCCAGAAGCCCCCGGCACTGACGGATCGGGCACACCAGGCGCCCATGTTCGTGAGGTCACCAGAGCCAGAGGCCAGCCTGCCTGTCCGGGGACCCACAGGTGTTCCCAGTCTCGTGCTGGGGTGGGTCCACACCCTGATCTGGGCAGCGGCCGCGGGGCTCGCTCTGCGCCATCCGCGTGCTGGCCGCTTGGAACGGGCGCCCTTCCTGGGGGAACTGGAGCACCCTCCCGGAAAGTTGCCCACAAGAAGACCACGACAGACCCCACTCTCTTCCCCACATGCTCTGAGCTGTTCTAGGGGCAGGCAAGAAGAGGGGTTCTCAGCAGACCAAGGAGGCCAGATCCAGCCCCAGCTCAGAGCAGCCAGCAGCCAAGAGTTTGGCACAAGGACCTGTGCTCTCAGGTGGCCGATGGCTGGGGTGGGGGCCTGCACTCTCAGCTAAAAAGGCAAAGAGGCTCTGGGTCAAGGGGGAACACCCGAATAAGGGCACACCCGGACAAGGGAGCACACCCGGACACAAGGAGGCACACCCGGACACGGGGAAACACCCGGACACGGGGAAACACCC
>NW_024070196.1:71775173-71784125 GCF_014754425.2 Oryx dammah | reverse complement strand
ACCCGGACACGGGGAAACACCCAGATACAAGAGGAAACACCCGGACAGGAAACACCCGGACAAGGGGAAACACCCAGACACAAGAGGAAACACCCGGACATGGGGAAACACCCGGACACAAGAGGAAACACCCGGACACGGGGAAACACCCAGACACGGGGAAACACCCGAACACAAGAGGAAACACCCGGACATGGGGAAACACCCGGATAAGGGGGCACACCCGGATACAAGGGGAAACACCTGGACACAAGAGGAAACACCCGGACACAAGAGGAAACACCCGGACACAAGAGGAAACACCCGGACACGGGGAAACACCCGGACACGGGGAAACACCCAGACACAAGAGGAAACACCCGGACACGGGGAAACACCCGGACACGGGGAAACACCCAGACACAAGAGGAAACACCCGGACACGGGGAAACACCCGGACAAGGGGAAACACCCGAATAAGGGGGCACACCCAGACAAGGGGGCACGCCTGGACACGGGGAAACACCTGGACACAAGAGGAAACACCCGGATACGGGGAAACACCCAGACACAAGAGGAAACACCCGGACACGGGAAACACCCGGACAAGGGGAAACACTCAGACAAGTCGGCACGCCCGGACACAAGGGGCGCACTGGCCAGAGGAGCCAGGAGAGGGGGGCTCAGGTATGCACAGGGGGGGGGGCGGGGGAGGGACCCAGGGCCTGGCAGTCAGCCTCCTCCAGCTGCTCTGGGCTCTGGGCAGGGGCGACCGAGCCCTGGGGTCAGCAGGTCCACTCCTTCTGTTCGGCACCGCACACTCTTGGCAGAAGGCGGTCAAGGCCAGCCAGCCAGCCCATCTGGCCTGGAGCCGAGGCGCCCGGCATCCCGCCCACCGCGCGGGGCGGAGCTCGGAGCTCCAGGCAGGAGCTGCTCACAAGTGACAAGTGACGCGTGACTCCGCGGCGGCTGCCAGCACAGGACAGAAACACACAGGGGCACAAGCCCTGCCAGCCCAGACTAATCACTCAGACCAGCCGGCTGCCCACCCCGCCACCGCCCACCGCGCCCCTCCCCACCCAGAACTCCGCAACCCAGCTCTGCGGCTCTGGCTGATAAGTACCATTTCACGACGACGCATTTTCTACGACGACAGTGTTTCCTGAGGTCTGAGAACCGTTTGAGGGGCACTCATGCAGCCTCACGGCGAGAGCCATTGTCCCTTTAGGGTTCAAAAGAGCAACACCAGCAAGGGACACGGGGGGTCACGGCGCACGCTGCACGCTCTGCACCTTGGTCCCCATCCCCCCAGGAACAGGCTTCCCCACAAGCCAGGGGCTAGCCCTGCGGCTCAAGGGGTCAACAGGGGAGGGAGGGGGCACGCCCACCAGCCCCTGAAAGGAGTGTGGAAGCAAGGACTTCTACTGTGCATGGTCTTGAGGACCCGGCAGACACACCAGGTGGTGGGGCCTGGGCCTCTTCACTGTGAAGCGTGTATCCATCACTCTGCAACCCAGAAAGAAAGTCAAGAAGGAGGGAACACAGCTGCACCGATACCCGGAAAAGGGAAGTCAGTGGCCCAGGGGCGACCTTGTTCTCAGAGCCCATCACCAAACCCCAAGGTCCAGACCAACCAACTGTCCTCACACACTGGCTGACACACCTGCACTCACACACCCGGGGTGTCAGTGACGAGTGTGGCCCCACTTGCAGTGGCCTCCCTGCCCGGGACCACGGACAGACACCCTCAGAAGCAGCACGCAGGGCACCAAGTGGCCGGGAGGGGCCTTCTAGAGCCACGGCCAGCACAGGGTTAAGTCCCCAGGACGCCGCACGTGACCGTACCACGGTGAAACAGAGCCTAAGTGACAGCCCAGAAATGAACACACAAAGGACGCACAAGGCGCTCCTAACGGCTCGGGGATGGGGCAGTGGGCCAGAGCAGACGGCCGGGGTCCTGCTGACACGTGACACCAGTGACGTGGAGCCGTAGTGCCGGGGCCCGCGTGCCTCTGCAGCCAGCGGTCAGGGGTCCCAGCAGGAGGGGGCGCCAGGACAGCACGCTCTGCCCACCAGCAGCCCTGGGCCCCAGGGAGCAGGAGCGGAGGCTCTGCTGTGTCCACCTGCCAATGCCCACCCTCACCCCACTCCACCGGACAGGCCACCCAAGGCAGGAAGGCTTCTGGGAGAGGGGCTCAGGAGGACAAGCCAGCCTGGCTCTGAGTGACCTTGGGGACACCACTGGCCCTCAGCCTGAGTTTTCTTCACTGTGAATGCTGTCGTCTGGCCTCAGACACTTGCCTGAAAGCCTGCCCAGAGCGCAAGGAGCAAGCAGCAGAAAGCAGTTCCCACAAGCTCCCGGCTGTAGGCACCTCTCACAGCTCCATCCCTTGTCCACTGAGACCTAAACAGCAACACACGGGTGGACAGGCCCGCAGCAGGACAGCAGGGCAGGCCTGGCTGACCACGTGACTGCCCCAGCAGAGGCCGGCTGGGCCTCAGGAGCTGTCCAAGGGCAGAAGGCCCACACCAGATCTGTGGCCCAGAGGCGCGCGGGGCAGCTGCTGGGGCAGGAGTGTCTTCAAAACCAGTGGCTATAGGGCCTTACCCAGGGTGCAGCCCTGCCCAGCTCTCTGCCCTGAACTCCCGTGAGGAGGTCCTGACGACCGAGCCAGCCCAGGAAAGCCGTGTCCAGGCGCGCTTATGACCTGGCCCCGGCTGCCTCCCCGGACAGGCAACAGCTATCCCCTGCAGCAGGGCGCAGGGAGGGAGCAGCGTGACTCAGGGCTCCCCGGCCCACAGCCGCGTAGCCCACCCACCCTGGCAGGGACACCCGCCGGGCCTGCGAGGCCCGCGCCCCGTCCAGGCGGGGACACTGGAAACGCGGTTTCAGGAACGCGAAGGACGCTCCGTCGGCCGGGGTCCGCTCGGTCTCCGACCAAGGCAATCACCAGGCGCTGGACGGGCAATCACCGCTTCGAGAAGGGGAAATCGGGACGGGCGCGGTGGCCACTGCTGAGTCCGAGCCCCGAGCCCCGCGCCCCGCGGGGAGCGCCGCCCGCCGCCCGCATCCCGCATCCCGGCTCGCACTCACCGCCTCCGCCGCGTCCGCCGACTTCCGGGTGCCGCGCCCGCGCGCCGCAGCCGCCACCGCCCAGGCCCCGCCCTCTCCCGTCCGCGAGCTCGCCATTGGGCAGCCAGGCCAGGGGGCGGGGCGGCAAGGCGCGAGCCCGGGCACCATTGGCTGCCCACGCCGTCGCTCCCGGCTGCAACTCCCAGTGCCCCGCCCCTGGGGCTGCGCCAAGCGCCCGGAGGCGCCTCGTGACCCGCGCGGGCAGGAAGGTGCCGGCCCCCAGCCCTACCCTCGTGGACACGTCCCTGGCCAGCGCTGCACGGGGCCCTGCAGGAGGGTCCGCAGGGTGCGCACCTGGGGGCTGCCTCCCCGCCACCCCAGTCCATGCCTCTGGACTGGCCATCTTTCCCCATTGCAGCTCTGACCGCGGACATCACTGCTACGGTCAGGACAGACGTCGGACCGGTCACCTCAGCCGTTAACCCGCCTCGAAGCTGTTCGGCAGGGCCGACCTCAGGATGCAGGGCTGCCGGCCTGATCTCCACACCATTGCAACTGAGCAAAAGCCACTGCTAGGCCCCTTACCGGAGGACAGAGGCGTTCGCTGCGGCTCCCTGCCCATAGTGGCCTCTGGGCTGTGTCTGGGGTCTGAGTGGAGATTCAGAGGCCCAGGGCTTGCTCCAAATGGGCCCTCAGCAAACTATGATGAGGATGACAATTATATCAAGGTTGCTAATAATGGTTCTTCCCAGGTGGCATAGTGGTAAAGAATCCGCCTGCCAGTGCAGGAGACGCAAGAAATGCTGGTTCGATCCCCTAATCCAGAAGATCCCTTGGAGGAGGAAATGACAACTCACTCTGCTCCTGTATTCTGGCCTGGGAAATCCCATGAACAGAGGAGCCTGCCAGGCTATATATAGTCCTTGGGGTCAGAAAGAGTCAGATGGGCCTGAGCACACACACAACAAGGTGCTTTGTTGTTGTTCAGGGATTAAGTTCTGTCCGACTCTTTGAGACCCCCCCATGGACTGCAGCACACTAGGCTTCCCTGTCCCTCACTGTCTTCCAGAGTTTGCTCAGATTCGTGTCCTTTGAGTCGGTGATGCCATCCAACCATCTCATCCTCTGTTGCCCCCTTCTCTTCCTGCCCGCAATCTCTCCCAGCGTCAGGGTCTTTTCCAATGAGTTGGCTCTTCACTTCAGTGTGCTAACTGCTCTAACCCAGCATTCCAGGACACAGCTCTCATTTTTCCACTTTAGAGATGCAAACATTGAGGCTTAGAGCAATTCTGTGTCACTTGCTTGAAGTCAGAATTAAGTGGCCAGTGGCAGTGGCTGGATTAATTCCACAACCCTGCAGTGAGGATGTAGGTGCCTGATCTTTTCTTGGAGAGCTGATGCCCTGTGAAAACTGGGACTCAGAGAGGGCAAAGGCCTGACTGGTATTAACCCCAGGCAAGAGTCCAACTCAAACCGGCATGACACCCCTAAAAGCCCATCCCACTCCACTGCTGTGCTGTCTCATCTGTGCTACTCCACAGAAGCCCTTTGCAGGCAAGGAAAGCAACGACTCCGTGTGTCCCGGGGCTCTCCCTGTCCCGCGGTTCCCGGTATCTGAGGTCTCCTCATGTCCCGGGACTCCCCAGGCCCCCCGTGTCCCAGAGCTCTCCGTGTCCGAGGACTCCTGGCCAGCAGGTGGCAGACCCAGCAAGAGACACTCAGTCCTCCTCCCGCCACCTGGCAAGAGAGTCAAGCTGGGTGGTGCCGGGGATTCCCCTCTGGGCAGCTGGATTCTGCAGTCCAGCTGAGAGGTGGTAGTGTTCGATAAGCAGAATCCAGGGCTTGGAGGCAAGTGGCAATGCCTGGGGGACAACAGGCAGCAGCTGCAGAGTGATCTGCCCCAAGCCACTGGGCCCAGAGGTGCGAGACCCCTAGTGGCCAAGCCCTCCAGACCAGCACCTTCCCATTTTCTGCAAAGGGGAGGCAGCCATGCTTGGGTTAGGGAGGTGGAAAACCCACTCCGGCTGTCAGCCAATGAGATGGGTCAGGGTGGGGTCTCAGGGCCACCACGGGGTCCCTGTCACCCTACCTCTGAACACATACATCCTTAGATGGGAGCGCATGACCTCGTGTGGTCACCCTTTAGACCTCAAGCATCTGCAGCTGTTGGGAACTTCTAACATCTAGCTGAAACCTGGCTCTCCCTGCAGCGTGTCACACGAGCCCCAGGGATGGCCCTACAGAACTGGCAAGAAGCCAGGTAGAGGGTGGGTGAGAGTGGGAGACGGGGCTCCTGGGCCATATGGCCATGGGCCAGGGGCGGAG
Source organism: Oryx dammah (assembly GCF_014754425.2). Classification (NCBI taxonomy): domain Eukaryota; kingdom Metazoa; phylum Chordata; class Mammalia; order Artiodactyla; family Bovidae; genus Oryx; species Oryx dammah. The sequence goes on along the minus strand of NW_024070196.1, from coordinate 71,778,748 downwards.
GCCGCCTTCCCTGAACTCTGACTCCTTCCATACCCCATCTGCAGCCTGGGTCAGGGAGGGAGGCCAGTCCCGCGGGCCCTGCTGGGTGGGCGGAGCCCACGGTGTGGTCAATTCACCCCTGAAGGAGGAGAAAAGCCACCGTTCCCGAGGGATCCCACCCATCGGGCCTCCACAGTGGGAACGCTGGGGCGATGAGGGTGGGAGACCGCCCAGATGGACTGGGTCGGAGCCCCACCGCCTCCTCCCAGTGACCTAAAGCTGGGTTTCCCGTCTGTAAAACGGGAGGGCAGCAGAACGCTCCCTCGCGGACTGTGGGGAATACAACTGGTGCCGTTGGGTGGGCGCGGCGTGCAGCCAACAGCAGACGCTGGAGGAGGATACCCGGCAACTTGGGGGTGGCGATAGAGCCGACCGGCCCAAGTCCGGGGATGGGGCGCCAGGCCTGCCCCGCTTCCCGCGCGAGCCGCATGGCCTGGGCACGTCCTCGAAGGCGGCCGGGAGAGGGCGGCCAGCAGCCCGGGCCACAGCCGCATAGGTCCCGGCAGGTGCCCTGGCCTCCGCCGCTCCACGAGGGGCCGTGATCGGCAGAGACGGACACCCCCAGTGGCCAATGGCAAGCCGGCGTTTCCCCGCGCTCGTCCAATCGGCGCCGGTTGCCGGGCCTCCCGACCAATGGGAACAGTGGCGGCGGCGGGGAGGGGCGAGGGTCGCGGCGCCGGCAGGCCGGCTTTGCGCACGGGCCGCGCAAGGGGCGGAGGGCTAGCCCGGGTTGCGCGGGGCGCTGAGGGTGCGCCCCGCACCGGCGCGATCGGAGGCCCCCGGACGGTCACCCGCGCCCGCCCGGGGACGCCGCGCGCCGAGGGACCGGCGGACGCCCGTCTGGGGCGGGGGCCGTTCTGCGGCGCCGCCCACAACCGCGCTCCAGGTAGGCTCCGGCCGGGAACCCGGGTCGGGGTCGGGGCCGGCACCCGGGCTGCGGGCCGGGCAAGGGCCGGAATCGACGTCTGGGCAGCGGTCAGTGCCGGGGGTCCAGGCCGGCCCCGCTCCACCCGCACCGCGCCGCGGTGCGCGAGATCCCGGACCGGCGGGGGCGGGTCCCTTTGTGCGCGGCCTGAGGTCCTGCCCGGCCGGCCGTGCGCCTCGCTCCGCGCATCCCTCTGGTCGCGGCGCAACCTGAGCCGTGTCCTCCCTACTCGACCGGGCGCCTTGAGCCGGCGCCACGCAGCCACGGAAACTTTCCATCGGCCGAGCGGATCAGGGGCTGGGGAACTTTCCTGGGGCGGCTAGCCGCCGGGAAGCCCCCGCACGGCGGGGACGGGGAATGCCCCGGCGCCGGCGCCGCGCCCGCCGCCCGGAGGACGAGGGAGGGAATGCTGCCCGGGGTCCTGCCCGGAGCCCCAACCTGGCTCCCCATCCTCGCCTCCCCTGCGCCCCGCTGGTGGGCCCCCAAACCGCTGGTGTGAGGCGCGTTCCCCTCGGGACTCGGACCAGATTGGCTGTTACCTGAGCACGCAGCAGGAGATCCCCAGCCTGCCTCTTTTGATCTTAAATAATTAAATATTGGGTTATTACAACATGTCACCATTTCTAACCTCTGCACAACGTGTCACAGTGAAAACAGGAGTTGGAGACTCCCGTGCCCCTTTCCCTTTAACCCAAAGGTGTTCAGGAACAAGGAGAAAAGCTGCTCCGAGGGTCTCATTCCGTGTGTAACCCCCTCTCCCTCGCACCCCTTTAACAGGCCACCCGAGTCGCCGTGCAGGGCACGCGCCAGGTGAGGGTCTGTGAGCCCAGGGGCCTCCTTCCGATGAGGGCATGCCCAGCCCCGCAGTGGGAGCCTTGGGGTCTAGGCTTCCGGAGGTCCTGCCGGCCCAAGCAGGTCCCACCTGCCCTGTCTCAGTGTATCTGGACCCGCAGCAGTCAGTTCCCGAGCAGGTGGCCTGGGTCTGGGGTTCCGCCACAGCGTGTGGAGCTGTGAGTCTGGCACTCGTGTTTTCCCGCAGCCTTGCCTGTCCCTTCCACAGCACCCTGTCTCTCCCCCATCGCCCACACCCCCGAGTCTGAGGTCCACTGGCACCCAGCCCAGAGCTGGGCATAGAGCACGCACTGCACTCGGGACTCTGGTCTGGCCCTGGCCTGGGGAGGAGGTCCTGCAAGCACAGTCCGGCTAGCCCCCACCCCACTCTCCACATGGGCACAATGCCTGCTAACCACGTGCCTCCTGGGGGACCAGGGCCCACCCTCAGTCCTGCCAGGCTAGAGCTGCCCCCCCCCGCCCCGGCCTGGGCCACATGCCTCCCCCCAGGGTGGCCCGTCAGGTCGCTTCTTGGTGCCAGGGGTCCCTCTGCGTCTCCCAGTTTCCCCCGGGGGCTGCACCACCAGCCCGATCTGTGCTGCACAGGATTCAGATGGGTGCTCTCTCCTCCACCCCCGGGCCACCAGTGAGGTCCTCCACCTCCAAGAGGAGCCAAGGGGCGGATGGAGACAGCAGCCCAGCTGAACCGGTGGGAGGGAGGGAGGGAAGGAGGGGGCAGCCGGGGTGGAGGTCCTGGGGGTAAGTGCCGTGGGGTGCCAGGGAGGGTGCCCGGGGCTCCCGGGGCTTTCCCCAGCAGTGGCTCAGTTGGGCACCTGCTCCTTTGCTGCCTCATCCGTCAAGACTCAAATGAGGTGTCAGCCACTCCGCAGGAACCCCAGCGTCAGAGCATAAGTGGGAACTCGGGGTCAGAGAGTTACGGGGGGGACTCAGGGTCAGAGAGTAACCAGCGGGACTGGGCTCCAAGAAGAATAAGCAGGGGGACTCGGGGTCAGGAGCCCCTTCCTGGGGCTTCGCCTGGAGGCCGGCACAGCCGACCTGCCCGGAGCTGGGGCCATCTGCATTACTCGCCGGGTCCCTCCCCCTTGCCCCTCCCCGGGTGGTGGGGGGCGGTGGGTGTGAGGCACAGCCCTCACCCGGGCCCTGGCCGACCCTGAGCGCCGGCGCCCTCCAGCAGAGCAGGCACAAGCTGAGTGCGGCCACCAGAGGGCGCCCGGGGCCGCCACAGCCAGCAAGAGCGGCTCCACCCAGCCCCGCTGTGCGGGGCGGGGGCGGCGCTGAGGATGACTGCTTCCCCAGGCGCCCAGAGGCACTCTACTGGAGCTTTGCTCTGTCCGGGCCCCCTGCCCAGGGTGGGGAGCTGGAGACGGCAAGGCCCCTGGGTACTGGACACAGCAGGGGGAGCAGGCTGGGGCCGGGCGCCCAGCGGCCACCCTGGTATGCTCGGCCCCGGGGTCCAGGCCCGGCCACAGCGCCAGCCACCCAACACCAGGCCATGCCTCTCTGCCTCAGTGTCCTGGGTGGCACAGAGGGCGCAGCCAAAGGGGGCCTTTCAAGATGCACAGAGTGACCAGTGGCCAGCAGGGCTGGCCAGGATTTCCGTGGTGGAGCAGAATTCCAGGCTAAGCACAGGGCAAGCTTTCACGGCCCAGAGCTGCTGGCCCATCCCCCCCCCCCCCCCCCCCCCCCCCCCCCCCCCAGCCTCGGCCCCATCCCCCTCTCCCCCCCCCCCCCCCCCCGCCCGCCGCCCCCCCCCGCCCCC
>NW_024070196.1:71727352-71770173 GCF_014754425.2 Oryx dammah | reverse complement strand
CCTACACGACGCTCTTCTGCGCGCTGGGAGGCTCGGCCCCGCCTTCGGCCCCCCCCCCCGCCGCCCCCCAGCCTGGGCCCCATCCCCCTGCCCCCCCAGCCTGGGCCCCATCCCCCGGCCCCCAGCCTGGGCCCCACACCCCTCCAGACTGGACCTGTGCCTTGGGGGCTCCCTCAGGCTGCCAGGTGTCCCTGGTCTGTGCTTGCTATCGTGGCTCTTGGCCGGCCCCTGCAGAGGGTTCCTGCCCAGCCGGGGACTTCGCAGGCCTTTCCGGGGCAGGAGCAGCCCTCTTGGACCCCAGGCTCTTGGTGCAGGGTCCTTGTTCAGCTGGGACCCCTGAGCCTGCCCACGGGCTCTGAGGGTTGCTAAGGAGGGCCCCCTGAGCCAGGCACCCTCAGCCTCACAGCACAAGCCCCGCCGCTGCTGCTGCCTTCACGCCTCAGGCCTGCCCGTCTGTCTGTCCATCCATGGCCCCAGGGCTCTTAAGAGGCTCTGCCCCCAGCACCCAGGGTACAGTGCTGCCGAGGCGAGGCGCCCTGGGCACGCAGACCCCGCCCAGGTCCACGCCCACCACGCACCATCCAGACCCTCCCGGTTCTCCATCCTTCTCGCCCTGAAGATGCCCCCACCCCCACACTGGCCTGGACCCTGGGTGCCCCTTGGCCCACTGGAGCCCCCGAGGTGGGAGCCATGTTCTTCCCGAGGTTGGGTCGTTATCAGGACTGATAATAAAGGCACGTTGTTCTCGTGGGACGAGGTCTTTGTCAACGCTTAAGCCAGAAGCAGATGTGCCCCAGACATATCACATTCGGAGCAAACGCTGATTCCTGACCTCGGTGGGGGCCGCAGGTCCCGCCACAAGCGGGCAGACTCCCAACCACGCCTCCCTCCCAGGCACTCACGCACACACGTGTAGACGCGTGCACACACACGCCTGGCTCGAGCCCTCTCCCCCCACCCCCCCCCCCCGCCTTCTTTCTTACCTCTGGCCCTAGCCTCCTGCTCTCCCATCACGATCCTGCCCCAATTGGAAGCCCTTCCCCTTGTTGAAGGGGCTGCCAGGAGGGAGAAGGCTGCACCCTCGGGCCCCAGAATGAGCCATGTCCACAAGGAAAGTTTGGATGGAGGCTTGAGACCACTTGGGTGACACTGCAGAGCAGGGGGAGAACTCCCATCACTGTGGTCCCCGGAGGGTCGAGCGCCTGTTGAGCTACCCTGCTTTTCGTTTTCAGCAGTATCGCCAGGCCTAGCTGCAAGCAGAGGGGAGGAGTCCCCAGGCCTGACACAGGTGGAGAGGAGGCGTCCCCAGCACCCTGGCTGAGACAGGCAGCTGCAAGGTCCTCGGTCTGGGCCTGGGAGGCTCGCTGCCTCCCTAGGAGGCATGCGGACGGGGCCAGCCTCAGGGGACTTGGTGGAGGTGGGGTGTGGACTCCTGCTCTGGCCCTGGTGTGGGAGCATATCACAGCAGAGCGCGCCCAGCCTCAGGAAGCCGGAGAGGTTATCTGCTCACAACTCTGCACGCTCCAGGTTTTGAAGGATAGTCAGAAAGAAGCGTAAGAAACACCCAGGCGGCCAATGCTAAGTGTGGACGCAACAGACCCAGTGCGAGAGGGCACGAGAATGTGTTCAGGGTCCTGTGGGGCGGGCCCCTGCCGGCGCGCCACAGGATGCCCCCGGGCTGGGGTGACCAGGGATGACCAGCCGGGGTCTGACCCTGTCCAGTAGGGACTCAGCCCCACAGATGGGCCTCAGCAGGTGCCCTCTGGACGAAGAGCCCGCCGATGGGTGTCTGGATGTGCTGACCTCCCCGGGGACGTTCCGTCCTCACACGGGTGGAAGGCAGGGCGGCTTGTGGTCAATAGAAGGACGGACTGTGGCCTGAGTGTGTGTGTGCGTGCCTCTGGTCAGCCTTAGCCCAGGTGGGCACAGCACCCCAAGCTGGACAGGGCTGGACGTGAGGCCTCCTGCCAGCCCTGCTTGAATTCACCAACGGGCTGGGCGTGGACCACAGATACTGGCTTGCGGGACGCCCCTGTGTTGGGGACAACCCACCAGGACGTCAGCCGGGCAGGTCTGTGCTGCCCTGACGTGGACGCCCTGCCGGTCGGCGCCCACGTGTTGCACAGGCCGCCAGCTCTGATCCTGCTCAGGGCCGCTCCCGCAGAACCAGGGAGGCTGGGGCCAGCAGGAGTGATGGGCCACAGGCCCACGTGCCGTGGGAGGCTTTGGCCAGCAGGGCCACGGTCATGGGGGAGGGGCTGTGTGCCGCGGGCGCCGGCCCTGCCTCGTGGGCTCCTCTGCGGTGACAGCTCCAGGGGCACAGGGCGCGGCGTCCGGGGAGGGAGGCGGGGACAGAGGCGGAGGGGGCCCCAGGCCCGCGTGGCCGGGCAGTCCGTTTGCCGTGCCGATGGACTCGCGGAGGGTGGCGGGCTCTGAGAACACCACCCCGGCGTCTCAGTGGCCAGGCTGCAGGGCCGCGCGGGGCCTGCTGAGTCGGGATGAGGAAGCTCGACCTGCATCCAGGCTGTGGGGCCTCTTGGGGTCAGGGCCGTGCGCATTGGCCACTGAGGGCGTTTACAGCCTTTCAGTGTTTGCCTGTGGTTGGTGACTTTCTGTCTGAGAAAGTTTCAAACCTTCTATGCTCTACGCGGAAGCCATGGAAGGCTTCTTCCGACGGTTCTACGTCCCACGCGTGTCCTCTGAGCATGGCCGGGCGAGCACACGTTCGTCCACCCTGCCGGTGTTTCCAGGTCGGCATCCACGCCCGAGGTTTCACCCACCTGGAGTCTGCATTGACGCAGATGGGGCCGAGGGCTGAGCTTGGTTGACACAGTCGTATCTGAACCATTACTTGACCGACGTGTCCTGTCAGCGGAGACTGGAAACAGGACCCCCGGGTCCTCGTCGGACACTCAGGCCGACCAGCCTCTGTGTGGGACAGTCCCGGGCGGCCTCAAGCTGGCCCCGCAGGTGGCCCTGTGCATGTGGGTCCCGCTCTGGTCTCCCTGAGTCTCCAGCCCGTCTGAGCCCCCTTGGTGACCGAGAACAGGTCCCTGCTGTGGGGAAGCCTCTTGGAAGCCCCCAGAGTGTTGCGGGCCCCCTTTGTGGTGTCCCGCCTCTGAGCATGCGGCTGCCCGCGGCTGGGCGGGCCTGGGCGGTCCCCCGAGGCTCTCCCGCTCCTGGTGGCCTGCAGGGAGTGTGTGGGCCTCCTCCTCTAGGTGTGGGCTTGGCACGCTGCTTGTGACCTCCAGTGGACGCAGCACCAGCTGCACCCACACCTGCCTGTTTGCGTCCCTGCTCGGGGTGGCGCCTCGCCAGCCACGTCAACTTCTGCCTGTTCCCTGGGTGCTCTGCTCTGCTCCCGGCCTGGGCCAGCCTGTCAGCTTCCTTCCCCAGGCCCTGAACCTGTGCCCCGGCCCGGCCCGGCCCGGCAGAACCCTCCGCGGGGCACCCCGCGTCGTCAGCTCCGCCCTGGCTTCGATCTTGTGCTCCGGTCTGGGGGGGCCGCCTGCTGTCAGGTGGGGTGAGGCCCCCGCGCCCCCCCCCCTCCCGGCACACATTGCCAGGGCGGCGCTTGCAGCTGATGCCTTTGCTATCTCAAATATGCCTTTAGTTAAACTTTCTCTTTTCAAAATATTTTCACTCTCCGTGAAATCCTAATTAGGCCATTCATTCATCTGAATGTACTTGCTGCTCTCTGCATTTTGCAAGATAACGAGACTGGGAGCCGGCTGGCAGCCCGTCCTCTGGGGCCTCCGCTTGCTCATGCCCTGCAGGGAGAGCCTGGCGCCCCACGGCTGTGGATGGGGTTGAGGGGCCTGGGTGGCACATCGGCCCTGACAGTGGGAAGTCTGCCTCACGTTTCCTTAGAATGTCCAGAGCTGGGTTTACCCTCGGGATGTCGGGATGTCACGAGAAGGGAGAAAGGGAGGCGCCCGGTTTGCAGAACTGTCAGCCGGTCGTCACCGTAGAGGAGCGTCTGTCTGCAGATAGGGTGGGTGGGCTGTGGGAGGCTGAGCCAACATCCCAGACCGCCTGGTGGCACCATGGAAGCCTTGGTGCTCCCTGGGGTGGCCCGGCGCCCAGGGCACAGAGCCCGGGGAAGGCGACCAATGCAGGCCCAGCCTGGCGTGAGCACAGCCTTCCCGGCTTCCTCCTGGGCTGACAGCTCAGGCCCGCCGTGACCCTGCAGCCCTGCTGGAGGCCGCTGTGTGGGGCGGCTCCCGGCCAGATCTGGGGTCTCTCGGGGACCCCCGTGCCAGCGGCAGTGGCCCGGCGCCCCGGCCTCACGCTCCCGCCCTCTGTCCCGCCGGCTCTGGGCTGCTTTACGTGGTTCAGCCGGCCCGCCTCTGGCCTGTGTCTGGCCTCGACAGTGTCCCGGCCGCCAAGCCTCCACTGTGCTTTTCTTCAAATCCCTGTAGGGTCCACGATCAGTCCTTCTTAAAGCTTGTTCCCAGTTCATCAGATCAAGGTCATCTTCCACCTCTCAAGGACACACATCAGCAGCTCTCTTAGGCTTGTGCCAGTTAACTGCAGCTCTCCGGGGCCCTGGGGCAGCAGGCGGCCTGGGCGCTGGAGTCTCTGCCGCCCTAGGGCTTGTGTCCAGGGTCCTGGCCCAGCCACACACCCACTTCCGTCACAGGGACCTCCAGTGTGGACCAAGGCTGGGCGCTGCAGGCCAGGCCTCATGGGTCTGCCCGACCCTCCAGGAGCCAAACTCTTGCCTCCCTCAGCACATGGATGTCAGAGACCACCCACCACCCATTGCCCAGGGCAGGCAAGGCCTCTCGAGCCAATCTGGTGGGCTCACAGCTGCACAGTGCGGATGGGTGTGTGTGTGCGTGACCTTGTGGGTGGCTGCAGGTGTGTGCCCGCGGGTGGGTCTGAGGAGGCCCCCAAACTGCCAGCCAGCCTGCCGCAGTGATCCGCGTCCTGCTGGTGGGGCTGGGGCACACGCCCCCTTCCGTCTCACAGGATGGGGGAGTCGGGGAGTCAGGCAGGGGCACTGAGGAGGGGCGGGGGGAGGGTGTGGGGGCAGGGCAGCGTCTGCCCTCGGTGGGGTGCGGTGAAGCCCCCTGCCCCTGCTGGGCCGTTCGCATATAAAATATGAGACTGCGCTGTTGGCTAGAGGCTGCTGGTGTCTGGACCTGTTGCCATGGGCACTCCTGGGCTTCGGGCACCAGCCTGGCTCCCCGCGGGGTGGTGGGCTGGGGGGAAGGGCGGTCTGGAGCAGAGGAACTGGCATCTGGCTCAGCTTCTGGGAGGAGGTGGGGGTCCCGGGGCCTCCGGGAGGAGCCGGTGCCAGCTGGAGGCCACACGGGACCCTGGGCAAGGGCAAACCAGCGGGGCCGTTAGATGCTGTGGGCTGGGGGCAAGGCTGGAGGGGCCCGGGGTCCCCTTCCCCGGGCAAGCTTTGCTTGGTCGCCCGCTCATTCAGGCCCGGGTGACCCAGCCGCCCTGCCTCTGCCCACAGCCACCAGAGGGTCTTCCTGACACCGTCAGCCCCCAGGCTCTAGGCTCTGTGTCCACAGAGCCCCCGTTATTCCCCACCAAGGGGATGGGTGACCAGTTTCCCACTCTCATGCTTCCCCGGGAACCTCCTCAAAGCTGAGCCGCAGGACCGCGAGGCCCTGGGCTGGGTTTGGTGGGGGGAGGGCCCAGGACTGCTGACAGCGGGACAGGCTGGTCCGTGCGAGCCCGTCCGGGAGCCCAGAAGAGTCAGCAGCTCCCAGGAATGCTGGCGAGGCAGCCGGCCAGGCGGGTGAGGAGCCCCCGCCCCTGACCATGAGGGCCGCCCCTTGGCAGCCCGCACCCCTGCTCCGTGTGGGTCTGCCCATAGAGAACCGGCCTTCCCGGACTAGCGCAGCCCCGTGCTGCCCCCGAGGCCGTGGCCCCTGCTCCGGGCGCCGGGTGAGCAAAGCTGCAGGGGTCAGACTGAGGTCACCCAGGGAGGGCCGCCGGGCAGGGTGCCCGGCCCACGGGGCACTGCCGAGTGCCTGGTCAGCAGTGGCCGGGGCCCACGGGGATGGGGAGCAGTGGGGCCCAAGCGACACACTGGGGGGCTCCACGCTGGGCCCACACCACCCCCGGGGTCCCATCTCCCCTCCCCGGCAAGGGCCCCTCTTGCTCCAGTCTGTCCTGAGGTCCTGGCTGCAGCAAGCCTGCCCCAGGCCACCCGGCTGGCCCAGCTGCACGTCCTCAGGGCAGGCAGGTGAAGGTGGGGTGGGACGGGGGACAGGGCCAGCCTGGGCCCAGACCTGCACCGTCCCAGCCGCCGTCCACCATGTCCTGAACCCGACTTCCCGTCTGGCAGGGGGGCTTCCCTGCTGCCTCCGCCCCCTCCCCTTATCCCAGAAGAGTAGGTCTCCTGTCAAAGGCAGGGAGGCCGTGGGAAGTCCTCAGGCCCCCGCAGGGAGCCCCCATGGGGACAGGGGCTCACCCCAGGGACCCTTGTGTGGGCAGGTGGTGCTAGGGGTAGTATCCCAAACCACCAGACTGTCCGGCTTCCTTGGCTCTGCAGCCTCAGGGCGGGGGCTGGGCTGACAGGCCCAACTGTGTCCCCCAGAGGCTCACTGGCCACAGGCTTCCTGCGGCTGAAGCCCCTCAAGGGGACTCTGTGCCTCCACAAAGAGCCTCTGTCCCTCTCGGGGGAAGCTTGGGCGTTGCCATGGCGACAGAGGGGCCTGGGAAGAGGGGCCTCCGTCTTGGGGGGAGGGGTGTTCCGGGCAGAGGGCACCAGCGCATGCGGGCCGCAGCCCTCGGCCTGGACAGACAGCTGCCCGGCTCTGGCTCACTGCGCTCCTCGAAGTCTCAGTGACCTCTTGGCTGCTGGGCAGGAGCTGGGCTTCCAGGCCTGGGGGCCAGCGGGACCCCCCGGTTTGGTCCCCTCTTAGGAATGCCTCAGCCCGGTGTCCACCCCAGAGCACAGTGCAGAGAGGTTCTCAGAGGGTAGGATGGGGGTGGGGGAGCCTGGGGGAGGCGGTGCAGACAACAGGCCGCTCCCCCACATAGCCCACCGTGGGCTCCCCTTTCGTGGCCGGGCTGGAGGGGGTGGGCCGCTGGTGCAGAGAGCAGTGTGCCCGCCAGCCCCACGCCTCCCTGCCCTGCCCTCCCTTGGGGCGGCCCTGGACTGGCTGCTGCAGACACCGTGGTTGGGGGGTCCTCGGTGCCCAGCCCCCCCACAGAGCCTGTCGGGCTTTGCCCTTGGGCTGTGACACAGCCAGAGTCTGGGGCAGGGCCGGGGGCAGCCGTCCGCCGAGTCTCCCCAGAGCGGCAAGGCCCCGTGACTCAGAGCACGTGTCTGGAACCCACCCCGGCAGGAATCTCAGACCAAGACCCTTCTTGGGTCTGACGGGGGCTCCCTGTGGCCCAGGCCTCCCATCCCAGCAGCTGGCACGCTCACCCACCCTCTGGCCAGGGCCAGGCCTGTCCTTGCCGTGTGCCGCCTGCGGCCACCTGGCCTCTCCTGGGCCCCAGCCCTGGACCCAGCCCTAGGCTGTTGGATGCCGGACCTCAGGCTCCACAAGCCCCGGAAAGCATTCCTGCCTTAGCCTGCCCCCAGGCCTCCTGCAACTGCCCCTCACATCCTCCGGTCATCCCGGACTGCCCTTCCAGCAGCCCCCTCCCCTGCGGCTGACCAGTGCTGCCCAGGCCCCGGGCACCCCCTCCATGTGGGGCAGGAACCCCTCAGGAATTGCCCCTGCCCAGAGAGGCTATCCTCTGTGCGGCCAGTGGGTGCTACTGGGTATTCATGGGGATGGCCTGGGGGCAAGAGAAGGTCACCAAAGAGCTATCTGTGTCCACCTCTCACCCCCGCGGCGTCTAGCCCAGGTGACAGCGGGGCGCCTCCTCTGCTGGGCAAAGCTGATGTCCAGCCTGACGTCCAGCTCCCCAAAGACCCGGCTGCTTCCCTAGGGGCCCCGGGGGTGAGTTTCCAGCCCCGCCCTCACCTACCAGGCTGCTGTGGGGAGGGGCACCCGCCTTCCCAGCTCTTACCTGCTTCCTGCCTACGACAGTGGTCCGTGCACCCCTCCACCCAGAGCCCCACCATAGCCAACGTGCCCTTCTTCCTGTGTGTATGTGCTAATGTGTGCACGTGTGACCATTTCCACACTCGCCCTGCACACTCCATCACTGGGCCACACACCTGGTCTAGTAGGGTCTAGTGAAAGTCACTCAGTTGTGTCCGACTCTTTGTGACCCTATGGACTATATACAGTCCATGGAATTCTCCAGGCCAGAATACTGGAGTGGGTAGCCTTTTCCTTGTCCAGGGGATCCTCCCAACCCAGAGATCGTCCGGGGTCTGCACTGCAGGCGGATTCTTTACCAGCTGAGCCACAGGGAAGCCTAGCACCCCTGGCAGGTGCCCTTTTCGCTCCTGGGCTGGGTGTTGGTTCCTGCAGGCTCCTCCAGGCACCGTGTAGATGAAGAGGGTCACTTGTCTAATAGACGTTATGAACCCTTGGTTCCTGCGTGTCCATAGTATCTCGGTTTTGTCGTTTTTTTCCTACTGCCTATCATGGAAAATTGGAAGCATGCAACAGTGCAAAGCGATGGCGTGTCCCACGAGCCTGCCCGGCTTCTGCGGTGGTGGGCGCGCGGCCCAGCGGCTCCCGTCTGAGCACTCGCTCCACCAGGGACAGCCTTGGCCAGAGGCGCTTGTTCTGGATGTTCAGAAACCCTTCTTTCTTGCGAAGGCGAGCCGGTCCTTTCTCCTCTGCAGTTTCTTCCACGGCCTTATGGTCGAGGACAGTCTCTTCCCGCCCGGACCTGCCCCCAGCCCTGCACCAGCTCCGGGTGACCCCGCAGGCCTCGCCGTGACGGGCGGGTGCAGACCCCGCCTGGCCATGGCTCCGCGCCGTCCTCGTGGCTCCGGCCAGCAGCTCTCCCCAGGGCTGAGGGCGCCCTCTGATCCCCGCGGGGCGGTGAGGTGAAGGCAGGCCCTCGCGGGGCCGGGGCAACACGGCGCCCTCCCAGGCGGTGGGCTGCTGCCCACTCCCCTCGCGCCCGGGGGAGGGGCCAGTGAGGAAGCAGAGCCCTGTCCTTCCCTCGCGGGAGGTCGGAGGTCCGGGGCGCTGGGGAGCGCGCCAGCAAAGGGCCTGCGAGGGGAGGGCCCTGGAGCCCCAGCCTCCTGTCCGCCTCCCCTCCGGCCTGACCCATCGGAAATTCCTTTAATTCCTCAGCCCAGACTGGACTCTGTCCCCACAATTTGATTTCTGGAGCCGGGTTTGGCAGGGCCTGTGAGGAGGAGGAGTGGCTGGCTCAGCACAAAGACGGACGCCCGAGCGCAGGCACGGTTTCAGGGACGGTCAGCCCCTCGTCAGTCCTCCTGGGCACCCACGCCCTCCTGGGGGAGCAAGTGCTGGCCACAGTGCTGTCTCGGCCGGCTGGGAGCCCCCGGGGGGGGGGTGTCCGCCTCACCCCTGCCCACCCACTCAGGTCCCCAGCTGCACGCCCCGCCCCCATGCCATGGCCGGCCTCCCTTCCTCCCCAAACTGCCTCCTGCGGACCCACCCACACCCCCGCCCCCTCCCTCAGCATCCTCATGTCCCCTCACCGCTCCCCGTGCTCCCCTCACCACTCCCCGTGCTCCCCTCAGTGCTCCCCGTGCTCCCCTCACCGCTCCCCGTGCTCCCCTCACCGCTCCTCATGCTCCCCTCAGTGCTCCCCATGCTCCCCTCAGTGCTCCCCGTGCTCTCCTCACCGCTCCCCTGTGCTCCCCTCACTGTTCCTCCGTGCTCCCCTCACCGCCCCTCATCCTCCCTTCACCACTCTCCGTGCTCCCCTCACCACTCTCCTGCCTCCCCTCACCACTCCTCGTGCTCCCCTCACTGTTCCTCCGTGCTCCCCTCACCGCTCCTCATCCTCCCTTCACCGCTCTCCATGCTCCCCTCAGTGCTCCCCGTGCTCCCCTCAGTGCTCCTCATGCTCCCCTCACCATTCCCCCGTGCTCCCCTCACCGCTCCCCTGTACTCCCCTCACCGCTCCCCCGTGCTCCCCTCACTGCTCCCCTGCGCTCCCTTCCACCTGCTTCCTGCCCTTCCATCTCTCCACCCACCCCGGGCTCCTCCCGGGGGGGCTCAGCCTGGTCACCTTCCCTGGGACAGGCAAGGTGGTCTCTGGACAGTGAGTCTGTCCCTATCTTCCTGCTAGACATCCCCCCTCCCCATGAGAAACCTGCACCCAGGACTCAGGATGCTGGGGTCAGGGTCTAGGCGGGGGTGTGCCTGGTGGGCAGTGCAAGGCCCTCACTGGTGGATGGGGGCAGGAAAGGTGCTGGCCAGGCAGTAGGGTGAAGGTCACCGCGGTCCCACGGGGCACACACCCACCCAGCCCCCAGGCCTCCCGGGCCAGCAGAGAGGCGAGCCTGGCACCCACCTCTCCCCGGAATCCGCCGGGGGAGGCATCGTCACAGTTTCTCGGTGCAGCTTAAACACATGTGGCCTGCAGTGCCCTATGACCCATGCCAACCGCTGTCCTGGGGGCTCAGCTGGTTGCTGTGTCATTGGTGTGACAGGCGCTGGGCAGGCAAAGGCCAGCTCTGGGGCCCTGTTGGCCTCTTCCCTCGTGGGGCCGTGGGGCTGCCCATCTGTCACGGGCATGGGGGGTTCTCTGAGGTGTGCCCGTGCCCGTAGCCCAGCCGCTCTGGTATAAGCCGAGCCCAGGGCTGACCCCCCTCCCTAGGCTCCGTCCTTGCGGCCAGCACAACCTGGGTGTGTAAGCAGCTCATCTGACCCTGCGGGGGCACCCAGCAGCCGCGGGGCAGCTTCCCACTCCCTGCGCGCTGGCGCCCTGGACCCGCCAGGCCATTCCTGTGGTCACAGAGGGGCCTCCCATGCTCTCCGGGCCCCAGCGTCCACCTCTGAGCTGGGCCTGCACGGGGGCCGCGAGGCTGGGGTGAGCTGGCGGGTGCCGTGGTCAGCGGAGGGCCTGGGAGGTCTGAGAGCTGGTCATGCCTGCTCCTCTGTGCTTTCCCTTCCCTCCCCGGACCTCGCCTGTGGGCTCAGGGCCCGCAGTTCTGCCAGGCCTGGCAGGAAGCAGGGAGCCTGGGTCAGAGCCCACAAGCCCCGGGGAGGGAACCGGCTGCTTCCGGCCAGCCTTGGATTAATGGCTTTTAATTTAGAATTTAATCAATGTGGCATTTCTCCAGAGGGTTGCACGCTCTGGTTCGGTCGTCACGTGCTCTGAGAGTGAGGTGGGCAGGGGGCCCGCGACGCCTCCCTGGGCCCCTGCCCTGGCCGCACCCTGACTTGCTCTGCTCTGCCCGCAGCTGGCGCTCCGGTCATGGAGGACTGCAGTGTGCGCTCAGCCGCCACCATCCTGGCCTCGGTGAGAGAGCAGGAGGCCCGCTTCGAGCTGCTGACGCGGGCGCTGGAGCAGGAGCGGCGCCATGTCGCCCTGCAGCTGGAACGCGCCCAGCAGCCTGGCACAGGTGGCGGGCAGTCCCTGCCCATGGCCTGGCAACAGCTGGTTCTGCAGGTACTAGCCCCGGGACTCGGCCCAGCGGGAAGACAATCACGGGACCCCGGCGGACCACAAACCCACAGGCGTCCGCTTATTTTGAGGCCTCCTGGGGCCTCGGGAGGGAAAGGGAGTGGATTCCGGCCCCGCTGGGTGTGCAGGACAGCATGTGACAAGGGGGGAGGACATGGCCAGACTCTCAGAATGGCACTTTCCACCTGAGGGAGCCCCCGGGGCCCAGGCGGCTGGGCAGGGTCCACTCTGGGCAGCTCAGCACTCAGCCTGGGCACGCAGAGGGTTCGGCTTCCACGGAGTCCCCCCTGCCTTCGCTGCTGCTGCGTCCGTCAGCGGGCCAGCTGCCGGAAAGGCTCAGGTAAGGCTGGGCTCTGCCTGCTGCCCGGAGCCTGACGGCCACCGCCCCTGCGCAGCCCCAGGAGGAGTGAGTCTCGTCTGCTCCTGGCCTGAGAACTCTGAAGTGGGGATGGACAGTACGGTGCGGCCTCCTGGGCTCCTCCCCATGTGAGCTGCGCCCTACCGCCAAACCCACAAGTCGGGGCTGGCTCCTGGGGTGTCGGCGGAGGAGGGAACGCTTTGCCTGGAGGTCGCTGTGATGGGCTGAGGTGCACGGCAGGGCGCTGGCAGGGTTCAGGGGAGCCAGACTCACACTGGCAGAGTGGGGCCCCGGGGCCCCTGTGGCTGGAGAGAGAAGGAGCAGAGTACGAGTCTGGTCTGAGACTGGCCCAGCAGGCTCGGCTGCCCAGCCTGGGCGTGCGGGACTCAGAAGCAGTGGCCCGTGGTCAGATGGGGGGCATGGCCAGTGACTTCCCCAAGCCTTGATGTCTTCATCTGATGGTGGGCAGTCCGCACGTACAGCCCAGCTAGGTCCGTGGTCAGAGCCAAAGACACCTCTCCACAGACCGGACACGTTGGGCAGCTCTTTCCATGCTGGCTGGCGCTGACGTGGCTGCACAGCTGGTTCACAGAGGCTGGAGCTGAAGCCAAGCGGGTCTAGGTATGAGGGCCACCCCGTGGCCCCCTGGACCCTGGCCACTCCAGACAGTGAGGCCTGCACCCCCAAACTTGGGAAGCAACACAGCCGTCTGGGCCTCATGGGCACAGCAGCAGCCCTCGACCCCAAGGTTACTCTAAGGTGCTCTTTCCAGGCTCCAGCCCTCCCAGTCCGGAAAGGGCTCTGGCGTCCAGCCCAGAGGGTGCGCTGAGGGTCGACGACCCCGTGGGAAGACGTTCCCGTAGCCCGGAGCTGCCCTGGCCTGAAAGGCCACCACCCTCCCCGGCCCCTGCCCCTCCCACCCGGAGCCCTCCAGGCCTGCCCCTGGTACTGTCTCTTGGCAGGAGGTGGTTTCTCAGGCTGAGATCAGACTAGGAGGACTGAGGGGGACACTGAGGAAGCCAGGCCACATGTGGTCTGGGGAGAAGTGGGCGGAAAGCAGAGAGCCCAGGCCAGGGCCCTCTCTCGTGCCCAGCCCCCCGAACCTCCCCCAGGTCTGTGTTCCCGTAGGGGGAGCCAGACTCCCGTGTGTGGCCTGCTGGGGGCGGAGAGTTCACCCCCGGATGGGTCAGAAGCCCTGATAACCGCCCCCCCAACTTAGTACATCAAAGGCGGGAGGAGAGGGTCTGAGGCCAGCTAGGCCCGCCAGCCTTCACCCAGCCACCCAGCAGCGGTGCTCCCTCCCCGCCCTTTTACATGGCTCAGCGGCTGGCGAACCCAGAGAGGAGGACCTCAAATCTCAGAGGCCTCTGGGCCACCTGCAGGGGTGGGGAGCACTTTCACTGGGAGCAAACCGAGGCCGGGGAAGGGCTCAGCGGGAAAATGCGAGCCCCGCGGCAGGGGCGTGGGGACCAGGAGCCCTGACCGGCCGCGGGGGCGGCGGACGACCCCGGCCCGGCCCCGCCCCGCCACCCGCCGGGCGCCGCCCCGCCCGATTGGCTGCTCGCCGCCCCGCCCCACCCACCTTGGCCCCGCCCCATTGGCTGTTCGCCGCCCCCCTCCCAGCTTGGCTCCGCCCGATTGGCCGCTCTCCTGGTCGCCCCGCCCCGCCCGTCGGCCGCTAGCCGCCGCTCAGCCAGGTCCGCCCGCCAGGAGCGAGTCCGCCGAGCCCGAGCCGAGCGGCCGAGGCACCGGAGCCGATCCCGGTCCAGCCGCCGCCGCCGCCGGCCCGCGCCCCCCGCGCCCGGCCCGATGCCGGCCGAACTCAGACAGGTTGGAAGGAACTTGGTCCCGGGCGGGGGCTCCGTCTCGGCGGCCGGTGGCGGAGGGCGGGGCGCTGGCCCTCCGGGAGGACCCGCTTTTGTTTGTGGAGCCGCCGGCCGGAGGCAGCTATTGTCTGCGCCCCCGGGGCCGGGGCCGGGCGTGGGGGCTGAGTGGACGCACCGCCGCGGGTGCGGAGAGCGGGCCGGGGTTGGGGCCATGGAGGCGGGGGGCCGCGGGCGCACCCCGGCCAGCGACCCGGACAGGTGCCTGGGACAGGGTGGTGGGCAGGGCCTCCCGGAGAGGCACCTCTGCAGGAGGGAGGCCGCGTGTGGGGAGGGCGGCGAGGCTAGGCCTCCCCGCGTTCCCAGGGCCCCGGCTCGGGGGCCACGCAGGAGCTTCGGGATTCTAATGGAAGCCGGTCTGCCGCGGCAGCGCACGTGGAGCGAGGGCTAGGGGCCTGCCCTGCCCACGTGCAGAGGCGGAGGGGGTGTCCTCCGAGCACCACCAGCACCGGGGAAGGCTGGCAGATAGCCTGCACGCTTGCTCAGAGTGTGTATGTGGGGTGGTGCTCTTACAGGCACGGAAACTGAGGCAGAGGGGAGGGGCAAGAGGTGGGTCTGGACACCTGCCCAGCTGGACAGCTAGGTGCCTGCTGGCTCCAGAGACCGAGGGACCAGTTCAGGGGAGCCGAGGGCATCTGGGGCCACCATGTGGCTGATGGTTGTGGGCTGGGCTCGGGGAAGCTGGGTTAGGGGAAAGCCCCCCTGCTGTCGCCCACAGGCTCACTCCCCTAGCCTGCAGGGCGCCCACCGCCCCGTGTCCTTTGGTTACTTGGCCTGGGGCTGTGGAGTGCTGCTGTGGAGGGGTGAGCTCCCGGTCAGCCAGGCTGGGCCTGCCGCTCTGGGCAGCAAGGGAGAGGGCTTCTGTAGCAGCCAAGAGCTTGCTCCCTGGGGGCAGAGGCTCGCGCGGCCTGGCCTAGACCCTACCAGGGTGGCCGCGCTGGGTGGGGGCTGCGTTCCTCCCGCTTCCATTCATTCACGCAGCAGACATCTCGCACTCCTGGGCCTGGACATCGGCCGTAACCCGTCCCGTGTGTGCCAGTGGGGTCTTCAGGACGGACACTGAGTGCTCCTCTGGGGAAGGCAGGCAGTTGGGGTGGATCCGCGCTCCTGGGACCTCTGTCCAGGCTCCCAGCTGTGCCCGCACTTGCTTCCTGTGCCCTCCTGCCATCGCCGCATGCGCCCCTAGAGGCTTCTCTGGGCTTTTGCCTTGTCCCCCAGGTCACCTTTCTATGCCCCGCACACCCTAGATCCGGTCACAAAGGCAGGACTGGCACTATCCCCCTGTCCCACAGCCTGGACGCCTGGCTTTCTCCTGTTTCCGCATGAGGAAGCTGAGCCCAGGTGTGTAGCCGGCCAGGGCCCTCTAGCTCTGGGCCCCGGGGACCCTCTTGAGAGCAGTGGGGTCACTTCGGCCCCTGGCTTGGCATCCTGGGCCAGGCCCTGTGCACAAGCTCCAGGAGCTCACGGGAAACCCCAGGCCTGGACACAGCCCCCTGCTGGGCTGGGCCCAGGGGCTGTGGACCCAGTCACCATGGACGGGAGGACTGTGGAGCTGATGTGGGCTCAGGGGAGAGGTGACAGGAGGCTGGAGAGTTATCCCAGCACGAGAGGCAAGGGTGGGGCCCGGGCCAGGACGGGGTGGAGAGGCGGTGGACGGGACTGGCGAGATGGGGGTGGGGGGCTCCATGTCTAGAGCATGAGGGAGGTCTGGGGCTGCAAGGCTGGGGGGTCCCTGAAGCTCAGCTGGCCTGGGTAGGTGGACACGGGACACGGGGCCCAGGAGCAGGGCCTGGAGCCAGATGGGGGTGCAGGCAGGCTGGTCCACAGCCTCTGGTGAGCACCGACCTTGTCCTGGAGGTCAGTCAGTGACCCCACGTCCTCACCCCAAAGCTGTTTCGGAGGCACCAGCCATGGGTTGACCTCGGGCCCCCGTGGCCCCCAGGCCTTGGCTCCCCCACCTGCCAGCTCCTACCTTCCCCGTGGTGGATGCCAGGGGTGCTGAGGGAGCCTGGAGGCACAGGAGGAAGGCGGGGGGTGGTATCGTGGGGGTGTGGGTGATGGGTGCTGTTGGGAGAGCCCGGGATCCGGGCTGGGTGCTCTTGCACGCGCGTGTGAGTGCACGTGTGTCCAGGCCCCTATGGGCATGTGTGTGCCCAGGCGTGGGTACGGGGGCCGGGCCTCCGCACACTCCCTGACTGACTCAGGCTGCCGCCTCCCTGCCCGCCTGCCCCGGTGAAGTCATCGCCATTTTTAGCTCCCTGAGGTCACTTGCCAGCGGGGGCTCTCGGGGCCTCGGGATCCCGCTGCCGGGCTGCCCGGGCTGGTGTCAGTGGGAGCTGCCACAGGGCCGCCAGGCCTTCCTGGGCTCCTGGCTCCCCGGGACCCCACACCCTCGGCCCCCCACTGCACTGTGTCTACAGGCTGGGCAGCCAGGCACCAGTGGCACTGAGACGCAAGGGGTGCGCCCCCTGTGCCCTCCCAGAAGCCCAAGCCCAGTGGGGCGGGGCCTCTTCTGGGAGAGAGTTAACGTATGCAAATATACACACACCTCCCCAGGGCCGTCCCACAGCAGGTCCTGGACTCCCTGCCCTCCCTCCTCCCGGTGCCACAGCCTGTGGCCTTGCTGCCTGGCCCGGCCCCCAGCCCCTGGCGCCCCCGGCCCCCAGAGCGCCCACTGCCTGACACACTCATGCCCCTCCCTTGACCAGTGCAGACGCGGGGGCCAGGGGTGCTGAGGGTCTGTGGGTCACCCCTGCACCGCCCTGGCTCCCCAGGGCCCTCAGACAAGAGCCAGGCCACTCTGCTGGGCCGACTGCCCGTGTCCCCATCCCAAGCCTCCGTCTGCTTCTCTTCCTTGGGGTGCGGCCTCCCTCCTCCGGGCCGGGACCCCAGCGGGCATGCTACCTGCCCTCTAGGACCGTGCAGGTGCTGCCAGGCTGCGGCCCGCGAGGGGTGACGTGTGGCCAGGAAGCCTTTCCCGGGGCGCTGGGGTCCTGTTAGCAGCGCACACGTCCTGCTCACACTCTGCCCTCCATTAGGCCTCAGCATCACTTTATAAAACCACACCTGTCCTCGGGGCCCTGCTTCTGGAGGAGGGGCGTGCTCCATGGCCCCTGGCACCGGAGCCGGCGGGCTGGTCCTCCAGGCTCCCCCTGGACCCTGAGGAGGCCCCGACCCCAGCGCTGTGTGCAGCTGGAGGACACGTGTTCCTTTAGGACGGTACCCCACCCGTCGGGCACGGGCCTGGCTGTGGAACAGGGCCCGGCCTCCTGCTGACCCGGGAGTGTGCGCCCCCGCGCCACCCACTAGGGCTTGGATCTCAGGGGCTGCCCCTCCTGGCCAGAAGCTGGTCCTGGGGTGCTGGTACAGGCAGGGGGGACCTCGTGCTGCTTGGCATGGCAGGGATCCGGCCCAGCCGTGCTGGGGGCTGGCCTGTCCTCTGTGAGCCTCAGTTTACCCTCAAGAAAGTCTGGCCCTCAGGCCCATGGCCTTCAGAAGCGCCCCTGTGCGGTGCTGTCTTGTCTGCGGAGATGTTGGCAAGGGGGGCAGAGAGCAAAGGGCCCGGCTGGGGAGACCGAGGCAGGGTGCAGGGAGAGGACACCAGGGCTCCCTTCCGGGGTCGGCTGGGCCCCGCTGGCCTGGATCCAGCCTCTCTGGACTCCGACCTGGCACCAGGTCTCGGGGAGTGGGCACCGGCCCCTGGCCCGAAGGAGGCCCTGTCTACACAGCATCCGGCCGGAAGGACCCAGGGTCTTCTGTTGCTCCGGGTGCGCAGGGCTTTCTGGGAACTGGGTATTTCTGTCCTGTGAGGGCGTCCACGGGCCCTGGGTGTGGCCTCCGGGAGCCGGTGCATGGCGCCGAACCTGCCACCCTCTGCGCTCAGGGCTTCTGAGGTGGGCAGGGAGGTGACCCCGCCAGGGATCATGAGTGTCCCGCGGGCGCCTGGGTCTCCAGGAACAGCCGCACAGCCCCCAGGAGGGCCCCCCCCCCAGGCTGCCCAACGCGTGGGGAGCCGGGCTTTACCCACTCGCTCAGCCCTCGGGAGCCCCCGCCCCCCGGGAAGGGAGGGACCAGCCCCTCCGCTGTCAGAGGCAGGAACGTGCCGCCCCGGCTGAGATGGGCCCGGGGCGGGAAAGCGGGGAGGCGTCCGTGCCCGGGGATGGTGAGCTTGGGGCTGTCCTGCCGACACCTGCGCCCCTCACCCAGGAGCAGAGCCCGGGCAGCCAGGCCTCGCTGGCCACGATGCCGGAGGCGCCCGAGGTGCTGGAGGAGACCGTGACGGTGGAGGAGGACCCGGGCACGCCCACCTCCCACGTGTCCATCGTCACGTCCGAAGACGGCACCACGCGCCGCACGGAGACCAAGGTACGCGGCGCCTCGCCTCCTGCTTGGCCGCCCGGCGTAGGGCGCAGGGCCGAGCCGCCCCGGCCTCCCAGGCTGCGCGCCCACCGGCCGCCCCCTTGCCCTCCAGGTCACCAAGACAGTGAAGACGGTGACCACGAGAACCCTGCGCCAGGTGCCCGTGGGCCCCGACGGCCTCCCCCTGCTGGACGGCGGGCCCCCGCTGGGCCCCCGCACCGACGGCCCCCTGGACCGGCACTTCCTGCTGCGCGGGGGCGGCCCGGCGGCCACGGTCTCCCGCACCTGCCTCGGCGGCGGCGGCGGCTTTCCCGAGGAGCCCCGCGACGTCCCCGGCTACGGAAGCCTGTCTCGAGGGCTGGGCGTCCGGCCCCCACGCGGAGGACCCCCGGGCCCGGGCCCCGGCGATGGCTGCTTCACCCTGCCCGGCCGCCGGGAGGCCTTTCCCGCGGGGCCGGGGCCGGAGCCGGGGCCGCCGGCCGGCCGCTCGCAACCCGAGCGGTTCCAGGCGGAGCCATACGGCTTGGAGGACGACGCTCGCAGCCTGGCCGCCGACGAAGAAGGGGCCCCGGAGCTGGAGCCGGAGTGCGGCAGCGCCGCGCGGAGGAGGCCGGGCTGTGGGCGGGGCCTGCGCTCCAGGTGAGCCCTGTGCCCTGCCGCCACCTCCGAGAAGTCCGCCCTGCGCCCCCTGCCAGGGTACCGCCTGGGCAGTCTCGCTGCGGGATCGGCCTTGGCTCTTCTCGGGGACAGCGGCAAAGGCGGGCTCAGGCCTGGGGGGGCTGCACTGGGTCCCCTCGTGCGGGTCTGGAGCCAGAGAAGCTGGTGACGCACCGGCACCTCCCGCCCCGCTCCAGCTAGGTGGCCCCGGAGATACGAACTCAGGGCGTCTGTCTGAGCTTGGGCCAGACCCCCTGCCCGTGCACAGGGGTGCCCAGAACCCAAGCCGCAGCCCTTCCCTTCCCGCCGGCACCTCTGGTTCTGTCTCTCCGCTCTCAGCGTCTCCATCTGCGAGTGGGAACATGCCCACAGGCGAGACACTTGCCCAGCCGCAGCCCGTCACCTGGAAGGGGGTTGGACATCTGACCCCGGGCCTGGTGGCCCCTCACGCGGTCCTACCAGCAAGGCTGTGTGCAGGGGGTGCACGTGGGCCTCACGGGAGGTGGGACCCCATCCTGGTGTTCACAGAAACATTCAGCTGGGAGTTGGGGGTCTGCCTGGTGGCGGGAGTGAGCAACTCCCCCGGTCTGGGGACAACCTGCCAGACAGCCAGTGCGACTGCTTGGGGGCAGGGCCGCAGCCTCGAGGGGATGGTCACGCGCGTGCTCGCTCGCCCAGGGCCTACGAGGACGTGGCGGACGACGGCGGCGAGCTGATGGAGGAGCGACCGCCCTTCCCGGCCACCGCGGCGCCCCTGGCGCAGCCGGAACGCGGCAGCCTGGGCAGCCTGGAGCGGGCGGCGCGGCGCTCGCCCTCGGCGGACAGTGCCCGCAAGGAGCCGCGCTGGCGGGACCCCGAGCTGCCCGAGGTGCTTGCCATGCTGCGCCACCCTGTGGACCCCGTGAAGGCCAACGCGGCCGCGTACCTGCAGCACCTATGCTTCGAGAACGAGGCCGTCAAGAGGCGCGTGCGGCAGCTGCGGGGGCTGCCGCTGCTCGTGGCCCTGCTGGACCATCCGCGCGCGGAGGTGCGGCGCCGGGCCTGCGGGGCGCTGCGGAACCTCTCCTACGGCCGGGACGCGGACAACAAGGCCGCCATCCGGGACTGCGGCGGAGTGCCCGCCCTGGTGCGCCTGCTGCGGGCCGCGCGGGACAGTGAAGTCCGCGAGCTCGTCACAGGTGAGGCGCCCGCCCCGCCCCCCAGCTCCCGTGTGCCCACCACGACTCCTCCGGCCCTCCCTCCCTGGTCCTCCAGGGAAGGGGTGGGCCCGTGGCTGGGTGCGGGTCGCCTGACGACCACCTCTTGGCCCTGGAGCACAGTCCCAGCTGGCTGGGTGGCTGGGAAGGGGAGCACCTGCCAGCCCCTCCCCCCTATGCCAGAGTGCCCACAGCCTCTCACCAGGGCTGGTGTGGGCGGAGCTGAGCGAGGAGGGGGCTCCCTGAGCGGGCCCTCTGGGGAAGAAGGGCGGACAGCCTGCGGTCAGCCCAGGCGGGTTGATGGTGCCCGCAGGCACGCTCTGGAACCTGTCATCCTACGAGCCCCTGAAGATGGTCATCATAGACCATGGCCTGCAGACGCTGACCCACGAGGTCATCGTGCCGAACTCGGGCTGGGAGCCGGAGCCCAATGAGGACTCCAAGCCGCGGGACGCCGAGTGGACGACCGTCTTCAAGAACACGTCAGGCTGCCTGAGGTGCGGGCCCTCAAGGCTGCCGGGGCGCTTCCCTGCCCAGGAGATGGGAGCCGGGCGCCCAGCTGGCCTGTGCCCTGGCAACATCCTCATGTCCCGGATGACGTGCAAGGTGGCTGGCCACTCAGGCCTTGATCTCAGAGCTGGTGACGGTGCCTGTCCGGGTCCGAGAATGGGCCTGCTCTGCACGTCCGTGTCCCTCCACGTAGCCCTGCCACAGCCAGGCGGCGAGCTGGGACTCGCAGTCCGTCGGGGTAACCCCGTGAGGTCCCTGAGAGGTAGAGCCCTGAGCTGCACACTCAGGCCTCTGGGAGTCAGAGGAGCCCCCAGCCCACGTGGGTGCAGGCGGGCCCCCGGCCCAGGTCCCCGGGGTCTGCCATTCACTGCCAGGCTCCCTCGTCCGCTGGCGGACCTGACTGTGGGGGCGTTTCTGCAGACAAGACCCCAGGGCTGGGGGAGAGTCCCCACAGGAACCAGCCCACAGGCTCGCTCTCGGCCTCCCAGGAACGTGAGCTCGGATGGCGCAGAGGCCCGGCGGCGGCTCCGCGAGTGTGAGGGGCTGGTGGATGCCCTGATGCACGCCCTGCGGTCGGCCGTGGGCAGGAAGGACACGGACAACAAGGTGAGGAGGGAGCCCCAGGAAGGGCCGGACTTGCAGCCCTCAGAGCGGGCTGGGGTCTGAACGGGAGCGTCGGGCAGCAGGGGCGGCGCACGCCGCCCACGGCTGGGAGGTGCTGCCCTCCCTCAGACGCGTCCCTGGGCCGCTCCCCGGCGGGCCCCGCGTGCCTGGGCCGCTCCGCGGCGGGCCCCGCCCTTCCCAGCCCCCTGGGCCGCTCCGCGGCGGGCCCCGCCCTTCCCACCCCCTGGGCCGCGGCGTGCCCCCGGGAGCTCAGCGCCCGGCGCCCCCTCTCCCCGCAGTCGGTGGAGAACTGCGTGTGCATCGTCCGGAACCTCTGCTACCACGTGCACAAGGAGGTGCCGGGGGCCGACCGGTACCAGGAGGCCGAGCCCGGGCCCCCGGGTGGTTCCGGGAGCGCCCGGCGCCGGAGCAGGGAGGACGCCGGCTGCTTCGGTGGCAAGAAGGCCAAAGGTGAGTGGGCGGCACCAGGGTTCGGCTCTCGGGTCCCAGCCCCACCTAGCTGAAGGCCCTCCACGCCCACGGGGGTCACAGTCAGGGAACCAAGCGGGGCACCCAGGGGCAGGCAGGAGGGAACCTGTGCAGTGGTCTCCTTTGGTGCCCAGACCCAGACCTTCAGCTCCAGGAAGGGTTCTGGGGGCTCACGTTTGGACATCACCGCCTTCCGGCGTTGGCAGGGAGCCCGAGGACCCCAGGGGGGTAGCACCCACCCGCCTCACTCCATCCCCGCCTCCGGCGCAGCTGCCGGGGGTCTGTGCTGACCTCGCCCGCCCACCGCGTGGCCTTTCCTGACCCTGTTGCCCATGGGGTCACTCCCCTAGGAGTGGTCGGGCTGAGACTCCCCGGCCCCCGCCCGACCCTGGGGGGGCGTGGGGTGCTGCCCGCTCAGGCTCCTCTCCTCTCTCCCGTGCTTCCTCGGCCGCCCAGAAGAGTGGTTCCATCAAGGTGAGTCCCTGCTCGGCCTGCATGCAGGCCTGGCGGGCGCAGTGGGTACCAGGGACCCCCCCATCGCTCAGGCAGCCGTCTCCATGACAACCACAGGACCTTCGTCTGCAGGAAGGCCCTTCCCTTCTCCGGGCAGCCATCTCCATGACCATGGCAGGAATGTCGGCCTGGGGCTGGTTGGGAGGCTGAGGGGCTGTCCCTCCCTGAAGCCTCAGCCGCGGCCCTGGGTGGGGGGAGCCCAGGGTGGACAGGGCCGAGCACGTCCATCCCCAGGGCCCTGGGGAGAGAGTCTGCCCTCCAACGGAGCAGCTGAGGTGTGGTGCAGACAGAGGGAGCACCCAAAGGCCCGAGGAGGCTGGGCAGAGCTGGGCCTGGCCGTCTGATCTCAGCTCTGCCTTCCACGAGGAAGGGGTTCCTGTCTGGGTGGAGGGGGTGGGAGGTGGTGAACGGGCCCTCGGCTGGCAGGTTAGGGGGGCGTCCCCTGGCCGCCGGAGCCCAGGGCTGGGCCCGGCCACCGTGAGCGGCATTGTTGGCCCCAGGCCTGCTGCACTGCAGCCCGGTGCGCCCTGCCCCTCCCAGGCCTCACTGCCCAGCCTGGGCTGCTGGCCCCTCAGTTCATGCCCTGGGACCCCAGGGAGGCTGTGGGGCGATCTGAAGCGCGGCTCCCAGCACCCAGTGGGAGACAGTCCCGGCCACCACTGCACTCCGGCCCAGCGTGCCTGCCTGAACTCAAGACGGCGCCCTGCTCCCAGCCTCCTGGTGCCCGTCTCTCACGTGGGGGTGTCTTCTGGGCCCCACCTGATACACGCCTGCGCCCTGCAGGCTTCATCTCCCCTTCCACTGCCCTTTTGTTCCAGGGAAGCGGGACGGGGAGATGGACCAGAACTCGGACACCCTGGACCTGCCCAAGCGCACTGAGGCTGCCAAGGGTGAGTGCGGGGAGGCGGATGCCAGGCTGGTCCAGCTCTGTGCCACCGAGCTGGCCTGAAGAGCCTTGGGAGCCAGTGGGGAAACTGAGGCCCCCAGGGGCGGGGCTCCCAGAGGACTGTGCCAGCTTCTGGCCATCTGCTCAGGGATGGGAATCAGGGTCTGTGCCAAGGTAACTTCGGGCAGGTATGGGGATGGAGGCATGGAGGAGTGGGTGGGGATGGCAGCAAGGGTCTTCAGCGAAGGGCAGGGCTAACCAGCAAGGGCACCTGTGCCAGCCGAGGCACCCAGGGGTGTGGTCAGGCCCAGTTCCGAGGCTGGTCCAGAGGGCCCTGGCGTGTTGGGGCAGGATCAGGGAGGGGGTGATGACATGCAGGATGAGCGATGGGGGACGGAGGTGATGCCCAGGGACATAGGCCGCAGGGTGGGGCAGACCTGGAGCACAGTGCAGCGACTCTGCTGCTGGGCTGGGGCCTCCACTGAGGCTGGGCCAGGAGGGGTTGAGCGGCTGCGGCTTGGAGGGCGGGCCTCTAACGTAGGATGCAAGGGTGGGGGCTGTTACTAGGGAGTCTGAGCCCTGTTGCTAGGGGAGCGGTCCTGGCTGCTGCTCACGCCCCACCCCCTAAGCCGGGTCGTGACCTCGCCCAGCCTCCGTTGCTTTCCCTGTGAAATGGGAAGGCTTTTCCTCTCTGGCAGCTAAGGGGTGAACACGTGGGTGCGGAACGTCCCCGTGACATCATAGCCGCCCTGGGCCCAGGCTTCGCTGCCCCGGGAGCGCCGAGGAGGGGGAGGGTGGCGGGGCGGCACGCGTGACCGCGGCGGGGCACTCCGTGCCCAGGCTTCGAGCTGCTGTACCAGCCCGAGGTGGTGCGTCTCTACCTGTCCCTCCTGACCGAGAGCCGCAACTTCAACACCCTGGAGGCCGCGGCCGGCGCCCTGCAGAACCTCAGCGCCGGGAACTGGGTGGTAAGAGGCCCCGCGGGGCAGGGAGGCTTCGGGGTGGAGCTGCTGGGGCGGGCTTTGTCCGCAGCGGGAGGGCAGTCCGGCTCGAAGGGGCGGTCGGGGCGCCGCTGGGCGCGCGACGCGGCCCCGGTTGAGCGCGCCGCCCCCCGCCGCAGTGGGCCGCGCACATCCGCGCCGCGGTGCGCAAGGAGCGCGGGCTGCCGGTGCTGGTGGAGCTGCTGCAGTCGGAAACCGACAAGGTGGTGCGCGCCGTCGCCATCGCCCTGCGCAACCTCTCGCTCGACCGGCGCAACAAGGACCTTATCGGTGAGCGCGGGCACGGGGCTCTGGGGCCCGGGCCCCCCAACCCCGCCGGTGCGGCCTCACCGACCCTTGCCCGCTGCCCGCCGCCTGCAGGGAGCTACGCCATGGCCGAGCTCGTGCGAAACGTGCGCAGCGCGCAGGCGCCCACCCGGCCCGGTGCCCGCCTGGAGGAGGATACAGTGGTGGCCGTGCTCAACACCATCCACGAGATCGTGTCCGACAGTCTGGATAACGCGCGCTCGCTGCTGCAAGCTCGCGGCGTGCCCGCGCTGGTGGCACTGGGCGCCTCCAGGTGGGTGCAGGCGGGGCCGCGGGAGGGGGCCCCGCGGGCGCGGGGGGGGGGGGGGCGGGGGGGGGGGGGGGGGCGGGGCGGTCCGGGCAGAAACTGATCCCGCCTGGGCCGCAGCCAATCGGTGCGCGAGGCGAAGGCCGCGTCGCACGTGCTGCAGACGGTGTGGAGCTACAAGGAACTTCGAAGCGCCCTGCAGAAGGACGGCTGGAGCAAGGCGCGCTTCCAGGTTAGGCCCGCCCGCCCCTTCCTCTCATTTCGCCAGGCCGGGTCTCCTGTGGCAGCGCCCCGACCCAGGCCGTCTGGTATGTGTTCCCCTGCCGCAGTCAGCCGCTGCTAATGCCAGGGGCCCCAAGGCAGCCCCGAGTCCCGGAGGCTTGGACGACAGCACGCTGCCGCTGGTGGAAAAGAGCCTGGGTGAGTATGGGGCCGGAGCCCATCCCGAGGTTCAGCTGTGCCCCTCCTCCCGTCCGAGGGCTGCAGGGAAGTGGGCCTTCCTCCAGGAGGATGGCCCGCACTCCTCTCGCACCCCCTACCCCCAGGGCATTCACCTTGGCACCCAGTTGGGGGCTGCTTTGCCAGGGAGCAGATGTTGGTGACAAGGTACCCAGAGTGGCTGAGGCCAGGCCTGGGCCCCCAACACCACCTGCAGCCAGCCACCCCCCCGCTCATGCCTTGCAGACGGTGAGAAGCCAGGCGGCCGGGACATGATCCCCATGGAGGCACTTGGTCCAGGTGCGGGCAGGTGCAGGCCGCTTGCTCCCTGTGTGGGGAGGGCCTTCCAAGGAGGTGTGGTTAGAAAAGTGATTTGGTTTAGGGGTGCTCACGGAGCGAGGGGCGGGGCAGCCAGGGAGGGGTCACTGTCCAGCCAAACTGTTTGGTCTGCCACTTAAGGGGCAGCTAGAGGGCTCTGAGCTGGGCGCCGGGGGGCCAGCAGGGGGAGTGGGGGCAGACGAGAAGACCCGGCTCGGCATGGTCCAGGCAGATGCCTTCCCCAGACACACCCTGGGCGCCGAGGGACAGCCACACCTCGGTGCCTGCCTCAGGGTCCTCTCTGCCTCTGCCCAGCAGACGGCTACTCCACCATGGACAGGAGGGAGCGCAGGACTCGAGGCAGTGACCCCGCAGGGGAGGCCTCTGAGAAGGAGCTGTTGAAAGTGAGTCGCCTTGGGCAGGTGTCTGGAGAGGTGGCATGTCCGGGGGGCAGGGCTGTGGCTCTCCTGCCTGGGGAACCGTCGCGCACGCCAGGAGGGTGGCCGGTCCGAGGCTGCATCCGTACCCTCCCTGCTCCGTCCCACCCCCACAGCAGCCCTGCCGCCAGCTCTGCGCCCGCTCCTGTGTCCCCCAGCCCCGCTGGTGCTCAGCTGTCCTCTGGCACACACCCCTGCCCTGCTGACCTGCCCAACTCCCACCCGCTTGCTCACACTAACCTGCTGCGTTCTGCCTCTAACGCCCGCCTGCCCGCTGCAGCCCGACCCCAGCAGGAAGGCTCCTCCGCCCGGGCCCAGCAGGCCTGCGGTCAGGCTGGTGGACGCTGTGGGGGACGCCAGGCCTCAGCCTGTCGACTCCTGGGTCTAGCTTGCATGCCTGGTACGTCCCCTCTGGGTTCTGCGTTGGGGTGGGGCCGCCTCCCCATGCCACTGCCTGCCTGTCCTGCTCTCCCTGCACGCTTCCTGCAGGGCTGCCCGAGCTTAGCAGAGGGAAGCCCAGGTCGGGGGAGGATAGGAGCCTGGGCCATTGGAACCTGGAGGTCACAGGGCGAGAGCGGGGCTGATCCTCCACACCTTCCAACGCCCCGGCACAGGGCCCCCCGAGACCCAGCTTCCCTCAGTGGCCATCACCAGGCCTGCTCAGGCTTCCCTTTTCCGCCCACAGGGCCTGGGCCTGGCCGTTTGCTCTTAGGGTCTGACCTCTGAAGAGACCGCAAGAAGGGGCCTCTGGGCGCCCGCGCAGAACCCGCTGCGGAGCTGGGAGCCCTCTGGCGGCGGGGTGGGCGGCGCCTCCCCCTCCAGCCCTGGCTCCCTGCTCCTAACTCCCAGGCGAGTTAGCTTCCTGACATGGTGCTGTGTGCAGCGCATGCCTGGGAGACCCAGGCCAGGGTGCCCGGCGTTGCTCTGAGGCCAGCGGGGGCCCCAGAGGAGCTTGGACGGGCGAGGAGGGGGCTCGGCAGGGAGTCTGGCCCCAAGGCTGCAGGGGCTTCCCTGGGCCCTGAGCAGGGGCGGCGCTGGGGGACAGCCCCACAGAGACCCTGGAGGCAGCGAGCGGCGGCCGGCTGTGCGTGCCCTGCCCGCTGCCCGCCGCGCCGGGAGCCCCTCCCTGGGCACTGTGGCCCTCAAGTAGCGCCTCTGGGACTGGCCTTTGGCAGCAGTGGAGGACTGCTGTTGAGTGCCTGCTGTTTGTGACTTAAAAACCAGAGAAACACTGATAAAAAACATCAATAACAAAACGAAACTAAGACAGTATTGGTAAACATCTAAATTTTTGTAAGAAAAATTAAAAATTATAACTAGCAACAAAGGAACTTCCCGTGTCTGTCTCCGCAAGCCCCTCCCCTGTCATCTGCTGGGTGGGCCACCGCGTCCAGGCCCCTGGGATGTGCCCCCCACATGGCCCCTTTCTACACACAGAGGCATAGGGTCCATCCTGGGTGGTCAGTGGGCCCCGAGGTCTGTGGCTGGTCTTGGGCTCAGGTGGGCTTGGCTAGAAGGGGTGATCTCGGGGTGAGGGACCCAGGAGAGCCTCCGAGGTGGCTGGAGGGCCTTGGGGCTGGAAGGCCAACGCTGGGGCTGGGGGCGCCTGTGGATGTGAGTGGGCGCCAGCCGGTCGCATCATCACAGGCAGCCAGGCTGCCGCAGAAGCACGGCAGCTGTTCCAGCGGTGCTGTCTCACCCCAGACGAGGCCAAACAAGGTGGGGACGTGGTACGCCCAGAGCCACACCAGGCCCAAGGCCAGGCGCTCAGCGTTCTGCACCTGACCCAGCACTGCTTGCTCAGAGCGGCCTGCGGGCCGCCCAGGATCCCAGAGGGGCTCAGCCCAGCCCGCAGCCATCCCTGTGGGGCTGAGCCTGACGGCTGGTCTGCAGCAGCTGAGGGGAGCGATGGGTGTCTGGTGCAAAGCTGGGGCGTGGGGGGGAGACTCGGGTCCTCTCTCACCTAAAGAATCAGGTCCTCAGTTTCTACCTCACTGTCTTCTAAACAGGGTGTTCCTCTGTGAGATTGGTAGTGGCTGATTGTAGAAAAGTTGCATTTCATTCTTAAAAGGAGGCGAAAGGAGTGGGTATGTTTTTGGGGCAGGGGCTCGGTGGTGATCACCGAGGCACTGCTGCCACCTGGTGTCGGCAGAGCGCAAGTGCAGGCGGCGCGGGTGCGGCCCTCCCGGCGTGCTGATTGGAGGGGGAGGGAGAGGGAGGCGAGGGGGGAGGGAGAGGGAGGGGGGGGCGGGGGAGGGGGAGGGAGTAAGTGAGAGACACTGTGTGACTGCACGTGTGTGCGTGAGATACTGTGCATGTGTGTCACTGTGCACGTGTGTGCGTGTGTGTGTGTGCACGCGGCACTCACGGCCACTGCTTGCCTAGCTGGTCTTCGCAGGCAGCGACCTTTAGATGTCCTGCCACGATTCTGGAAGGGGAGCTGGTTGTGCTTGGGGCAGGCCAGCGTGACAGCCTGGAGCTGCGGGGGGCGGCCGTGGGGCTGCTGCCCTGAGGAAAGACCAGCGCTGGGGACGCAGGTGCCCAGGGCTGGGGCCGCCTCACCCTCCAGGGCCAGGCATGGCAGGGGACCCCGAGCAGGGCTCAGGGCCCAGCGGGGTCGCTCGGGCCCTTGTAGACGACCTTCTCCAAGCCGTCCACCACCTTGGAGTACTCCAGGTATGAGCTGAAGTGCGAGCACTCAAAGCGGCTGCTCCCGCGCACGTACTCCAGAAAGTCGGGTGCCCCAGGGAAGATAACGTTGTCGGCCAGCAACACTGTCCCCTTCCGCAGCAGGCCGCACTCCTGCGGGGACAGACGCACAGCTGGAGGGCATGGGGGCAGCCTGGCCGGGGGCGGCCCCGCCCCAGCCTCTCCCCGGCAGCAGCCACTGCAAGGAAGGGCTGAGCAGGCAGGAGGACACTAGGGCCCTAGGACATCGCATGGCACATAGTAGGGGCTCACTGCGCGCTGTGGGGGCGTGAGAGTACAGACGGCGGGAACCAGACTGCGGCCAGCGGGTGACCCAGGGCCGTGGGTGCCAGGAACATGGGCTCCTCCGGGTCACCAAGATGCCTGGCGACCCGTGCAGGGGCCGCTGGCACTGGTCACTAGAGGTTCAGTAGGGCCCGACCAGGGTGACCCTGCAGGGCGGGGAGTCAGACCTCCACACCCACAAGTCTGCCCCTCAGGTCCACCCTGAGGCACCCCAGTCTCCAGCAGCGCCTGGGCAGTCGGCCAGTATGTCAGGCCTGGCTCTACAGAGAGGGGCAGCTGCGCTTCCGTGCCCCCCGACCTCACCCCCCGTCTCTCTGAGCCGGAAGAGGAGCTGCTTGGTGTGTGTGAAACTTGCTCAGTCCTGTCTGACTCTCTGTGACCCCATGGACTGTAGCCCGCTGGGCTCCTCTGTCCATGGGGTTCTCCGGGCAAGAAACTGGAAAGGGTTGCCGTGCGCTCCTCTGGGGCAACCTCCCAACCCAGGGATGGAACCCAGGTCTCCCACGTTGCAGGCAGATCCTTTGCCATCTGAGGCACCAGGGAAGCCCTGCTTAGGTTGCCTCAAAAAGCGAAAGGAAACGTTTCCCTGGGGAAGGGGTGAAGGGACAGCCTAGCTGCTGTGTTAGATCAGAGTTTTGTCTAATGATTATTAAAGTGGAAAAAAAAATCCCCTAAAAGGAAGGCCAAGTCAAGCAGGGGGCCCCAGGAGTGTCTTAAGTTGCCAGTGAGACCCCAGGGATGGACGGGCACCCCCTGGTGACTTAGGAACACGGGGGACACTGCCGTGGGTGCAGCCCTTGAATCTTCCTGGTAGTGGCTGCCTCCCTCCCATCCCTGGGCCCTGAGGCCAGAGTGGAAAACACAGCTGTGAGGTCAGTGAGGCTGGGACAACCCATGAGCCAGAGTCTGAAACAAGTGGGCCTCTGAATCGAGGAGCGTTTCTCTTAAAAAAGGAACTTCCCCGTGGTACTGATGAGGAAGGGCCGCTGCAGCGGCCCGGCCTGCCCAACCCCGGGAGCAAACACTCAAGGTGAGCTGGGGCTCAGCACATGGGCCCCTGAACCCACAGGTCAACCTCAGAGGAGGCGATGCAAAGGCTGGCCACCTGCCCGGGGACGCAGCCCCGGAGTGTCTGACCAAGGCCGCATGCCAGCACTCAGAGGACCAGAGCGGGGCCGCCTGTTCCCAGACCCCCTCCTTCTGCCCCCAGTGCAGTTTCAGGTCACGAGGGCGCCAGGCCTCCCCCTCCTTCAGCTCCAGCCGCCCTGCGGTAAGGACACCAAGCAGCCCGTGGAGAGCCCTGAGCGATGGGGATGAAGGCCGCCTGCCCTGCCAGCCGCTGGCCCGACCGAGGCGGTGTGGCCAGGCCAAGGCAGGGCCAGCTGCAGAACACGCCTTCCCTTCTCTTGAGATAATGACCAGCCGTGAACAAGTGGTTCTGAGAAAACTGTTAGGTTCCTAGTTGGCAAGGGCAGCGGGGCTTCCCTGGGGGTTCAGGTGGTGAAGAATCCGGCTGCAGTGCAGGAAACCCAGGTTCAGTCCCTAGGTCAGGAAGAGCCCCCTGGAGAATCCCACGGACAGAGGAGCCTGGCGAGTACAGTCCGTAGGGCACAGTCAAACCCAACTGAGCAACTGACGCGCCCTCTTCTAAGAGCGCTATCTGCAGGCACAGGGGCAGGCGTCCAGGTGTGCTCCCCGAGGCCCACCCGCCCCGGCCCAGGCCCCCACGCCCGTGTCCCGACTGCACACAGGCCCGCCCATGGCTCCCCAGCCACCCTCTGCAGGGCCCGACCTGGCCAGCAGACACGAGCTCACCTCCAGGAGAAGCGTGTCCGGCAGGTAGCGGTCCTTCCAGTGGTCGATAAAGACCATGTCCAGTGTGTCCACGTCATATTTCTCCTTCAGCTGGGGGATGATGTCCTGGGATGCTCCAAGAATAACAGTCACCTGGAACAACAGACCCCCAGCCAGTGAGCCTGGGGGTTCCGGGAGACGGGTCCCCGCTCTGCCCCACCTCTGGGAGTCTCCCGCCCTGCAGATGGGGCTGCCAGCCAGGCGGGTAAGCATGGCCTGGAGCCGCTGGGGTATGACCGCAGCCCTCCCAGCCCCCAGAGCCTGTGCCCACATCCGTCCGCCACCTCAGGGACAGCGCCACACCTTGTCCTGCAGGCCTGCAAACTCCACCATCCGCTGGGTGATGGCGGCATAGTCGGGGTTGAGCTCGATGGTGAGCAGCCGGGCTCCCGGCAGCAGCAGGCGGGCCATTCGCACCGCCGAGTAGCCGCAGTAGGCGCCCAGCTCCAGCAGCACGGATGGCCGTTGCTCCCTCAGCACGGTGTCCACGATCTGGCCTGCGGAGAGGGCGGGGGAGGTGAGCAGGGAGCTTCCCACCCGGCCCGCGCTCAGCCCGAGCTCCCGCCCCCAGGCCTCTGTGCTTCTGCTCGCGCTGGTCCTCCCCTCCCAGCATTCCCGGCTGCCCCCAGCCTGGCGCCGCCCAGAGCCGCCCTCTGTGGAAGCCCCACCCCACTCCGGCCCCGGGCTGCACCGAGAGCCTGCCCCGCTCCCTTGAGCTGGACACAGTCGGAAGGTTCAAGGCTGCTAGACCGCTGGCTGCCCTGACTCCAGGGGTGCCACGCATACCGGCTGGAGTCCAAAGGTCGGGAAGCGGCCCCGGGGGAGGGGCGGGGCCCGGCGCCCGCGCAGGACGCAGTCCAAGGGTCTCCATGCACCCCAGGGCCAGCCGGGACACCCAGGGACCCGCGGCGCGCCCCGGGGAGCACGTGGCTCTGCCTGGCGGCTGCGAGCGAGGAAACCATACAAGGACTCTGCTGTTCCCCGTCCCCCCCCGCCCCCCAGCTCTGGCCGGGGCTCCCTGACGGCACCTCCGAGAGTGGCGGCGGGGCTTCCCCTGCAGCGGTCCTCCCGCGGGACCCGCGCGCGAGCCGCCCCGCCGCCCACCTTTCTTCTCGCCCACGTGCATGGCCCACTCCTTCTCCGAGCTGTAGCTGTCGATGGCGGCCACCACGCTCTGCGCGTCCCCGGCCTCGGCGTGCTGCAGCACGTGCCGCAGAATGCGTTGCTCCTTGCTGCTGCCCATGAGGAGGTTGCGGACGGGGTTCACGATGAACTCGTTCCAGCCGATAAAGGCCCAGCCGAAGAGCCGCAGGTCCGGGAGGGCCAGCCACCGCAGCGCGAGCAGGGCCAGGCCGACGGCGCCAGCGGCCAGCAGCAGGGGCGGGGCCTCCACCATCTGCGGGGCGGGGGGCGGGGCTTCAGGGCGGGGCCTCCGGGCTCTGCTAGGCCCCGCCGCCCGCAGGACCGTGGGAGCACGTGGTCCCCACGATGTTAGTGACCTGCCCGCCTGGCTGACCCACCCAGGAGGTTCGAGAGGCCAGCCCCGTGCCCGGTGGCCAGACCCAGGTGAGACGGCCGGGGCCACCGGCAAACCACGTCCCCAGGGACTCTGCCCTGGGTGGAGAGACGGGGTCTCTGGCAGCCCGGGGCACTCAGAACCCCCTGGGGCACACACTGGGGAGAGCCCCGTGAGCTTCCGGGGACGGACACAGGCAGCCCCAAGCCGGCTGTTCCACAGAGGGGTAGCCTGTCCCGTGAGGAGGACGCCTACCCTGCCGCCCGCCTGCACCACGATGAGCACGAGATCGGCCCTCCCCCTGGCAGGCGACCCTTTGGGCGGGTAGCAGGGGTCCCCAGTCAGAGGAGGGGCCCGGGGCCCCTGAGACACAGCCAGGCTGAGCCGGCACAGGGCAGAGGCCTTAAAGTGGGAAAGCGTGGGAAGCTTCCCGCAGGGCTGTGGTCCCTCGTGGGTCACGCACAGGGAGGAGCTGCACAGGACCGGCTCCTCCAGAAGCGCCTGCTGGGAAAGGCACGTGGGAGCGCAGGCAGGCTGAGGGTCTTGGAGGGGTGACCGCCCCTCCCTGGACGGCTCAGGACTCCAGCAGCCTGGGCCACAATGAGGGTCTCGGCAGGCAGGGCAGGGAGGAACAAGGGAGTGTGCACACCCAGACTTCCCAGTGGTCTGGCATGCAGGGCCTGTTTACACCAGGCACCCGAGCCCGAGCATGTGGTCTGCAGGTCAGGGCCTCAGGTGAGGATCCTGGTAGGCTACAGTCCATGGGCCCCACCTGACCCGCCTCCCTGACAGCCACGCCCCAGGCCCCTCCTCCAAGCTCCGCTGCAAAGCAGACAGAGCTTGTGTGGCCTTCTCCTGCCTATAGAACCATGGCTTGGGAGGGACCAGAGTCCTAGCATGGGGGCCTGCCGAATGCCGGCCCTGCCCTCGGGGGAGAGCAGACAGGCAGCGAGACGTTGCCTGGAATGTCCCCCCAGCCCTGGACACCACGGATGGGCTCCCTGGTCCCTGCAGTACTGCCTGCAGGCCAGGCCAGCATGTGCCCCACGGGGCAGGAGGCGGGCGGGGGGAGTCTGGGGGTGTGGTGGAGTGGGGCCGACTGCACTTCCTGGACAGGTGACAGAATGCAATGAGGGCGCGTGGCCTGAAGTGGCCAGCACTGCCCACTGGCTCCGTTCTGCCAGCTTAGGTCCCCCAACCACACACCCGTGTGACTTTATCATGACTGTGTTCAGCAGCAGTGGAGAGAGGCTGGGCCACTTTTATGGATTCTCTGGGCTGATGAAAAAAAACCAATCAATGTTACACATAAATATAAAAAAATAAAAAGTAATATTCCATTTAAATGCCAAAGTCCTTGGTGGACCTGGAATTGTGAAGGATAACTTGTAATTCCCACAATGCCTGAACTGTATAAAAATTGGGTGAGGGCTCAGCCACCTGACGGCCCAGGTCGGCCGGGAGCTTCACGCGGTGCCCGGAACCAAGAACAGAGCCACTGACGGAACCAGGCAGACGTGCTGGGAGGCAGCCCTCCAGGTAAGGGCCGGGTGGACCTCTCCTCGGGGAGACACGACCCGGGGGGCCCCTTGTGCTGGGGGTCCCAGTACGAGAGTGCCCACAGCTCTGCCCTTTGGAAAGGCCACAGTGAGGTCGCCTTGCATGGCTCCGGGCCCCGGGAGGGTGAGGGGCCCCGCTGCCCTGAGAGGATGACGAAGGAGCCACTAGCCGGAGGTGAGGGCTGGTGGCCAAGCGGCACCCGCAGACCCCCTGCCTTGCGTGTCCCACATGTATCCCCCTGCTTCCGTGTGTTCCACTCGCGTCCAGAACCTAATTTTAAGAAATAAAACCACAAAACTCAGAAGAAAACACAGGAGTGACTCTTCATGACCTTGAATTTGGCTATGGGTTCTGGGCTTCCCTGGGGGCTCAGACGGTAAAGCGTCCACATGCAGTGCAGGAGACCCGGCTTCGGTCCCTGGGTTGGGAAGATCCCCTGGAGAAGGAAATGGCAACCCCCTCCAGTACTCTTGCCTGGAAAATCCCATGGACTGAGGATCCTGGTAGGCTACAGTCCATGGGGTCGCAAAGAGCTGGACACGACTGAGCGACTTCACTTCTACTTCTTAAATACGACACAAAAGCACAGGCAATAGAAGAAAAATAGAATTTCACCAACACGAAAGCTCTGTGCATCAAAGGGCACCATCAAGAGAGCAAAGGGCAACCCAGGGGGTGGAGAAAATACTTGCAAACCACCTATCTGATGAGGGTTTAAAATCCTAAGTATACATAAGAATTCCCAGAACTCAGAAACGAACCAGTTAGGAACAAGACGGAGAACACGAACAGACAGTTCCCCAAAGAAGACACACGTGACCAGGAAGCACGTCACTTGGAAGTCCGATCAAAGCTGCAAAGCACCACTTCACACCCGTTGGGATGACCCGCCCCGTGCTGCGAGGGCCACAGAGAAATCGGAAACTCAAGCATGGCTGGTGGGAACCCAAGACGGAGCAGCTGCTGTGGAAAACAGTTGGCGGCTCCTCAGAAAGGTAAGCACAGAGTACCCGTATGACCCAACAATCCCACCTCTGGGAGCGGACGTGGGGTGCCTGAGAGCAGCGGCTTGAACCCGTATCTGTCCACCCACGTTCAGGACAGTGTGAGGCACAGCGGCCGCGAGGGGACACGGACCACGGCCAGAGGCGGCGTGGCGTCTCCACACACTCGGGTATGCCTCAGTCACACCAAGATGCCTGCAGCCCCGACCCCGTCCCACTGGGAGGGACGTGCCGACACCGGCGACTTCACGGGGGGACCGGGGGGACGTCACGCTCATGGGACGAGCTGGACACGTGAGGATCAATTCTGAATGATCAGACCCGGACGAAACGCGCACGAGGGGCAGTCTCACAGAGACGGGATGGAGAACAGAGGCTGCCAGGGCCTGGGGGCCGCGGGGAGTCACTGCTGAAGGGGGCAGAGCTTCGGCCTGGGCCGGTGTGGGAGTTCTGAAGACCGTGGAATGGCTGAACAGCCACGTGGACGCTCGATGCCACCCAACTGTACGCGTGCACGGGCTTAGAGTGGTAAATTTCAACTTATGCATGCCTCACTTCATCAGAAACAGTGGGAAACCAAGAAAACAAGCAACCCTGTTTCTGGTCCTCTCTGTCCCCACAAAAAAAAAA
This sequence comes from Oryx dammah, assembly GCF_014754425.2. NCBI lineage: Eukaryota > Metazoa > Chordata > Mammalia > Artiodactyla > Bovidae > Oryx > Oryx dammah. The sequence continues at coordinate 71,734,918 of NW_024070196.1, read as the reverse complement.
AGGTACACGGCCCCCCTCACTGGGAAGCAGGATCCAGAAAAACCAGCCCAGCTCCCCACCTGCGTGCCTGCTGGGCCGGCGCCTGCCCCCTGAGCCTGGGTGCCTGGGCGCCCGCCCCACCCACCCCGGAGGCGCACACTCAGCCCCTCTGGGAGGAGGGGAAGGCCGTCGATCCTGCGCTTCCTCCGCAGGCCAGGGGTGTGTTCCCCGAGCCCTAGAGATGGAGCACAAAACTGGGGGGCCCTCTCTCACTACAGCAGCAACAGCCCAGCCCCAAAGCTTCCTTATTATAAGCCCGTTCTTAAGTGGTCTCCTTGCAACCCCAGGCGAGACCCTCCATCACCCGGGATCACCACCTACCCTCCTCCTGTTGAACCCCCAAGGGGCTGACGGAGATGCTGGCCAGGGCCCCGGTCCCCTCAAGCCCAGGCTGGGGCTGCAGACGGCCCACAGGCTCTTCAGTCCCGCGGTGCTAGGGCGACGTGTCGGGGGTAGGTGGGTCCTTGCCAGGAGTCACACAGGCCGCCCCGCCTCCCCAGAAAGGCAGGCCTGAGAGCATGGGGGCGGGGCGGGGGGGCAAGAGGGGGAGTCCTCAGGAAGGGGGAACCCGGCGGCTGCCCGAACTAGGGATATGCCTGTGCTCTTGGGTGGCGAGGGGCACAGCGTGGGACACAGAGGCCCAGGGGCTGTGGCCTTGTCTCCTGTCCGCTGTGATTCTGGCTCCCGACCCACAGACCACAGGGAGGACAGCTCTGCCGCTCCTAGGCTTGGTGGGGGGGGGCTCCCTGCAGCCCTGTGGCAGGAGCTGCCTGGTTGGCCCCGCCCAGCTGGCCCCGCCCACTTCACTTCCTCCCAGTCAGCACAAGAGCACGTGGGGTCAGCACAAGAGCACGTGGCCCCCGCCTGCCCAGCACACCCTCCTCCCCCAGTCCCTGCCTCCTCGGCCCTTCTCCCCAGCCCCTCAATTCCACCAGTCCCTGAAACCTTGGGCCCCCTGGCCCTTCTTCGGGGACTCAGGGATCCCCCAGGAGCAACCAGCTGATGCTGAAAAGGAAGAAGAACGGTGAATTGGAAGCATTTAGTCTCTGCCTCCCTGAGATGACACATCAGGGTCCAGAGGGGCTTCGCACGGGTGTCAACCTGCCCCACTTGCTACAACGCGATTCGGATTAAGATACCAAGTGGAGCAGAGACACGGACCAACTCTTACATGAACTACTAGTGGGTTTTATGCAGCTGCTTATGACTGATGCATAGCTAGGCATAAATTTTTATGTACGACTGTGCTTTGTTTATATGCATACGCTCATTCCCCACCAGCAGATGGTATGACCAGATCAAGTTCTGCAATGGCTTCCTGGGACTCTATCCTGACTGGCTTCCAGAGGAACAGGCACTTACGTAAAGTAAACCTTCCTAAAACTGCCAAAGATGCAAGCACCAACTCAACTGTTTTTCTAGCTTGTGTACTTGGGTAAATCTTTGATAAATAAAACCAGCTTAGTAAGTATTCATCTCATAAAATAGGTGTATCTTTAGAGTTGTCAGCATGACATACATTGCAACACACTTAAGTCTCCTTGGCTGACTAGTCAAATAAGCCAGTATCGTACCAATTGGACATTTTGCCAGGAGCCAGCACAGGAGACCCCGCCCAGGACACAAGAGATCCCACCCAGGACACAGGAGATCCCACCCAGGACAAGGCCATGCGGAGAGGCCTGATGGGCAAGGCGAGTCAGGTCTCGAGGAGTCCTCTGTCTGAGCATCTACCCGGAAACCAAAATCTGTTTACTGTCGGCTACACTATACTCTTCTGACATCGCTGCTGCTGCTGCTGAGTCGCTTCAGTCGTGTCCGACTCTGTGTGACTCCATAGACGGCAGCCCAGCAGGCTCTGCCGCCCCTGGGATTCTCCAGGCAAGAACACTGGAGTGGGTTGCCATTTCCTCCTCCAATGCATGAAAGTGAAAAGTGAAAGTGAAGCCGCTCAGTCGTGTCTGACTCTTCACGACCCCATGGACGGCAGCCCACCAGGCTCCTCCGTCCACAGGATTTGCCAGGCACGAGTACTGGAGTGGGGTGCCATTGCAGGGGGCTATCCCCGACCACCTTTCTCTGGAGTTAACTCAGAGCTCCAGTTAACAGCCTCCTGGGTATAAAAAGAATGTCTAGGCTTAAATCCCTCTGATGGCTCTCTAACTTGCCTGACCCTTGGAGACTTTTACAACTTGTGATTGTTTACAGCCCCCCAACCTCGAGAGGCATGAAGCTTAAAACATCTTAAAGATATAGGGCCTTTTAGAGTTAAGAATTAGTTTGGTGAAGAGTTTGCTAATGTTTGCCGCCGGGCCTCCATGTCCTTTATCTTTTAGGCACCTGGGAAGATATTAATCGATGTCATCGGGATGTGGAAATGGGAACAGAGTCGTTTTGATGTCAGCAACACTGGAGTTTTGAGTTAATTTTCTCTTTGTTATAAATCACTGTACTCCTCTTTCATTGTTATAAATCGTTGTGTCCTTGCTACGTAAGAGTGTAACTTTATTTAGTGCTTTCTGAGAGTGGCACCAGACTTTGGGAAGAGCAACACTTTTAAGGTTTTCTGGTTGACAGACCCTTATCAGAAAAGGGCCGTAAAATGTTAATCGGCCCTCTGGCCAGAAGATGATGTAAATCACCTGAGACTTGTGTACACAGCTGGGTGTGCAGAGAAAAAGCCTGGTCTTGATAAGAGTCAGGGCTGCTGACGCTGCATAACTTTGTATTGTCCATTGATCTCTATGTACAACCAAAAGTATAAAAGGCCTTTCCGGACAATAGAGGACGGGCCAGCCACTGGAAAGACCGGATTCTCCCGTGTCAAATCTCTCTCTCTCTCTCTTCCTCCCTCCCTCTCCTTTTCAGGCTGAATTCCCATCTGGGGCATGGAGGCTCGCCATGAAACTTACTTGCCCTGGCTTCTAAGACCCACATGAGAGGGAGCCCACGGCAGGGCACCCTCCCTTATTCAAAAGGGCGCTGGTGGCCTACGCAGGTGGCGCAAACCTCTTGTCTCGAGGTTTTCTTAGTTCTCCGCGTAACCCAAGTTATTCAGCCTCTCTCCTCCACTAAATTTTCCTACTATACTATTCCTTCCTAACCTCTTTTTATATTTCTAAATAAATAAGTTTTTCCTCGCCTACTCCGTCTCCCCTTCAAATTACCCTGGATCCACCGGGGCTGGACCCTGGCAATTTAAGATTATAAACTTGATTTTAATCAAATCCAGTCACTATTCTCTCTCTTTTTTAATATTCATTTACGTATTTGGCCGCACCAGGTCTTCGTTGCAGCATTTGGGATCCAGCTCCCTGACCAGGGATCAGACCCGGGCCCCCCGCACTGGGAGTGCGGTCTTAGCCACTGGACCACCAAGGACACCCTCCCGTCTCTATTCAGACAATCTTTCTTTCCAGAATGACTGTGTTTCAGTCTGACTAAAAACCGTTCCCAAATTCTTTTTGGTAATTTGAAACCTTAAGAGTTCTACCAAGTTAAGGTAAACAATAGATACCCCGTTGTTTTGCCAAAAGTTTTCCTTTCATTTTAGGTTTGAGGCATTTGTCAAAAAGAGAAAGCACTCATTTCACACAAACAAACAATTTCACTTTTTAACAGAAGATTATCCAACTTAATCTCAATATCCAAGGACTTCCCTCACAGCCCAGTGGTTAAGAATCTGCCCGCAAATGCAGGGGACACAGGTTCGATCCCTCGTGCGGGAAGACTTCGCATGCCATGGAGCAGCTGACCCTGCGTGTGCGGCTACAGCCACGCTCTGCAACAGGAGAACCACCGCAATGAGCAACCTGCGCTCCTCAGCGGGAGAGCAATGCCTGCTCGCCGTCACCGGGGAAGCCACAGCAACAAGACCCAGCTCAGCCAAAAGTAAATAAATAAGACAATTTTCTAAAATTCCCAAATACAGTCATTAGGAGAAAAGCAGCAAGAGAGAAGTAATAGTGCACACACCACCAGACTGAGCCGGCATCCACACCCCGACTTGAACGGTGGGGAAGTCCTGAGCCGGCTTCCACAGCCCGACTTGAAAAGCGTGGGCAAGTCCCACGTCACAGCAGTCTGGAGTCCCAGAGGGGAAGGGTCCTGGGCGGTGTGTCCACCGCGTAGGGGAGACTCTGAACTGCAGCCCCGGGGGCTCCGCTCATAATCCCAGGCCGCAGACCAACAGCATCATCGGTTTCTGCACAAAAAAACTGCAGCTGTGGTTCAAGGTTCACAATGCTGTTTGACTCGCCTTGTGAGTCATAAGAGTCCTTCGGCCTCAGGGGGCTGGCGGGGTCCACAGGGGGCCGGCGGGGTCCACAGGGGGCTGGTGGGGTCCACAGGGGCCTAAGAAACTCCAAGACCCAGTCCTTTCTTATCTAAGTGCCACCTGACTTGCCGGTAGGACTGACGTGCTTGTGATCCAGGCAGGGTCAGAGGTCGGTCAGAGGCCTGCTCCTCTACTCCTGAAGCCTGAACAAGACAACCTCCATTGAGATTTCCCTGTCACCAAATATGTGTATAATTTCTACATAAGATAAAGTGCTGAAACACTCATGATTAAGAAGGCACGAGTTTAAGTGTCTTTGCTTTGGCTTCTGATGTTTATATAACAAAGAAGCTAAAGACATTTGAAGGTGAAAACGCTGGTCGATCCATTGTGTCGGATTCTGTGTGACCCCGTGGACTGTAGCCCTCCAGGCTCCTCTGTCCACGGGACTCTCTAGACAAGAACACTGGAGTGGGCTGCCATTTCCTCCTCCAACCTTACGGATTATGGGCGCCCATCTTCACAAAATTCGCTCATCTGCCACAGAACACTGGGATAGGACAGGTACTCTGCAGTTGTCTACTTCCTCATTCTCTCTATAAAATAAAGGCTGCTAGTGGTTTCAAACTTCAATCAACACGTGCGAATCAAACTACTCCTAGTCCAAGCAAAGGGAAACAACTTTGTCCACAAGGCAGGAAAGCGGAGATATGTTCTTAGGCGAAAAGCACGCAGAGCATGTGGAATACGCTTTTTTGAGGGAGGAGAGTCACTTTTGTCCTCAAGCAAAATACTAAAGGGAGACAGGGCTGCCCTGCTGGCTCCAGGGTGGAGAGTCTGCCTGCCAACGCAGGGGACACAGGTGTGGCCCCTGGCCCGGGAAGATCCCATGTTTCGTGGCGCAACCAAGCCTGTGTGCCCTAGAGCCTGCACTCTGCAGCGAGAGGCCCACGCGCCAGAGCTGAGAGCAGCCCCTGCGCGCCGCAACTAGAGGACGCCTGCGCAGCAGTGGAGACGCAGCACGGCCAACAAGTAAAAGGTTAAAAAAAAAAAGAGGGAGACAGATCCTGGTCAGTCACAAACTCGCCGTCGGCCTTCCACAAGGGTTAAGTCACGTGCCCCTGCAGCTGCTGACCTTCAGCACGCCCCGAAGGAGTTCAGGGAAACGAGGCCCTCCGTGCTCAGGGAAACCCGGCAGGACAGGGCTTCAGAGAGTCAGCTACTCTCAGGAGCTGATTTTATGAGCCCGGTGTTTGCACCTTCTTGTATCTAGAAAAGCACTAGATTCCTTCCTGGCAACAGCTGCTCTTTGTCCAAGCCACCTTCCGCAGACTTGACTGCAAGCGCTCCCCTTCGTCAAAATCACATGTACACCGACCTTCCCCCTTCCTCTTTTGAGCGCCTTCCCGAGTGGCCTGGAATGCTGTCTCCCAGGCTATGGTCCTCATTTTGCCCCAAATAAAAGGTACCTCGCAACTCCTGTGTTGTGACAGAGGATGAGATAGTTGGAGGGCATCGCCGACTCAGGGGACATGAGTTTCAGCAAACTCCAGGATTTGGTGATGGACAGGGAGACCAGGGGCACTGCAGTCGGTGGGGTTCGGACACGACTTAGCGAACAGCAAAGCGAGACCAGAATCAGTTTGTAAACATGAATACTCTTCACTTCACCACTGATCAAAAACGGAAGTGCCCACAGAGAGAAATTCTGTCTCAGTGGAGAAAACAATACCTTGTGGGTCATCAGCGTCCAGTCCTGCCCAGTCGATGCCTTTGAGGTTTTCTCACCACCTGCGTGTCGGGCTGCACAGCCCGCTTGCACGTTTCGTTATCGCCGGATCCTCAGTCCTTCCCGTTGACTCAATGTTCGGCATAACGCTCCGAACATCAGTTTTCCCCACTTTTCTCCCGCCCTCCTGGCCTGGGAGTCAGTCCTGTCACTGCCCGTGTCCTCCTCGGTCTGACAGAGCCCTGCGTGTCGAAGGGAGACACAGTGGTGGGAACTTTGATGTGGGCCACCGCGCAAGCCACGGGGCGCCCACATCTCCCGAGCTCTGCTCCAGATGGAAGCGGCCTTGCCACGCGACCCTGATGTCTCACAAACGTTCATTCACACGGCAGACGGCCACCGTGACCTCACGTCACCATCTAGAGACCTGAGAACTCGACGTTTAAAATCGTCCCAATTGACCTCCCTCAGGACTCAAAACCCCGGGTTACTGTGGCCTCTGATCACCCACTGAGAAGACTCGGTCCCTGCCAGACCCAGCCACGAGGCCTCATGTAAAGACTGGAACAAAGAGCTGACTGTGTGTCACGGTTTAAGGCCACTTCCCCACGACGCCCCACCCCCCAAGGTGTCCACCCAACAAGCTCACAGCTTCCGGAAGACGAGACACGTCCAGCAACACTGCCCGGCTCTGCAGGAGGGCAGGAGGCCAGGTCCAGTGGGCAACCTCGGGTGGGGGTCCCGGGGACCTGTGCCTCCACTCTGACTCCCTCGGGCCCCGACACCCCACCCACATTTTCCCTTTCAAAGGCCTCGCGGCCCCTGAGCCAGTCCAGTACCATGCCGTTTCCAGTGTCCGCCGTTGTCGATCTGACCCGACAAGCCCAAAGGAAGCTGCTGGTCAAACCTCAAAGGCAGCAGCAGGCCCAGGGGCCCAGGTTTCTTCCTGGGAAGGCTGCCAGTTTCACAAAACAGAAGGCCCAAGAGGCCCCAGGCCTGCCGGGGGGATAGGGACATGGCTGAGCCCTCGCCTGGGCCTCGGAGTGCTCCCTCCCTGGGGACCCGAGGCGCTCAGACTCTACTCTGCAGCCTTGTCCCAGGTCCACACTCTCCCAGAAACCGCCGACCTGGGAGTCCGGGTCCCAGAGCCCTGCGGTGGCCCGCCCCGACCCCCACCCCGCACCCCCCCCACCCCCGCCCCGGCCGGTGCCCAAGGAGACCTTCTCCTGAAACACGGCTCCCTTCCCTCCACCGGCCTGGTGTCCCTCCTGCCACCGCGTCAGAGGCCCCAAGCCCAGGTCAGAGTCCCCGCCCAGCTTGGAGCCCCCCAGCTCAGGTCAGAGCCCCCATCCAGGTTGGTGCCCTACCCAAGTCGGAGCCCCACCCCAGGTCAGATACCCCCCAACCGGGTCAGAGCCCCCACCCAGGTCGGAGCCCCCACCCCAGGTCGGAGCCCCCGCCCAGCTGGGAGCCCGCGTCCCGGGAGGATCCTTCCCTGGCGTCCCGGACGCCCCCCACCCGT